>NC_142026.1:47268382-47575882 GCF_982192425.1 Myodes glareolus | reverse complement strand
TTGATAAATTATATTACCATCAAATTTCAAAAGAAAGTGTCTACTGTCTTTAAATGAAAAAAAAAATGATATACTCGAGGTTCTGTGATTTCGCTGCTTATTTTATGTAATCATTGCTAATCCACACTTGAAATTCTTACTCTTCTTCTCCGAGAAATACACTGCTCTGCTAAGCTAGCATTGTGAGTGTTACTGTGGAAGTGGTGTCCCCTCAACAGCTACCATGCTTTATGATGTGTGGAGCTCAGGCAGTCTTTGCTGTTGAAGGCAGGAGCTGTGTGCTTTTCAGGGTGCTTTCCCAACACTCCCGAAGAACATTTTCCTGGGGACTTCGGGGACAGAAGTTATTTCCAGTGAGACTAATAGTACAGTGAGAAACTAAGTAGAAATCATAAAGAAATGAAGTTTTTGAAAACTGCAAGGGGAGGAAAATTCTTGGGTTGAAAATATAAACAAGGGGGCTGGAGAGATGGCTGGACAGTTAAGAGCACTGACTGCACATCTAGAGAACCCAGGTTCAATTCCCAATACCCACATGGCAGCCCGTTAACTGTCTTTGACTTCCATTTCCAGAAGACCTGACACCCTCGCATCAGACATATGTGAAGGAAAAACGCAAATGCATATAAAAGATAAAATTTAAAAAAACCCTTCTTTTAAAAAAGAAGAAAATATAAACTGGTACACTGGAGGTGGAGTTAGAAGGAATCATGGGTTCCAGACCATCATGGGCTACAATGAAACCCTCTCTTAAATGTTAAAAATAGGAGCTAGAGAGATGTGGTTAAGAGCACTGATCAATCCCAATATTTGGGAGGCAGAGACAGGCAGATCTCTGTGCGTTTGAGGCCAGCCTGGTCTACAGAGTGAGTTCTAGGACAGCCAAGGCTACACAGAGAAACCCTGCCTCAAAATAAAAAAATAAAAAGATAAAAAAGCAAAGCAAGGCACTGTGCTTATTGCTCTAAAAAGAAAGATACAGTGAAATAGATTCTACCAAGGCTTTCATTGTATTTCTACAACAGGTTGGCTAATTTTGTTTTGTTTTTGAGACAAGGTCGCACTGTGTTACCTTGGCTGGTCTAGCAGGCTGGCATGGAACTCACAGAGGTGGAGCGCCGCTTGCCTTTGCCTTTATTAAAGAGGCAAATGGGTCATGAGAGCTCACTGGTCTGCCAGTCTAGCAAACATGAGAGACGCTGCTGCAAACCCTGTGGAGAATGGTAGAGAGAAGCACCTGACACCTACCTGGCCCTGCGTGCTTGTAGGTGGTCGCCTGTGCTCACACAGTGTCAGCCCGGGGGTCTTGGGTTTAGTTTTATTGGGGAGGAGGTTGCTTTGTCTTTAGATGGATCTTCGTAGGTAGCAATACTGATTTTTCTTCATTTCCAAAGTACGGGATTACAGACGTGGGCTAAAAACTACTGACTAAAAACTTGATTTTGATTTAAAAAAACTATAGTGAAGTACATTCTACCAAGGCTTTGTTTGTATTTATACAACAGTTTGGATGTAATTTGGTTTGGTTTTTGAGACAGGGTCTCATTATGTGGCCTTGGCTGGCCAAAAACTCACTTTGGTAGACCAGGCTTGCCTGGAACTCACAGAGATTTGCCTACTTCTGCCTCTCAAGTGCTGGGATTAAAGACGTGAACTTGCCTGGTACTTAGCTATAATTTAATAAAATATTTGTGTATTGAATAATATGTAGAAAATGAGACTGTTTCTCTCAGTGTTCTAGGTCTAAACTATAGAGTAAAAAAAATTTAAGGAGCAGAGTAGTGCTTTTTGTGAATTACATATCTATTACAATCTTGATTATATAATTGGAGTCTTAATTAATATTTTTCTTATTTTCTCTACTAAATAGCCATGTTTCTAATATAGTTAAAGTTTGACAGAGTTTCTATCCTGCAGGCCTACAGCTGTTCAGTCCCAAAGAAACACACACAGGTCTATATTAATTATAAACTGGTTGGCCTATTAGCTCAGGTTTTCTTATTAACTAACTCTTATATCGTACATTCATCCATTATTCTTGTCTCTGTTAGCCACGTGGCTTGGTACTTTTTATCAGCAAGGCATTCTCATCTTGCTTCCTCTGTGTCTGAGTCACAACTACAGACTGAGCCTTTTCTCTTCTCAGAATTCTCCTGTTCTGGTCACCCCACCTATACTTCCTGCCTGGCTACTGGCCAATCAGCATTTTATTCAACCAATACAACTGACAAATCTTTAAGGGTATAAGACCATTGTCTGACAGCTGTTAAAGCCTTCCCATCATTTAAATTATTGGTCTTTGTGGCAGGCATAAAGTTCTGCTAATATATATTTTGAAAAATAAAATCTTTTTAATTTAGTGGTTCTTAATCTTTTTTATGGGGAAGAGTCAAAGAACCTTACCTAAACCATTCTCTTACCAGCACAAAAATGTATATATACATACAATTTGGAATATTTTTTACAGTAGATGTTCCCCTGAATCCAGGGTCCTCTGCTATATGTTCTCCCTCTGTATGTGTGTATATGTTCATGTCATACATTTTAATAGACATACTGTGTTTAACATGTGCTTTTAAAGAAAGTCAAGAATCTCATCATAGAGGGGCATTCTGTAAAACTGTTCTACAGTAGAACTGTTACATGTTTGTCTTGCTTACATGTGTAAGGTAATTTTATCGGAATTGTCTGATGTATTTATAAGCTATATTTTTCCTTTCTTATTCTAGATTCAGAAGAGGCTCATTCTGTAAATCCTTCTAGTGTTGATGAAAATATTGACTCAGAAACAGAGAAAGACTCTTTCATCTGTGAAAGTAAAGTTCTCCCAAGTAAAGCCCCACTCCCGTCTGCTCTTGATGAGTATGAGTTCAAAGACGATGATGAAGAAGAGTTAAGTAAAATGATCGATGACAGGCATATTCTTAGGAAAGAACAACGGAAAGAGAATGAATCTGAAGCAGAAAAGAGTGGTTTGTTTGCAAAACAGGAGAAAGCCTTTTATTCTAAATCATTTAAAACTAAAAAACAGAAGCCGTCTAGGGTTCTGTATTCCAGTACTGAAAGTTCTGATGAAGACGTTCTTCAGAACAAAAAGATTTCTACTTCATGTTCTGTCCCTGAAACATCAAATTCTGATATGCAAGCCAAGAAAGAATATGAATATAAACAGAAAGGCAAAGTTAAAAGAAAATTGAAAAATCAAAATAAAAACAAAGAGAACCAAGAGCTGAAACAAGAAAAAGAGGGGAAAGAAAACACCAGAATAACAAACTTAACTGTTAATACTGCACTGGATTGTTCAGAGAAAACCAGAGAGGAAGGCAATTTTAGGAAATCTTTTAGCCCAAAAGATGAAACTTCATTACACTTATTCCATATTTCCACTGGTAAATCCCCCAAACATTCTTGTGGATTAAGTGAAAAGCAGTCAACACCACTAAAGCAAGAACATACGAAAGTATGCATATCTCCAGGGAGCTCTGAACTGTCCTTACAGCCTGATCTTGCTCGGTATGATAGTACAGAACCTGAGTTCTTGCCAGAAAGTTCAAATGTAAAATCTTACAAGCATAAGGAAAAAAACAAACATCAGAAAGATTTCCACCTAGAATTTGGTGAAAAGTCAAATGCTAAATTAAAAGATGAGGATCATAATCCAGCATTTGAAAACTCAGAGTGCACGCTGAAAAAGATGGATAAGGAAGGCAAAACACTAAAAAAACACAAACTGAAACATAAAGAGAGGGAGAAAGAAAAGCACAAAAAAGAAGTTGAAGGTGAAAAGGAAAAATACAAAAATAAAGATAATGCTAAAGAGCTGCAGAGGAGCATTGAATTTGACAGAGAATTTTGGAAAGAGAATTTTTTTAAAAGCGATGAAACTGAGGATCTCTTTTTAAGTATGGAACATGAGTCCTTAACAGAAAAAAAATCAAAACTGGAAAAAAACATGAAAGATGACAAATTAACTAAGGAAAAACATGTCTCTAAAGAGAGGAACTTTAAAGAAGAACGGGAAAAGACTAAAAAGGAAAATGAAAAATTCCTTAGGGAAGAAAAGCTAAAGGAAGAAAGAGAGAGTGTATCCACAGAGAAAGAGATGGAGTGTAGTTCTGTGGGTGCCAGTATAAACCAGGAATCTGTAGGAGCACATTCAGTGGAAAAGGAAATGGACATTGAGAAACAAGAAAAGCATACAAAAGAAAGGGAAAAATCTGACAGACGATTTCAAATTAAGGAAAAAGAGGGTGACAAGACTGAAAGAAAATTTTTTGAAAAAGAAAAGAAGATGAAACATGAACATAAATCAGATAAAGAGAAATTGGATTTTAGTGAATGTGCTGACAGAGTAAAAGAAAAAGACAAGCTGTGTCCACATCAGACAGAAAGGTGTCAGAAAGAAGGGGAGAAGATGAAAAACATGATTAAAAAAACTGATGACAGAGAGAGGAACAGAGAAAAAGCTGATAGAAAGCATGACAAAGAAAAACCCGAAAAAGAGAGGTGTTTAGCAGAAAGCAAAGAAAAGCACTTGGAGAAAAAAAAGTCTGATAATAGTGAATATACTAAGTCAGAAAAGGTCAGAAGTAAAGACAGGGAAGGAGAGAAGAAGGAAAAATTTAGAGATAAAGAAAGTATAAATGTAACTAACTCCAGGCATTTACAAGAAGAGAAAAGGTCAAGTATAGGAGACAGTAGTAGTAAAATCCAACATGAGAAAACTATGTCCCTTAAAGAAAAGGCAAGGGATGAACCTTTGAAAACTCCAGATGGAAAAGAGAAAGATAAAAAAGACATAGACAGATACAAAGAACGAGACAAACGTAAAGACAAAATCCAACTAAATACTTTAATCAAACTAAAGTCTGAAACAGATAAGCCTAAACCTAAATCATCACCAGTCTCAAAAGACGTCCGACCTAAAGAGAAGAGGTTAGTGAATGATGATCTCATGCAGACAAGTTTTGAACGAATGCTCAGCCTTAAAGACCTAGAAATAGAACAGTGGCACAAAAAGCATAAGGAAAAAATTAAGCAAAAAGAAAAAGAACGATTAAGAAATCGTACTTGTTTAGAACTTAAAGTAAAAGATAAAGAAAAAACAAAGCATATGCCCACTGAATCAAAAAATAAAGAATTTACCAGGTCAAGAAGTTCAGAATTGACTGATGTTTATAATAAGGAGAAACAGTCTAAAGATGTTGGAAGTAATAGATCACAGTCTGTTGACACCAAAAATGTACTGAATTTAGCGAAGTCATCCTTTATTTCAGAGAACAGCTCAAACCGCTCTCCTAGGTCAGAAAGCGAGAGGCTGGGTCTTAGCTCCAGGTCTGTTTCCATGATTTCTGTTGCTAGTTCAGAAGATTCTTGCCACACAGTGACAACCCCACGGCCTCTTGTTGAATATGACTCTGACTTTATGTTAGAGGGCTCAGAATCTCAGTTGTCTTTTTCCCAGTCACCTTTTTTGCCAAATGCCAAATCTCCAGCCCTTTATGAAAGGGAGCTGGAGAGCCTTACTGACCTGCCAGAACGACTTAAGCCACCATGTCCAAGCAGACTTCCAGTGTGCCATCTCAGGTCATCTTCTGTGGAAGATGTTAAACTAATAACCAATGAAGTGAGGCCTGCTGTAGAAATAAGAAGATGTAGCATGCCCTCCGTCATCTGTGAACCCACAAAACATTTCCAGATAGCAGAAGAAAGCAACCAAGGCAGCTTAGCTGTGCCAAGAGAGACTTGTCCTTCTCCCAAACATGAAGTATCTTCAATGCCAGAAAGAGGCCTTCCGCATTTATCTGACTTACACCCCAACTTTACAGGTTCTCCAACTACGACTGTAAACAGCAGGTATATTCCATCTGATACAAATGTAATCAAGAGTGCTAGTGTTGTGGGTACTTTAATGGACAGTCCAATGCACTTGGAACCATCTAATCAGGTTGGAGTAATCCAAAATAAATCATGGGAGATGCCTGTTGATAAGCTGGAGTCTTTAAGCACCAATGACTTTATATGCCCAGATTCTGGTACAGCTGATCAAGATTCCTCTGCTCAGAGTTTCTGTAATTCAGAAAGCAAAATGTTAAGAGAACAAAGTACTGACTGTTTATCCCTGCACCAGGCTGAAGTGCCGGGAAACTCAGGTCCTCAGGATTCAGCATCTTTTCTGTCTTCACCGCAACTATGCTCTTTTTCCAACCAGTCACAGTCAGATGCTGAGTGTGCTTCTAAACCTGTGTCTTTGTCATATGCTGCCAATCAAGAACCAAGTATTTTACAACAGAAAAATGCAGCTCATATGATTAGCTCTGTAATAGATAACGATAATAACTTTACAAAGGATGTGGAAAATACGTTTGTCCTAGCAGACATTCAGAAGACGAATTCTTTTGTACCAGCTTACTCTGAAAGCACTATTCAAGAAACACTCCCAGCCTTTGAGAAGGCAAATACTTTGCTTGTATTGCCGTCAGAAAAGGACTTCAGTGGAAGTGATGCTGCTTCTCAGATCAGTACGCATTATGCATTTAGCAAACTTACTTACAAGTCTTCCAGTAGCCATGATGTTGAGAAGAGCACAGATGATGCTCATGTTATCTCACATGAAAAAGAAAGCAAACTGCAAAGTTTGGTCTTAACTCAGTTGAGTAAATGTGATTCTGATTTGTATGAAATGAATGCAGGGATGCCGAAAGGAAACCTAAATGAACAGGATAATCCAAAGCATGGTCCTGATAGTGAAAAGTATTTGCTTTCCATTGAAGATGAAGAATCTCAGCAGAGCACTTTATCAGGTGTGGAGAGCCATTCACAGCAGGCAGCCCAACCAGAGATGCACAAATATGACCAACTCATTAAAGGAGAATTAGAAGAAAGTGCCGAAGATGATAAAACTGAAAACCAAATCCCCCAAAGAATGACTAGAAACAAATCGAGCACAATGGTAAATCAAAGCAAGCAGATTCTTGCTAGCTGTACACTTTTGCCAGAAAAAGATAGTGACTCCTCCCCCAGGGGAAGAATAAGGCTCACTGAAGATGATGATCCTCAGATTCACCATCCACGGAAAAGGAAAGTGTCACGGGTCCCTCAGCCTGTGCAAGTGAGCCCCTCTTTACTACAGGCAAAGGAGAAAACGCAGCAATCTCTAGCAGCCATCGTAGATTCTCTGAAACTAGATGAGATTCAACCATACAGTTCTGAGAGAGCAAATCCATATTTTGAATATTTGCACATTAGGAAAAAAATCGAAGAAAAGCGCAAGTTACTATGTAGCGTTATTCCTCAAGCTCCTCAGTATTATGATGAATATGTAACATTTAATGGATCATATCTCCTGGATGGAAACCCCTTAAGCAAGATTTGTATTCCTACAGTAAGTAAATTGTCACTTGATACATACCTGCAATATTCCTGGGGGGATAGCTCAGTGGTCGTATACTTGTCTCATGTACATAAGGCCTTGGCTTCAGTCTTCAGTACTAGGGAGGAAACTGAATACATAATTTGAAGTTTTCTAGTAGTTAATATTTTGAAAGTAAAAAGACCTGATAGATTAATTTTATAAGTGTTAAGTCAGTATATCCGATGTGTTACTTTAATGTATAATCAAAATACAGTTATTTGAGGTATTTTACTTCTTTTTTCCACTGAATCTTTGAAGTTTGATGTATCCACATGGATTATCGTACATGTCCACCCTGACTGACAATACATCACAAAGTAGCTTCCTTACCGGGTTTTACTTCGCCTGCCCATCCTTTTGTTTTAAAGGAGACATGTTTTGATTTCTTTGATGATGAATGCTCCAGCATGGACTTGATCCCATTATTTTGTCTTCTCTAGAACCTTTCTCTATTAAATACTCCTCACCAGTATTCTTTTTTTCTGGTCTCCTTTCTTGATGGCCTATGTTTGCCCATTCAGAATAAATATACAAACAATAAGTATATGCTAAGCATTGTACTAGGAACTAGATATTGGAAATGAACAAGATAGACTTCCTAAATTGCTGCCATAGTTCCCATATTTTCTCAGTCCAGCTTTATGGTGGTCTGGGTTTCATTATAAAACATAGCTGTTGTTGGGGTATGGTGGTGCACACTATAAATCCCAAAATGGGGGAGGCAAAGGAGGCAGATCTACCTGAGTTCAAGGCCAGTCTGGTCTACTTGGAGAGTACAGGCCAGCCAGAGCTAGTTAGTGGAACCCTGTCTTTTTTTTTTTTTAAATATCTGTTGATGTATTATGAGGCTAAACATTTTGAGTGATTCTCAATTTTCTGTAGGGTGAATCTCAATTTCTTGTTGTTGCATACAAAGTCCTTTACTAGGCTTTGTCTTAGTAACTGCCCCTAGTGTACAAGAGGGTACACTGGAACCCCCTAACATAGGGACTCTTTTGCAGCATGACTTTACATGTTCTATCTTTTAATCTGGTGCCTTTGAAATGGATGAGGACAAATACTAAACATTAGCTGAGAAGTGATGCTGGTGCATTTAAAATCTTTACAGATCAATAGATAAGTAATGAACAGTAAATTTGTTATTGATATAGTCTTTCAGTTTGTTGCCCAATTTTTATTTCCTCTTAAAAAGTAAAACATTTTAACTGATATTATGTAAGCTCAGACTATAATATAAAGAACACGTTCTGTTAGAATTTGTAAGTTAGTTAGTTCTTAAACTCTTGGACATCTCATTCCCGAGAAATGGTGTGGTATAAGTCTGATTCCCGTGAAGGAATGCAGAGAGACTTCGTTAAATTAGAATTGTTTCAAATACTGCTTTAAGAGAGACAGATGATAGAAATTGAATGGTAGATACAAATTGGATATAGTATAGATTATTTTCCTCTAATGAGAATTATTAAAGCAATGGAGAACAAAGCTGTGTGGTGAAGCAAATACCCAGTTAGCATCACAAATTAAATACCTAAATTTGACTTCACACTAGTAGCTTTGTGTAGTTTTAAGTGATTGACTCCACTTCTCTTCTGATTATCTTTCTCCCTCCACATTTTCTCCACCGTTCGTCTATATACTTAGCTCTTCTTTCAGAATGCTCACATACTGTGCTCTCAAAGAACCAGCAGCCCCAGTTTTAACTGAGTGGTCTTCCTCTGTGTTGCTTGAGACAACTGCATACCTACAAGAGATGGTAGTATTAAAGCAATAGCACAAACCTCATTTCTTTAAACTTAAAACAACTCACAGACACAAAAAATTAATGTGTTTTTGCAGTTAGAGGCCTGAACAGTTACCCCAAATAAGCTGTTGCCTTATAGATGTCCACACTGTTCTGTTGAGACCTTGTGAAGATGAATTCTGGTTCCTCGGAAGTCCTGCGTGCTAGTTAGAAATACAAAGTCTTTACAAATCTAACTTTGATTTTTTTTTTTTGGAAAGAACTTTTCTCTATGCTCTCTTGTGATCATTGTAGCACTACCATAGGAATTTGATGTCCTACCTTCTAATGGAGTCAACAGACTATCTCATGTTAGGAGATAACTTACCTTTCCCTAGTAGGCCAACAATAGTCATAACAAGGATATGAAAAGGAAAACGCAGAGAGAATATTCAGGGTCATAGATTGTTGCCAGACTTGCCTGTCTATATTAGTAGTAAATTGCCAACTTCGTCTGGAATTAATCAGAAAGCATAATCCGTTGTAATACCAAGTTAGAAATGAACTGATAACTTTGGAATAACACAAAGTTGTGTGGGATGTTGTATACAATTAAAGTTCGGGCTGGAGAGATGGCTCAGCGGTTAAGAGCTCTGCTCTTCCAGAGGTCCTGAGTTCAATTCCCAACAACCATGTGGTGTCTCACAACCACCTTTTATGAGATCTGGTGCCCTCGTCTGGCCTACAGGCAGGATACTGTATAAATAAATAAATAAATAAATAAATAAATAAATAAATAAATAAATAGAAAGTTCATTGCGTAGTTTTATCTACTTTTTTATGAGAGAGTTCATTAACACCAAGGTTTTTTCCTGTTTTATTCTTATCAAGTCTACAAAGAGACTTTGCTTATTAAACTGAAGCACTGCTGTTGTCTTTAAGAATGCTTCTATTTTTGTACCAGCTTTTCTGTTTCTGTGACCCTCATCTCTTCCTGTTTGGGAGCTATAACTGATGCTCTAAAATAGCTCTGCAGTAATTAACTTTTTAGTCCTAATGATTTGCTCTTTGAAAATTTGCAGTGGCCTAAATATCAAAACATCTAAACATAATGGAATGTCTTGCTAGGTTTAAACAATTGGAACTGACTAAAAAGTTTTACTCAGTTGAATAATGGCTTTTTTCATCAGAAAGAATCACTGTGGTAAATAAGCTGACAGTATTTAGTTTGCCTTAAAAAGTCTGTGTTTCAATTCAGCATTTTCTGAATCCATTGCTTTAGGCAGAGATTATGTTAGTGGGTGCATGTGGCAAAGACTCATCACTTCATGGCATCCGGGAAAGGGAACTGGAAGATACTCCACCTCCACTCCCAGGTCTCTTTTTACAGTCCTGCCACCTTTCAGTAGTTTATTCAGATTTTGTTTTGAACAGACTTGAGTTTGATTGAACTGTTGATTAGGGCAGAGCCCTCATAACCTAATTGTCTTAGAAAGCTTCTGTTGTCAGGTTGGTAAACCTGGGAAGAAGGAACCCCAAATGAAGAGTCTCCTCCCTCAGATTGGCTTGTGGACATGCATATTGGGGATTTCTTGATTGGTAATTGATGGAGGAGAGTTCAGCCCACTAAGTGGTACCCTCCTTACACACGTGGGCCTTGCCTGTATAAGAAAAATATCTAAGCAAGCCAGTAAGCAGCATGCATCCATTGGTTTCTCTTTCTAGCTCCTGTCTTGAGTTCTTGCCTTGGCTTCCCTCAGTGAACTGTAACCCATAAGCCAAATAAACCCTTCCCTCCCTAGGTTGCTTTTGGTCAGTGTTTTGTCACAGCAATAGAGAAGAAAACTGAAACAATTACTTCTATGCATATCTGATTGACACAAGTATTCCTTACTAATCCTCTAAGAGTCTCAGTCTAATCAAGTTGACAAAATTATCCATCACAGAATATATTGTTTAATTCATGAAATGTCAGGTTTTAAGTTACACACTGAAAGTTTAGTTGTTTCTATGTGCTTTCTAATTAGATTACACCACCACCTTCGCTGTCAGATCCACTTAAAGAGCTCTTTCGGCAACAGGAAGTAGTAAGAATGAAACTGCGTTTGCAACATAGTATCGAACGGGTAAGGCACCCTCAAATATAAATGTATGTAAAAATGACCTATGGCTTTTCATTGGTAGATATCACCCATTTATTACCATTTGGGAAAATGCTGTGATTTTCTTCTCGTATGCTCATCTAATTGAAGGGAGAATTTTATACCTATCTTAGGATAGTTGCTTCCTTATTATAACTCATGCTAAAGTATGTTTTTATATTTAAAAATCTCTGTGATGTATCATTTGTTAAACTTGTTTCTAGTAGAACATTTAGAATTCTAAATTTTTGAATGCTTTTGGGCATACCAGTCACTTCAGGGCTAATGGGAGAGCCTAGATTTACTCATCTTTTTACTATACCCTAGTATCTAATTTTCAGTAGTTTTGTTTGGTTTGTTTTTTTTTTAGATAGGGTTGCCCTGTGTTTCCCTGGTTTTCCTGGAACTCACTGTGCATACCAGGCTGATCTAGATCTCATAGAGATCTGCCTGCCTCTGCCTTCTGAATGCTGGAATTAAAAGTGTGCACTGCCACCACCTGGCTGATAGTTAGTCTTGACACGAAAGAATTAAAAAAAAAATGGCAAACTGGTACTGGAGGGATGGTCCAGTAGTTAAGAAAACCATTGCTATTCTTGTAGAGCACAAGGATTCAAATCCAAATATCCACATAGTGGCTCACACCGTCTAACTCCTGTTCTGGAGGATCCAAAGCTACCTTCTAATCTTCCACAGGCACCAGGCACACATGTGGTACACATACATAATATGCAGGCGAAACATTTACATAAAATTAACCATGGAAGTCATTTTATATGGATTTACAAAGTATATTCCCTCAAGTTGAATGTGGTGGCACATGCCTTTAATTTCAGCACTCCAGAGGGAGACAGGCACATGAATCTTTGTGAGTTTGAAGCCAGCCTGGTCTACATAAGAAGATCCAGAGCAGCCAGTTCTACAGAGGGACCATATCTCAAAAGAAAACATAAATATATCCATATCCCCTTAAGCTTGTGATAAAGTTTTATGGCCTCTAAAAGATGTAAGCTATATTTCACAGAAATATGCAAATGCTTGTCTTTGATTTATATACAGTGGGTTCCCCATGGCAGAGGCTCTTAACCTTTTTTGCACTTTGGGCCAATTAGGGAACTTGTAACAAGTTCTTAGACTATATGTTTTTAAGTGAGTAAAGTTCATGTGATTGCAAAGAGAAGCAAGAAGGGAGAGCAAAGCACTGACACAGGCTGAACTCAGTGACGGTGTCTTGTACATCCTCCTCCCCGCACAGAGGAAGCCGAGTGTCTGTGCTCCCAGCCTATCCTCACAAGGCACTGTTTGCTGGTCTCTGTTCTTGACATTCTTGCTAGCACAGGTCTCAGAGCTATTCTTGTTGACACTGAAGGTAAAAGTTTATGGTAACCAAGTAATCCAAGCATAGAGCAGACTCAGGAGGGGTTACAATCTACAGATGGACATCTGTGGTTCCATCTGCTAAATACAAAAGATGAGACTCCGGCTATCCATAACTAGAAGTTTGGGACACTTAACTCATTAGAGAGGAGTGTGTTTATTTCTGTAAATAATATCATTGTAAAAATTAAGCTTCAGATGGAGAGGTGGCTCAGCAGTTAAGAGCACTCCCTGCTCTTCCAGAGGACCTGGGTTTGATTTTCAACACACATATTGAAGCTCACAGTCACCTGTAACTGCAATTTCAAGAGATCTAGTGCCCCTTCTGTCTTTTGTAAGCACAGGCACGCAGGTGTAGTACACAAACACACTGTGTATGAGGGCAAATACTCACACACATAAAAATAAAATTCTGAAAGAGAAAGAGAGAGCAGACATCACAAGGAAATGCACACATCTGTTAGGATGACTATAATAAATAGCATAATAGAATACACCAAGAAATGCATAAGGAAATGCATAATGGAACCATCATACATCATTGGTCAGGATGTAAAAATGATATCAGCTGCTACTGCATCAGTCTGGCTGTTCCTCGACAGTTAAAAGACTTATGACTCAGCAGTTTCACTTCTAGTTATTACCTCATAAAAAATAAAAAAATACATGTCCAGGACAGAAAGGAACTTAAGTATAAATACTCAGAACAGATTTTCATAGTAACCCCAAAGAAAGCAAAGCATTATCTCAGACCTGTTATAGCACTTCTGTCTGGGCCTGAGAGTTAAAGTGTCATAAGGCAGACCAACAAAATGCATATGCATTATGATTGTAAGTTTTACTTAACATGAAGTCCTTATGAGGAAATGAAGACCCAAAGAAGTGGTAAAATCCTGATGCTTTTATGTTAGGCTAAACAGAAACCTAAGAAAGCAAAGGTTATTTCAAAAGGGTTCTCTTGACTTTACCTCCCTGTTTCTGGTGGTAAGAATGTTCCTTTGTGCTGGGTGGTGGTGCACACCCTTAATCCCAGCACTCAGGAGGCAGAGGCAGATGGAGCTCTGAGTTCAAGGCCAGCTTGGTCTACAGGAAAAGTTCCAGGGCAGTCAGGGCTCCACAGACCCTGTCTCGACCCTCCCCACCGCCAAAAAAATGAAGAATGTTCCTTTCCTCCTGATGTGTAGAGGACATCTTTTACTTGGGAGCTTTATTTCCTCAGAGTGCCCTTGTCCTAGTTGTTTTTAAAATGACTTCAGCTCAAAATAATCATTGTGCCAAATTAGCATGTTTTGAAGTGACATAGTCTGTCACCCTTCAAATCCAAGTGATCAATTAATGAATGGCATACATAAAATACATGTCTCCAGTAGAAAATGATTTGTCAATAGCAAAGAAATGGATATCTACACTACAGTGTGGTGAGCCTTGAAAATATAAGACACTAAGGAAAGTCGGTCACAAAAGACCACATAGTGTATGATTTTATTTACAAATAAATGAATTTTCAAAACAAGTAAACTCCTAGGGACAAAAGGTAGATTACTAATAGCCAGAAGATATAAAAAAGAAGAATACTGCTAATAATATGAGATTTCTTTCTGGTTTGATGAAAATGTTCTGGAGTAAAAAGTGAATTTATTTATTATTTTTATTGTATGTATGAGGGTTTTGCTGGCATGTATGTCTGTGCATCACGTGCATGCCTGGTGTCTGTGGAGGTTAGAAGAGGGTGTTCAATCCCCTGAAACTGGAGTTACAGACAGTTGTGAGCCTCCATGTGGGTGCTGAAACTAAACCCAACCTCTACAAGAACAGCCAGAGCTTTTAACTACTGAGCAATCTCTCCAGTCTCATCCATACACTTTAAAAAAGTATTTTAAGAAAGAAACTGCCAATTTTGGAGAGGGAAGATTTTTTTTTTAGAACCCCTAGGAATTTTTAAATTTTTCAAGTCTCCTGTTTGAGAAATGGTACTCCAATTAAGATTGTTCAGTGTAGCTGAAGTGACTTTATCTAATTTTACAAATAACTTTATGAATATTTTTTAATTACTCTTTGTTCAATTAGGAAAAACTTATTGTATCCAATGAACAAGAAGTTCTGCGAGTTCATTACAGAGCTGCGAGAACGCTGGCCAATCAGACGCTGCCGTTTAGTGCTTGCACTGTCTTACTGGACGCAGAAGTGTACAATGTGCCCTTGGACTCACAGGTAAAGTGTTAGCTGATACATAGTGCTTTCAAGAACTATAACATGCCTGTTTTTAGATCTGCCCTTGTAGAAGAAACTTGAATTAAAGTTAGAGAAGAAATGCATTCAAAAGTATTCCTGGAGCAGCTGGTCCTCTGTATTGTGGGTGTTAGAAAACCAGGCGTCCATCAGGGCATGGTGCACAGGCCTCATCCCAGGACTTCAGAGGCTGCAAGCTCTATTTGCTTAACCAAAATGAAGGGATAAAAAGATGACTCAATAGTGCTCACCTTGCAAGTATGAGGATCTGAGTTTGAATCCCTGGAACCCATATGTCCTGGTGCTCCAGCACGATGAGCGCACGCGCGTCAGCTCACAGAGACTTTGTCTCAACTGAGTCTGGTCGGCAGGACCCACGTGGAGGCAGAGACCAGTTCTTACAAGTGGTCTGCTGACCTTCACACACACACTGTGGCATGCTGAGGAATGCCTAGCCTCTGATGGGTTAAAAAAAAGAGTTTCAGCCTGTCATGGTATATTCTCAGCACCTTCTTGGGCAAAAGGGTCACATTTGAGGCTAAGCTAGACTACTTAACACTAGCTAGTCATAAAAACACAAGTGAAAAGATCACATATTTTTATTTATCGTGCATGTGCACACCTGCATGCCACAGTATGTGTGTGAAGGTCAGAGTCAACTTGTAGAGTTGTCCTTTCCTCCCACATGGGTCCTGTGGCCTTACCTGGGGTTAAGTCACTTGACTTTGCTTACCCAAGATTTAAAAAATAAGTGAATTCCTCAGTAAGTTCAAAATGATCTCAGAATCAGAGGTGTAACAAAACTGAGCCAGTCTCTCTAATAGTTACAGGACTAAAAGTCCCGAACATCTTCTGGAAGATGGATGTTTTCAGATTAAGATGAAAAAATTACTGCTTTTGGTGCTATTCACTTTTCTTAGATAGCTACCCAACTTTCTCTAATCTCTTCTAAAAATAAATAATATAAGTGGTTAATGGAAAGGGGATTTTGGTAATTTAAGTAATTCTATTATACCTTGCCCTGAATCTTCCTAGTGAACCAGAACACCAGATTTTAAGTTAAAATTTTAAGCTTGATGAAATACCAGGATTCGAGGCTTATTCTCTTGACAAGAATGTTCATCCACAACAGTTTTTAGTTGTAAGAGCTGATTCCAGAAAACCTGTTTACTGATGACTTTAGGTAGGTTGTCATAGCAGACTGATTTATTATCAGATGGCCTCTGAAGAACCTCTGCTTTGGTAGGGTTAGTTCATCTTTTTGCTTACTCTTTTTACAAGAAACTTGTAATATTAAGCAATAAAATTTAAAGTGGCCAAACTGTCCTTGAGACCATGAGGAAATGCAGTTGATGAGAATATGAATTGGTGAATATGAGGCTGACTGATACCCAAATGTTACTCTTGACTACATTTGTAGAATGGCAGTCACATGAGTACTTTGTGTGCACAAACATTGAGCCACTTTGAATTCTTTTTTTTTTCTGTTTTTTTGTTTTTGTTTTTTGTTTTTCTTTTTTGGTTTTTTGAGACAGGGTTTCTCTGTAGCTTTGGAACCTTTCCTTGCACTAGCTCTTGTAAACCAGGCTAGCCTTGAACTCACAGAGATTCACCTGCCTCTGTCTTCCGAGTGCTGGAATTAAAGGCGTGCGCCACCACCTCCTGGCCACTTGTATTTCTTAAAATAGACTTGAGAGGTGCTCTTCAATATATGCCATAGGAAACTGAAAGTGTAAAATTAGTTCAAAGTCACACAGAAAAGTACAGAGCTGTAATTTAAATATATCTTCATTTCAAAACTGATACTGAGAATTTTTTACTTTAATTTTGTGTGTACATGATACATATTTGGGCACTCAACATGTGTGTATGGAGGTCAAAGGACAAAGGTGGAGTTGGTTCTCATTGTCTCTTTTGTGTGACTCCTGGGGATCAAACTCTTATCAGGCAGGCTTGTATGGCAAGTGCCTTTACCTGCTGAGCCTTCTCACAGGCCTGATTTTAAGAGCCCTTAAAAAGATCCATCCTGGAAGAAATACTATCTCTGCCGGCAGGTGTCTCCCACATGATCACTTTTTCTTCCTCTGTATGATAAACTTTAACAAAGATATAGCAGGCACAGCACTCCCTATACCATGCCTTTACTTCATAATAAACGTTGCATCTTCGGGATTCTGTAAGTGCCCTGTCTATTTGGTATGGAAAGAACAGCTTTATTATGTTTTCCCTTTAGAAATACATTCCTATCAGTAAAACTAAAGCATACATAATAAATGGGATATTGTAAGTTTTTTTAAAAAGCATTTTACTACATGTAACATTCTTTTTTAGTCTGACGACAGTAAAACTTCTGTGAGAGATCGATTTAATGCACGACAGTTCATGTCCTGGTTACAAGACGTGGATGACAAGTTTGACAAACTAAAGGTCGGTGTGTTTGCATGACCGTTGTCTTTTGTTTCCGCTGAGACAGGTTCTCATGGATCCCAGACTGGCTTTGAACTTGACTGGGAGAGCAGCTCTTCCTGCCTCCTCTTGAGTCTGGGATTATAGGCATGCAGCACCGTACCAGGTGTATGTATGTAGAGGTCGTCCTCAAGTGTTTGCACAGCCAGTGCTCTACCAGCTGAGCACTTTAAACAGATGAAATGGGTGCTTACCTTGGGACTGCAGCAAGGCTCGGCAATTCAGAGCACTCACTGCTCTTACGGGGACTGCCACCTTCTAGTAGCTCACACGATCTGAAGCTCCAGGGGGTCCAGTGCTTTCTTTTAGCTTCTTGCCTCTACAGGCACTAGGCACACATACATATATGTGGTACACATACATATATGCAGACAAAACACCCATACACAGTAAATTAGTTAATGTTTCCCTGTCTCACTAGTTGCCAATAGTGAGAAATAATTAGAAAAGAAACATTGCTTAATTATGAATATTCACTGTGAACCACAGCTGGAAAATAGGAAAGAAAATTTACAAACCCATCTTAAGAACTAATGTAATAGAGCTGGAGAGATGGCTCAGTGGCAAAGAGTGCATACTGCTTTTGGAGAGGACTTAAATTCGATTCCCACAACCACCTGGAAGTCCAGCTTCAGGGGGATCTGATGCCTCTAGGCACCTTTACTCACCTGCACGTACCCGTCCAGAGACACCTATACATAATTAAAAATAAATCTTTAATTAAAAGACTAGTAGGCTGGAGAGATGTCTCAGTGATTAAGAGCACTGGCCGCTCTTCGAGAAGACCCAAGTTCAATTTCCAGTACCCACATGGCAGTTCACACCTGTCTATAACTCAAGTTCCAGTGGATCTGATTCCCTCACACAGATATACATACAGACCAGATAGCAACACACATAAAAATTAAATGAATAGATAAATAAGGATTACTTAAAAAAAAAGAACTGAACTACTTGATATAAAGAATCAAAGCAGCACAGAGACAGTAGTTTTGTGTTTCTTTGTACTCATCATCCAATACACCTGTCTGGTTATGGCCCTCACGTAAGAACAGAATGGTAAACAAGTGTGCATAGTGGTGCGCATTTGTAACTCTAGCTGTGTGGAATACTGAGACAGGAAAGTATCCACAAGTTTGAAGCCAGCCTGGACTACATACAAGATTCTGTTCCACTCCCCTTCACCCCCCGCCAAATTGACTTGAAATTTTAAAGCATTTCTTTATAGATTTTACAATTCTTTCAGTAATTCAAAATCTTATAATTTTAAAGAATATTAGCAAGCCCAAATTAGAAAGATAACAATGAAGCAAGAGACCAAGAAATGGGGCATACTGGTGTGACAGGACAGAGGAGACTTATGGTGTAAACTGTTCCTTACCCCGTATGTATCTGTCTTGCTCCTCATAAAACTGGAAGAGATTCCTGCAAGAGAACCAGGGCTGTCTGTGAGGGACACACTGGTTAGAATTAGTCATCAAAGAAGCACTAGCTCTTCATTCACTGGAGAAGCCTGTTTCCCCCAGAACAACAACCAGTGTCTTTGAATAGAAATTCTGAAAGTGTAAATGTCTATTTTAATATTCAACTGTGAAAGAACCTGTGAATATTTGTAAATATGTTTAATATTCAAATATATTTGAAAGAGCAAATGTAACAGATTAATCAATTCTTCTCTTCTTTTAAATAGACCTGTCTTTTAATGAGGCAGCAACATGAAGCTGCAGCTTTAAATGCCGTCCAGAGACTAGAATGGCAGCTCAAACTTCAGGAACTCGATCCTGCCACCTATAAGTCTATCAGTATTTATGAGATCCAGGAATTTTATGTTCCCCTTGTTGATGTTAATGATGATTTTGAATTGACTCCTATATAGCATTTGGTACTTCTGTTGGTATCACCTTAAACTAATGATACAAGTGTTATACTGTGGAATACTGCCTTTTAAGAAAAACCTGAAAATACGCCTTTACACTTGTTAGTGAAGTTAACTAAGGTTGGTTATGTAGTGAGCACTGTCATTTTATAAAAATAAAGAAAAATATTTTGGATCTTAGATCCAAATACAGTTTCTAACAGAAAACTATTATTTATATTGATCAAAGGTAACTATTGCATTAGAACATGTTGGCAAACTGAGTAGATCTTTAAAAGGTTGAGAAAATCTGTTAACAGCGCTGGAAGTTGTTAGCACTCCAAGTAACAAGGTAACCAACCACAGTACTCAGATCTCTTGCTGGTTTTATTAAAAGTACATGAGTAAACGCAAAGATCCAGTTCCTACCAAATAGTTTCTAATGTGGAAGAAAATCTTGGCACAAAATTCTTCAGTTTATCTGTAAATTAATTGTACAGTTTTCTTTTTTGAAAGTTTTAATATTGTCTTCCTTTTTAATAACTTATTTTATACATATTGTACATCTTGTAATTAATGGTCAATGTATACAAGGGACTGGCCCTCAAAACGTGTACAAAGAGCTGACTGTAAAACTGTTTGTTCTGTTGGACCAAAGCTGTAGCTTTTAGAGTGTACTAGAAGTGTGTTCAGATAGTGAACCTTTTAAGTAGGGCATGCATGTGTTTGAGTTAGCTTGCGTCCATCCCATAACTCAAGATGGTGGCTTAGTTGTGTCGCATGCTTACTATAATTTAACTTTCTGTAACTGACGCCTGAGACAGTGTGAGACTTCTCTTCCCAGTTTCCTGCAGGAGAACCGGGGACTTTCTGTGTGGGACACACTGGTCAGAATTAGTCATCAAAGAAGCACTAGCTCTTCATTCACTGGAGAAGCCTGTTTCCCCCAGAACAACAGCCAATGCCTTTGAATGGAAGTTCTGAAATTGTAAATGTCTATTTTAATACTCAACTATGAAAGAACCTGTGAATATATGTAAATATGTTTAATAAATTTTATTGGTCATGTTAAATCATTGTAAACTTTCTTATATTGCTTAAATTTAATCTTTTAAGCTTAATAGCCTTTGCACTTTTAAAATAAAAGTTGAATGCTCAAATCAAACTAAGATACTTAGTAGTCAAAATAAGTAAAAGACTTAGAAATATTCCAGTCCCTGAAGTGTTCATAAAGATTTTATTACTATGTTGTATTTTTCATTGTATCAAGATGCAAAATGTGTAATTTGCAAATTTTCATAATTGAAATATGATTTGGTATGCTTTTTATAGTAAAATAATGAGCAATATACTTAGAACAATTTATCCTCTGACACGATGTAGAGTAGATATTCGGTAAAACTTCAGATAAAACCTGCTGCTTACCTTGTGAAGCATTTGGAAAGGAAAATTAGATTAATCTAAAATCATAAGTAAATAGGATAAATATTTATGAACCCTGCTACAATACTGTCTTGAATTATAACATAATACTGGATATTTCCTATTTTGATAAGGAAAGGTTAAAAAATATGAATTAAATGGCTTAAATTCAGCTCACAAGTTGGAAATCCCAGCTAGAAAAAGAAAACATTTGCTTTTTCTGTGCAAAGGTTCATATTAAGGTTAGGGATTTTTGAATTTTTACATCAATTTATATTTTCACTCTTACTGTACTGGCATGCGCAATAAAGCAGCACATGTGAAAAATACACAGTGCGAGGATTTGGTAAGGTTGGGTGTCATTTTCCTTAGAAATTTAGATGAAAGACTTTGGCCTTTTTCATTCAGTCAATGGGGCCAGAAAGGCAGGGTAGACTTTGAAGCACTGTTTTTTTGTTGAAGTTATGCTTCTTAAGGCTGGGAACATTGAAAGATAATTTATAAAAGCAATACTTTTTAATACAAAAACAACTTAATGCAAACTTTGTTTATTCTCTATCCTAGGAAGGAAATTTGATGAGCTCATGTGGCAAATTAAAAAAGTAAACAGGACTATTAAATGTTCAAGAGAGAGCAAGAGAAGAGTAGATCTGTAGAGCGTTTTTTCTGGTGGTCCATCTTGCGGGGAAGGTGCCAGAAGTGATACTGACCAAACAGAACAAGCTGTTGGGGGAGGAGGGGAGAGGCAGTCCTCAGTCAGCCCAGGTTTCCAGTCCTCCCCCCACAGTGCTCACTCTTTCATGGTAGCTCAAGCAGCTGGAGCGTCTGCTACGATTCTGCTACTACTCACTTCCTCTGCAGGCCGTCAGGATAGCTAAGTTACTGCACTCCGTAGTACATGTGTGCGTTAGTACGTAGTTAGGACTTGATGTTAGAGACTTTCTGAAGCTCTAAAATACTAGAGGAAAAAAATCTCAGAATGGAGTATATGCCTAAGAATATTTGGGTTCTCAAAGAAAAATAAGGATGCTGAATTTAATCAGTGATTCTTTTTAAACTATTCAAACATCATGAACAAGATATTCAATTGTACCTAAGGATTTGTATTTAAGTCTTGTTCTAAATCATATCTGTTTAATAAATGACTAGTTAATATTTGTGCATGTTATTTAATAAAGAGTTATATTTTTATAGAAAAATAAGAGTGAAATGTGTGCTAAGTGTTTTTTACTTATGTTCTACTCCTGTATAATTAAGTGAAACTCCAGTGTTTACTTGGGCCTCCAACAAGATTGCAGAAATGCTCGTCTTGTGAAAACAATCCCATTCAAGTCAACTGAGTAAGGAGAGGTCTCCCAAATGAACTGCGCAGTTCCCAAAGCTCTGGGCACCTCATCTGAATGGCACTTGGCTTTCTAGAGGTCCAGAATGCGGCGCAGGGTGAAACAGTTTCCTTTCTTTTTCAGAAGGTCAGCAATGTCTGCAACTCTACCTCTACCGCTCTCGCATGTAAACTCCCAAAATTTTACACAAAGGCTGTTGACTAGTTAAGGGAAACATTTCACCATTCAAAAAAACAAATTTTTTTTTACCAGGCAAGTGGTTCATACCTGTAATTCCAGCATTTGGGAGACTGAGAGTTCAGTGCCAGAATGACCATTACAAGACCCTGTCTCAAAACAAAATAAAATAAGTAAATGCTTCAAACAAGGTAAGAAATCAAAAATAATAATCTTTGGAGATGTGTGTGAAGTTTAATGGTTAAAATTTCATTGTTTTGTTTTGCTTTTGAGACACGGTCTCACTTAGTACCCTTAGCTGGCCTGGTACTTGCTATGTAGACCATGCTAACCTCAAACTCAGAAATCTGTCTCCCAACTGTGAGGATTAAAGGTTTGGCCACCATGCCAGCTTAAAGTTTCTTGTAATTCATTATCTTGGTGGCTTCTTGGTAGTCTTGTTTGTACTTAAGAGGGAGTTTAAAGTCACCAGAATCTGTTCAGTCATGAAAACTAGCGTTCATAAACTCAGTCATACAAAGTAAACAGTTCCATTAACTCAAGCTGCTCTCACTGTAGAATTAAATATTAGCACAAAAGTAGCAAGTACAGCTGGAAGATTGACCAGGTTTCTCTTGTGAGTAAACAGATACAGTATAGGCAGTCATGCAATTTTTGATCATGAGACATACTTCTGTCAGGAAATAATGTGACGTTTTTTTCCCCTGAAGACAGGCAGTCTTTGCTCACTTTGGGAATCAGTGTTAATACATGCAAACCTAAGAAAGCACATTTGTCTCATTTATTTAAATATATTTCTTAAAAGTGGCTACTCTATCCAGATCTTCAACTAGTACCAGGTAAAGCCTCTATGTAGCTAATTCCTTGCTCTTTAGAATGATGTTACATACCTAGGATGGGTTCACAGGTTAATAGTCACCACTTGTCACCAGACATTCAGCTTTGTGTTCATCAGAAATGCTTATGATTTAGATGGAACTTCTTAAACAATCCAGACCTAAGTAAGCAGCTTGATAGCTCCTTGTCACAAGTACCCAAACCAACACAAAAGGTCATGGCCCCAGAAAGTCCTCAGTCCATGCTGTCTCCCCAACCAGTGGGCTGCCTGCCTTCACTCCGTGTTAGTCCTACCTAGTCTCAAACTTCGTGGAAGTGAACTCATGTACCATATACCTTGTGTCTGCCTTCCTTCATAAGCAGATTTTGGAATTCATACGTGTTTCGTATATCAGTAACTAGTAGTAATTTTTAACGAGTAGTGTAATTGTACAAATGTGTTCTCTTGTACTTAGTGTTTGGATTGTTTACAGTTGGGGTATTGTGAATAAAACCTATGAACATGGAAACCGTAACTGTGAATCTGCTCTGTTTATTTCTCTCAGGTGCTGACTGTCACAGCTTAGGTCAGTGTTTATCGGTGTTAGAAAATGACAGTTCTCCAAAATGAATGCACTGTTTATACCACTACAGTCCTGTATGAAAGATGAGTTGCTCTGAAGCCTCTCTGATTCTTGGCCAGTGGGTCTAGCATCCGTGATGCCCTGGGTTTAGTTCCAGCACCGGATGGGTAGGGAATGGGACTGCTGACACTGTCCGTCAGTTTTAGCCAATTCAGTGAATGATTGGAACCTTGTGCTTTCAATTTGTATTCCTCCAGCAGCGATTAATGAGGTTGAGTTTGTTGAAGCTATTTGTATATACTATTTTGGCTTTGGGGGAGGGGGGTTGTGGTTTGGTTTGTTTTGTTTTGAGACAGGGTCTCATGTAACCCTGCTATCCTGTAGACCAGGTTGTCGTCAGACTCCTAGAGATCTGCCTGCTTCTGTTTCCTAAATACTGGGATTAAAGGTGTGCTCCACCACACATGACCTTATTTCGTTTTTTAAATCTTCAAGCATTTTTCTTGTTTCTTTCTGAGCTGTCTTGATTTACTGGTGGCCTTTTTTTGTGTGTTAGGCATAATATTCCTTTGTCAGGTGTGGACTCTGTGGATGTTTTTATCCAGTATATGATTTGCCATCCCTGTTTTTATAGTGACTAGGTTCCTTATTCCTCCTCTGTATTAACGTTCTTTCTGTGGCCACATTATCACTGTAGGCTGAGCTTTGGTCAGCCTTCTGTGACGTCCGTATCACCTGCCACGACGCATGCTCTTGTGGTGGTGATTTTCTGGAGAGGTGTGAGCAGCAGTGAAAACAGCTGGAAGCCTTGCTGTGACCCAAAGCTGATGATCATGTCCATGTTCCAGGCCTGGAGGGGTTGTTCCTTTAACATGTGATTTTCTCACAGTCCCTTCCTGATCACTCGAAGGATACCAGGTCAGAAATGTAGATTGACACGTTTGGCTATGTAACATCAAAAGCTCACATTTGAGGCCGGTGACATGGCCCTGCACGTAAGGTGCCTGCCATCACACCTGGCCACCTACATTCAGTTCCTGGACCGCACGTGGTGGAGAGAGACTAGACTCCCACTGGCTGTTCTCTGGCTTCCACGGGTGTGCCATGGCACTCTCAAGCCTGCACATAAATCCGCGCGTGGCATTGTCAATGCGAAACAGCCTTTACTCCAAAGGAGAGGTCTCCAGATAGGACTGACGCTGGCCTGTGAGTGTGGACTCAGGTGCCCAAATGACTTGTTTCGCTGAAGAAGTGGTTTACGTGAACTCTTTACAGTCACAGGATGTAAGGTCATAAGTCAGAACATTCACCGAACACACGGAGGACATCAGGTTGGTGGGTTGAAGTTAGGTGGGGGCGTCTCTGCCAGAGGTTCCCAATGCCATCTGATGACGTTCTTAGCTTTCAACTAAGTGACTACCTGCCCGTCATCAGAAGGGTGCTAGGTCAGGTGCTGAGATGGCAGTAACCAGCTGGTACGGTGACTCAGGACTGCCCATGAAAACCAACTTTCGGTGTGCAGCTTTGAACGGCCACACAAGTTCTAGTTAGTCTGCAGAATCTCCAGCAGAAGTATGGTGTTTTCTCATTTGTATCTGAAACACCCAAGGACAGATTGTCCACACTTTGACTTTGTCTCAAGGACTACCTCTAGCAGCGTTCCCTGCTGGTTCGTTTTCTTACAGGGACAGGCTCCCACAGGCCTGTCCAGCCATCCTGGCATTGTTACATACCATCTACAAAGATCTCACTTGAGAACTGTACAGTTGAGGCTTTTGAGTTTTGTTCTGTTTACTCACAAAACGATAACCTTAATTTTGTAAAGTAATTTTATGATTCTTGTGTTGAGCCCAATCCATTTGCATACTGTCCTGGAGTGTATATCTGCCAAAGAAGTAAGATTTGACAGCAGCTAGCTTGAAGTTCATCCAAGGATCCAGGGGGTCATTTTATTCTAGTGTACAAGCAAAGTGTCTAATGTTTGACATGTAACACATTTAAGAAGTAGAGATTTAAGGGTTGGGATGTGGCGATATAGTGCCTGCATGGATGTGTATGTCAGAAGAGGGCACCAGATCCCCTGGAACTGAAGTTACAGATGACATGAACTGCCATGCGTGCTGGAAATGGAGCCAGAGTCCTCTGGAAAAGCAGTTCTTAGCCCCTGACGCTAGCTTTTCATTGTAAACTGAGAGCTTGGCAGCGGAAACTTGAAGAACACAGTTGGGCGTGTCTGCCTTTGTGTGAGCCTGGGGGCAGGGCAGTGTAAACCCCACTTTCCCTGGCGGGCCATCTCAAGGCCCCAGCTGGGGACTATCAGGGTCCACATCTTGAGACCTGCTGGCCTAGACTGGCACTTCTGCAAAATAGCTCAGAATGGGCTTTGAGCCTACAGAGCTGCTGTGGGGATATGTGACGAGAGGAGGGGAGGAAAGAAGCTGCTTTTGTGGTGCTGGTATTGGCTTGGGCAAGATGAAAATTAACCATCTACATTATCAAGAGCAAACCTCCCCGGCCCGCCACCTCCTCTCCCACACACACACATGCTCATCCACACATAACACATGGCTTCAAGAGGCTGGAAGTTTACATCGTTAATACTGTAAACAGTGGACATGCTTTTGTAAAGCCATTTCCAGACAGTTTTGACTGTTAGAAAACTTCTACAGAAAGCTTAAGCCCCATCCCAGGGAGACCATCGCCTCTCTAGTAACCATTAGAGATCCACAGTAATTCTATTAACTACGCTGTGACAGTCTTTTCGCCTGCCCTGCACAAACTAGGTCGCACAGTGAGAACCTTAGGGCCCCTTTCCTATACCTTGTGAGCGAGCCCTCATGTGTCCCCTCACTTCCTTGAACGAGTCCCCAGCCACCCACCCTCTCACATTCAAGCCGTTACAGAGCCCATACAGCTCCGGTCCTAGATTTCTGAGCTTGTGAGCAACAGAGAGTGGCCAGCAGGCTGCATTTGTTGAATTGCGTGGACATACTCTGGATGTCTAATGGAGACTGCCCCAGAGAGAGGCTGAGTTCGTGAGGGTATCTTGCGCGGAGTTGGCAGCCAAATCACCTTTCACAACAGACTTCTCAAGCACACTAGTGTTAGCCCAGCTTAGCGACTGAAAGGTGGCGGGGGCAGCCTGGCTGGAAAGCGCGTGACAAGAGCCCGAAACTGACGCTGTCCCCGGTGCAGTCATCGGGGTTCCGAGAGAAAGGCTTTTCGGGTGATGTTTCCGATGCTACTGTGGCATCAAATTACTACAATAACAAACGGCTGCAATCTAGCAACTTAAAAGAACACCCGGTTTGACACAAAATCACCGCGCCTCAAAGATCATGAGTCTCAAACAAAGGCACGAGCTTCAGCTTGCAGACCCCGGGGAAGGCTCCATTTCCAAGGTCATTGTTGTGTAAGAGCACAGTTCCTTGTGTTACAGGGCTGATGCCACCTTACCTGACTGGCTCTCAGCCAGTAGCTACTCTGACCTTCTGAAGGTCACCCTCACCGATGCTGTGAGGTGCCTTCCACCTACAGGCCACGAATGAGATCCAGATCTACCTCACACATTGAATTTGATTTCTGCCATTGATAACTGATAAATTCTGGATTCAGATTTTTTTAAAATATTTATTTATTATGTATACAATATTCTGTCTGTGTGTCTGCCTGCAGGCCAGAAGAGGGCATCAGATCTCATTACAGATAGTTGTGAGCCACCATGTGGTTGCTGGGAACTGAACTCAGGACCTTTGGAAGAACAGGCAATGCTCTTAACCGTTGAGCCATCTCTCCAGCCCCCTGGATTCAGATTTGAGAGACTTTTCTAGTTAAGTCAGGCACCTCCAAGCCTCCAGTAATCTCACCATAAGCTAATGGTAACTGAAGACAACAGAAGAGGTGGGGACAAAGGGATAAGGAGACAGAGGGACAGGGATGAGGACGATGAGGGAAACCGGATAAAAGTTCTTGCAAAAAGAAAAAAAAAGTAGATTGTGTTCACAGAGGGAGACCCTGTCTCAAAACAAACAATTAGTCATACCACGTTGACGGAGAATAAGGTAGAAAGGGCCAGTTACTAGACCTACTTAAAGCACTGCTTATCCAACTCCTCGCCAAGCATGACATCTTTTGCTACCTGAACAGAATGACCTAGAAAAATAGCTGAAACGATTGGTTGTTTCCTTTAACAACCTGACTTCAAAAGCTTACACCTGTCAACTCTAACTTGCACCTTAAAAACAAAAGCCGGTTGCCACCTGCGCTTCTCTACACTCTCACTTGCGTGACCGCTCTGCCGTGTGCTCTCAGTGTCTAAAATGAGAATGCGAGCCTTTCCGGAGCCTCAGTTCACCAGGGACAGCTCCTCCCTTCCGCTCTTGCGGTCAAAGTGCTTATCCTAGAGAGATCTGCAGCAGCATAGAGTGAACATCAACAAAATGTCTGGATTTCAACAGCTTGAGATCTTTCAGACTATAATCTTTACACAGTGAATTTAAATTTAAAAGCAAGTAAAAAAAAAAAAAGTAACTAGAGGACCTGTGACTGAGAGCCAATGGATTATATTTTAAAATAGTCTCTGGTTAAAGAAAATTAGCAAAACCCAAACGAGACTTTGAAAAAAATTAATTCAGTTTATTAAACCCCACTAAGAAAAATTATGGGGAAGATTACAGATTTTAAGATTAAAATTGGAAAATCTCTATAGATTTTTGGTTGTTTGTTTGGTTGGTTAGTTTGTCGGTTTTGAAGCAGGGTCTCTCTATGTAACCGTGACTGTCCTGGAACTTGCTAAGTAGAACAGGCTGGACTGAAACTTGGAGTGTCAACTCTAGTTGGTCTTAAAAATAAAACCCTGGAGTCAGATATTAGGAGGCAAAATCTGAAAGATCAGAGAGGTAAACCAGCCAGCCACTAAAGTTCTCATCTCTACTAAATCCTCAGACCAAATAGGGCTAAGCTTTTGTCTCCTCCTGCCTTATATTCCTCTCTCCACCCAGCCATACAACTTCCTGTCTCCACCTCCCTAGTGTTGGGATTAAAGGTGTGTGCCACCATTGCCTGGCCACTATGGTTAACTAGTGGCTAGCTCCACCCTCTGATCTTCAGGCAAACTTAATTTGTTAGAGCACAAACTAAATATCACTGAAGGAACTCATAGAGATCCTTCTGCCTCTATTCTGGGATCAAAGCATTCACCACCATGCCTGGCAAATATTTTATATGGTATGGGTATTTTGTCTGCATGAACATCTGTGCACCCACCCATGGGCCTGGTGGCCACAGAGGTCAGAAGAGGGTTCAGGGTCTCCTTGAACTAGAGCTGCAGATGATTGAGACTGTCATGTGAGTGCTGGGAACTGAACCAAGCCCTCTGGGACAGCAGCTAGATCTGGAAACTGCTGAGCCTTTTCTCCAGAAGATTTTTTAATGTACGTTTTTTTTTAAAAGCATTTCCCAAGTGAGTGCTGTATTTACATCATTTCTACCCTCCCTACAATTCCTTTCTTCACATACACTTCGAAATTACTAAATTATTTCATTAGCATACGTTAATTAGATGTAATAGATTTTACTATGACATTTTCATACATGTGTATAATATAGTTCCGTCATACGCACACACACCTTGTTATCCTCTCCTGTCCCCATCCCACCACTGCATTTTCCTTTCTTTTTCCCAACTAGCTTCTCTACTTTCATGGCTGTGTCCTTTCTGACTGTGTGTGTCCCTGTGAGTTTCATTAGGATTATTTATGGATGCATGGGATTCTTACCAGTTGCTACACAATTGAAGATGGCTCTCCCTCTCCCCATCACTTGTTAACTGGGCAACAAGGGAGGAGTGAGATAGCCAACATTTTCTTTTGGATTACCAACCAGTTCCCAAATCATGACACTGAGATGTTGGACTTTTCTTTCCTATCCACCAGTTCCCAAATAATCAATGCAGAGACTCAATATTAATTATAAATTCTCAGCCAATAGCTCAGGCTTATTACTAGCTAGTTCTTACATTTGAATTAACCCTATTTCTTATCTAGGTTTTGCCCGGTGGCTTGGTACCTTTTCTCAGTACAGCATGCCCATGTTACTTCTCCCTGCATCTGCTCAAGACTCCCACATCTGCTAAAGACTCTGTCCTTCTTCCTCCTAGTAACCTCTGTTTGGCTCTCCTGCCTAACCTTATCATGTTCGGCTATTGGCCAGTCAGCTTCTTTATTAAACTAATCACAGCGACATGTATTCCACACCAAGGAATATTCCACACCAGACTTAATTTTAGTTATGAATGCTTGGCCTAGCTTAGGCTCATTTCTGGTTAGCTCTTTTAACTTAAATTAACCTGCTTCTCTTTATCTGCCTTTTGCCTCAAGACTTTTTACCTTTCTTTCCTTCTGTATATCTTATTTTCACTGTTTTTCATGTCTGGCTGATGGCTACCTGGTAGCTGCCTGGCTTCTTACCCCAGGTGTGTCCCTCATTCTCTTCTCCTTCTTCTCATTCCTTTCCTGACCCTAGATTTCTCCTCCTAGTTATTCTGTCTGCCAGCTCCACCTATCCCTCTCCTGCCTAGCTATTGGCCATTCAGCTCTTTATTAGACCAATCAGGTGCCTTAGGCAGGCAAAGTGAAACACATGCAACAAATCTTTACATAATTAACACACATCCTTACGTCGTTAAATTGGTACAACATGAGCAAAAGTAATACACCTTCACAACACAGCTGAAGTAATTTTCTGCAACGTAAACAAATGTAACACATCTTTACATAGTTAGATATTCCACAAGAACTAATAGCCAAAAAATGTATAGGATTTATGACCAAGGAAATTGTCTGGAGTGGTTTAGAAAGGTAAGCTGGATGCTACTTGACCAGAGACTCGGGAATACTTAACTTATTTAAATTCTGTACTTTTCTTTGGCATTGACCCTATAACCAGACTGTTGTTTTCCTGTTCCTGCTTCATTTTTAATTAGTTTACATTGTTTTCCAAATTTGGGCAAGAGTCATACATCTCTTTGTGGAGATACGAGTTTAACTAAACACTTGAACACCTATCTTGCTTCAGACATGGGGCTATGGAGACCATGAATGGTCAGGTTCCCAGCATAGGATACACCCCCATGCTCTAACTCCACTCTCTATTGTGACTTAGGATTTTAGATACAAATGAAAACAGAGAGACCACTCACTGTAGACTTGAGGACAGAGCCTTACTTGGGTTCAGTCCAGAGAACTGACTGTAATATCAGACCCCAGTTTGTAGTGGAGAAGGCTGAGAGACAGAATGGCGAATGCTTAAGAATCAAGTTAGAGCCAGCCAGCCTCTTGTTTTACCACAGAGTGTTGATGTTTTTGTTGGAGGCTTGACCACATCCTCCTCCTCCTGGCTTCTTCACGGCTATTTGCTTGTAGCTGTCTCCTTGATATCCTTGTCTCTGTACCATCAGGTCTAGCCTCCTCCACATCGAGTCCTCAGTAAATGAGTGCTCAATGAACATATCCACACTGGGACCTGACTACCACTCTGTCTTGGCCACAAGCTCTCAGGCATTCCTCACTCCCCTTTCTCAGCTACCCTTTACGGGAGTGGGGCTGCATTGCCCCTGGATGCTCTCTTGGATTCTTCCAGGGTTGGAAGCTCTCTGGGGAGTGACTGGATTGTGTTTTGGAAGACCCTTCCTGACCCTTCCACTGATGCAGACTGGCTGTATTAGTGCTGTTATTATTGGAGTCTCATCAAAGCCACTCCTCCTCTTCCTGGTTCAAATTCAGCTAGATCCATTGTCTGCTGTTACCCTCCAGCATCTGCTTCAAAGCCAAACAATTACACTCATGCTCCTGGCGATAAATATCAGAGATTGCATTTCCATAATCAGCTCCCAGGCGGAATATCAGAAGGTTCATCGTACTGCCGTTGCACAACCCCAGGGTCATATAACGCCCATCACAAAGTCAAAAGAAGATGAATCAGCACAGCTGTCCTCAGGGCTTTGTCTCCAGTGGAATTCATTCCACTGCCTTACCTTCTTTTTTTTTCCCCCCTCTTCATGTAGGCCTGCCTTTAAAAGAACAATTTGTGGGGCTGAGATGATTCAGTTTTTAAAGCCAACTTTCTGTGCAAGCGAGAGGACCCACATTCAGGTCACCAGAACCCATCCATTTACAGGTTGGCACAGGGGCCTGCCTGTAATTCCAGTCCCGGAAGGCACAGAAAAGGGAGCCTTCCTCGCCCCCAGCAAGCTGCCTAGGAAATGAGCCATCATGAGGGATTTCTGGGTTCTACTGAGAGAGCCTGGGGATTGAGCTCGGTGGTAGAGCGCTTGCCCAGCAAGCACAAGGCTCTGGGTTGGTCCTCAGCTCAGGCGGGGTGGGGAGTGGGGACAAAATAATAAGAGATGAAGATGGAAGAGTGATCGAGGAAGATTTCAGACCTCGCCTTTGAGCCTCCACGTGCACACATAAACATGTGCCCTCACCCACATGTCACCATATATGGACACATGCATACACATGAAAAGATAAAAAGAAAAGAAAAAAAAACATACTATGAGCTAAGGAATGGGACATTCAGCAAGTTGATACCTCAAGGTTGGAGAAGTGGGAAATTTGAGCCTCTTTATTTTGGCCTATCATAGAAAGTCCCAGGGCTTGTGTGTTACGCCTCTCTCTATTGGAGATGGTTTTGGCATGGGGCCAAGAACAGCATCTCTTTCTCCTCTTTCTCAACAGCCTTTTCCTTAGAGACTTCCCCATCACTCTGTCTTCTACCTTCATTCTGGAACTCCCTCTGGAACTCACCCCCTTACGTGGTATTCAATGTCACTGACACACCTCATTTGAATCACTAATCCAGACCTCTGTCTGAGTGCCAGACTTCATGTCTGACCACACATTGTGGTCTCCATGTGGATACCTCATAGTGGTCATAGACTGAAGACATACCTCACCCCGATACTCTGCCAAGCCCATTCATCCCTCTCCCTCCTCAGTTCACACAGGCAGCCAGAAGATGAGGCAGGTGCTTGTGTGCTGGGCAGTTGACATGGTCTCTTTTAGCTCTAAACATTCTCTTACCAAATACATGTGCTGTGGGATAATGCTCTTGTACCCTGTAAAGATTTGTTACTTGTATTGGTTTAATTAAACACCGATTGGCCAGTATCCAGGCCGGAAATATAGGCAAAGTGACTTGATTAGGAGAATTCTGGGAGAGGAAAGGCTCTGTCTGCAATCACCAGCCAGATGCAGAGGAAGCAAGATGAGAATGCCTTACTGAGTAAGGTATCAAGTCACGTGGCTAAACATAGATAAGTATTCTGGGTTAATTTAAGTTGAAAGAGCTAGCTAATAATAATCCTGAGCTAATAGACCAACCAGTTTATAAATAATATAAGACTCTGTGTGTTTTGTTGGGACTGAACAGGACAGAAACTTAATCTGCATACATGGTTTTTAATCTCCATTTCACAGATGAAAGCACCTGGGCATAAGATTATCAGATTTACAGGTTTAGCAATAACCAATGACTAACTCATTGGTACATAAAGATCCTCCCTCCACTTGTTATATTTCTGTTAAATCATTTGATATATCTCCCCACCCACCCCCAAGTTACCAGAATTGTTGGCGTCAAGTCCTGAACACTAGCAGCCCTAACAAGCTAGCCTTGGCCCCCTGTCCTCCAAACACTAGTAAAAGAGTCAGAAAAGCATGAAAAGCAGAGAAAAGAGATGTCTCCAACATGGTCATGCTAAGAAGAGACACACTCTTCTTAGAAGAGTCCATCTCTGTGTCCTGACATGAGGCACTAGGCATAGGGGTACACATCTTTAATCCCAGAATTTGGGAGGCTGTGGTAGGCCTTTTCTACTTAGCAAGTTCTAGGACAGCCAGAATTCCTTAATGGAATTCTGTAATATCCAGAACCTGAAAACAACCTAGGTGCCCCTCAATAGAAAAATGGTTAAAAGAAGGTGTGGAACATATACACATTGGAGTTTTACTCAGCGGTAAAAAAACAATGACATCTTGAATTTTTGCATGCAAATGGATGGAAATAGAAAACGCTTTACTGAGTGAGATAATTCAGACCCAAAAAGATGAATATGGAATGTACTCACTCATAAGTGGATTCTAGCCATAAACAAGGGACATTGAGCCTATAATTCGTGATCCTAGAGAAGCTAAATAAGAAGGTGAACCCCCAAAAAAATCAAATAGTTATCCTCCTGGATATTGGAAGTAGACAAGATTGCCAGGCAAAAGTTGGGTGCATGGGGCGGGGGATAAGGGGAGATGGGTAGAAAGAAGAGAGAAGGGGAGGATTGGGGAGAGCTTGGGGAATGGGATGGGTGGGATGGAGGAAGGGTGGATATGGGAGTAGGGAAGTAAATATCTTAATTAAGGGAACCATTTTAGGTTGGCAAGAGACTTGACTCTAGAGGGGTTCCAGGGCCAAGGAGATGTTCCCAGTTTGTTCCTTGGGCAGCAGAGGAGAAGGTGCCTGAACTGGCCTTGTCCCATAGCCACACTGATGAATATCTTGCATATCACCATAGAACCTTCATCTGGCAATGGATGGAGATAGAGACAGAGACCCACATTGGAGCACTGGACTGAGCTCCAAGGTCCAAATGAGGAGCAGAAGGGGGGAGAACATGAGCAAGGAAGTCAGGACCACGAGGGGTGTGTCCACCCACTGAGACGGTGGGGCTGATCTAATGGGAGCTCACCAAGGCCAGCTGAACTGGGAATGATGGAGCATGTGATCAAAATGGACACTCTGAACGTGGCTGGCAATGAAGGCTGACTGAGAAGCCAAGGACAATGGCACTGGGTTTTGATTCTACTGCATGGACTGGCTTTGTGGGAGCCTGGTTTGTTTGGATGCTCACCTTCATAGACCTGGATGGAGGGAGGACTTGGACTTCCCAAGGGGCAGGGAACCCTGACTGGTCTTAGGACTGGAGAGGGAGGGGGAGGGTAAAGGGAGGTGGGAAGGAGGTGGAAATTTTTAATAAATAAATAAATTTGAAAAAAAATAACAACAACAATCAAAGAAAACCTCCAAAGGCATACCGTCAACAACTCTCCTGCACCTGGAGCTTCAGTGAGCTCCAGAAATCCTCCTGTCTCCACCTCTTCCCAAGGCTGGGCTTCAAACATCAACTGATGTTTTTACATGAACACTACGGATCTGAACCCAGGTCCTCACGTTTGTATGGCAGGCACTTTACCAAGTGGGCCATCTCTTCAACCCCCATTTTTTTTAAAGCCTGTACTTACTATACAAAAATAAAATATCAACAACACGAGCCACCTCTTAGCTAATAAGCTATTTCTATAGTCTCAGTAAATCACCTGTTTCCATTCTGCCGCCGTCCAGTAAATCACGAAGAGTGGAAACAATTCTTCCTGTGTTGAGGGTTTTACACTAGGCCATTCCCAAAGTGAGAGGGTCATGTGGGCTCCAAGTCAACGTTTCTGGAATATTGCTGAAAAAGCAATTTCCTAGGTTGCGGTAAAGAACTAAATGGAATAGTAGATTGCTTTTATTTATGTTCTGTTGGTGGAATAAACCCCATCTTCCTTAAGTACAAGCTGAAATGACTGATCAAGCCAACATTTCTGAAACTCCCTTTCCATCTGAGGCTTCCTGTTGGTCTCCTTCCCAGACCTAAGAAATCTTCCCGATCAAAATTCATGGTTGCCTTCTCTCCATTTTGACTTAAGGGTAGAGCCAGGCACTTAAAGGATTCAGAAATTTTTCATGAGTTACTGGCTGAAGTATGGGACAGATCCTTATCCAATAATCCCAAGGCAAACACGTGTTTAAAATGAACCTCGCTTCTTATGTCAAACGTCAGCTCTGTTCCACTAATCGGTCCTGTGCCTCATTTCATACATCCATTAAGGGGGAGAAGACAGCGCTCTCTTAGAAGGGGTTGCTAAAACGCACATCCGCTGGAGCCAGAGGCGAGCGGTCCAACAGGTGGCAGCCGACCAGAAGGCTCGCGGGCGGGGTCCAGGCTCCGCGCCAGGCCAAGCGCACACACCTGGGGGAGTGGTCTGGAGGGCGTGGCCAGCCGAGCTCCGGGAGGCGTGGCCAGCGAGCCGGCGCGGGTGGACGGGCAGGCGGGGAGAGGCTAAGGGGCGGGCGGGCCTGTGTGTTGGCGGCTCCGGAGCTTGCGGGAGCGACTTGGAAGCTCGGCCGCCGGGAGGAGGCCGCGGCCACGGTGAGCACGGGCGGGTGCGCGAGCGGGCGGGAGGGCGCCTCGGAGGCCAGGCCGCGGCACTTGGCGAGGGAGCGGGTGCCGGGAGGCCCTAGCGGCGGGGACAAAGGGCCGCGGTGCTCGCCGTCTCCGGGATCCCCGGGTCCGGGCGCCGGCGTTCGACACCCCTCCCTCCGAGGAACACCGGGGTCACCTGGCTCCGGGAGGGGGTCGGCGAGCGAACTTTTGTGGGAAGCCGGATGTGTCGGTGACTGCGGGGGCGCAGCAGCTGCGGGCAAGTTGCCCACAGACACGACTGGTCGGCGGGGGGAGCGAGCGAGAAAATTGGATTACTAACGGTCTCCTGCGGAATGTTTTGTGCCCGCGGTCAGGAGCACCAGGACTTTCTGTTTCAAAACTGAGTTTTACAAAGCCCCGAGTGGAGTGCCGTCCCATCATTTTCTGACCTGCAGGGTCCACCTCTTAACCCTCCTCCCTATGCAAGAATTGTAGTTTATTGTTTGGAGGGGATTTACTTTTATTATTTTTTTAAATGTAAGTGCATATCTGTGTGTGTATGCACATTTCCGTCCTGGTGCTGCTCGGGGCCAGAAGAGGGCGTTGGATCTCCCGGAGCTGAACTTACAGGCAGTTGTGAGTGTTGCCAGATATGAGTGCTGGGAACTGAACTCAGTCCTCTACAAGAGCAGCAAGTGGTCTTAAAACACCAATCTCTCTAGTCCCTTATTTTTATCTTTACTTTTAATTTATTTAATTTGGAAGTAAAGCTGCCCTGCAATTCATTATCTTCCTGCCATGTTTGCCAAATGCTGGGGCTACAGGCATGTCTCACCAGGTCCAGCTATATCTATTTTCATTGATTTTATTGGGAATTTGTGTTTTAGCCTTAAATTATATCTTGTAAGTTTTTATCTTATGAATCTTAGTGTGTGCATGTGTTGCACACCTGTGCACCTGTGCCATGGTATGTCAAAGGACAACTCTGGAGGGAGGCAGCTCTCTCCATTAGGAGTTTGAGGAATAGAATTGACCAGCCAAATGCTTTTACCCACCTAGCCGACTTGGCAGCCTCAAATTATAACCCCTGTGAAAATTTGTGTTGGTTCCCTCCCCCTTTATTTTCTATTTGTACTATAATCCCTTAGTAATGGAGGACTCTATGGTACTAACAGAAAGAATATTTTCATGTTTATCTGCAATTCTTAATGTAATTAATAATTTATTGGCATTTGTTATTGGTACATTTATTTGAATGGTTGTGGCTTCCACTTCTCTCTCTGAAGTATTTACTGACAAAATGAGATAATCATTAGGATAATTTTCATTTACAGTTTTGTTTTGATACTATCATTTTAAAATTGGAACAGACGTTATAGTTTGTGGTAGAAACCTTGCCTCATACACGTGAGGCCCTAAGTTCCACCTCCAGCAGCACCTGTATACACATACACAGAGACTTTAAAATGCATTAAAATAATACAGTATTGATTTTTTGAAGATGTGTTTTTGTTATTTTCAATTATGTGTATGTGCACAGGTGTCCCAGGAGGTCAGAGGTCTCAGCTGCTCTCCCCCTGGAGCTGAAGTTCAGATGATTGTGAGCTGCCCCAGAACTAAACTCTTCTGCGATAGCAGTACATACTCCTGACTGCTGAGCCATCCCTCTGGCCCTGAATTCAGTTCCCAGCACCCACATCTGGCAGGCCACCCAGCCTGTTAAGTCCAGCTCCGGGATACAACACTGTCTTCTGGCCTCCAGCAGCACCAGAACCGAAGTGTGCATGCACACACAGACACGCACATAATTTTTAAACAGTTCTTATATGCGTTTAAATACTGGAATTGAATTTGACTAAAGTCTAAAGTTGAGATTTGCGTAGTAGCGGTGCATTTGGCAATGCTTTCAGATTGCTGGGCGTTAGCCATGTTCCGTGTTCACTGTAATTTTTTTTTCATGCCTGTGTCGTAGTAGAAACCTAGTATTCTAGGTTTCTTTAAGGATAACCACCCAAGCCCGAAGTTTTGAATATTTAAGTAATCTTTGAGAATGATCTTCAAATGATTCCTCGAGGTTTTTGACACAAGCAACTAATTCTTGGCCTATGTTGGGATTTTCTTTTCTTTTTTCTTTCTTTCTTTTTTTTTTTTTTTTTTTTTTGCTTGTTTGATTTTGTGACCTGCCACTCGCCTTTAAGTTACAGTTTTTGTGTGTTTGGTTTTGTTTTTAGCTTCCTGGCAGTTACTGAGGGGCTTCTTTGAAGAACCATGAAGTCACACTATGCTGTGCTAACCCTAGCCTCCCTGGTGTTCCTGATGGGTCTCCCTGTGTCACGGAGCTGTAACAAAGCTCTCTGTGCCAGCGATGTGAGCAAGTGCCTCATCCAGGTAGGGTAAACGGTGCTTTTGTCGGTACTGGACACACTGTGGACAGGCAGATGCTGTGGAATAGATCAAAGCCAGAGTATATGATCTGAACTTTGGGCCAGGACCTGAGGTGCTGATCTTTAGATTTTTATCTCTATGGCTCGCTTCCATCCAACTGAGGTTGGGTTTAAGAAGTTCGATCTAGAATGTGCTATTCTGCTGTGTAAGCATGCTGCTGTACATGATGAACACGCTAGTCTCTATAATCTACCGTGCATGGTGGTGTCTTAATAACTATATTTAGAAAACTTTTAGCCTATCAATTAATAGACAAATTATTACATGTACCGTATTATTTTTTGGTTGCTGTGTACCAGATGATATCAAAACCTAGCAACCTCAGGCAAAAGTGCATCACCTCCTGAAGCTTCTGAGGTCGTGGGTCTGGGAAGCAGTGCGGCTGGGAGGTTCTGGGTCAGGCTTGCTCACAAGCTTGCGGGCTGGGATTACTGAATCTCCTTCCAGGTATTTGGAAATTATCCTTTCCAATGGAAACCAGGTGATCAGATAGTTACCTCCCGTTTTCCTGAGGCGCAAAGTGACAGTAAGTCATATTTGGTGAGGTTCATGTAGCTAGGAAATAGCTGTGGGATTTGGTCTGTTTTTGTCTCCAGAGCCCATGACTTTTTCACTCAGCATACTGGCTACCGTTCTCCATGCCGCTGTGATAGTGATGAATTACATGGCCTCTCTTCCCATCCCATCACCAGTCTTTCCTTTGGGGTGCCTGTCTTTTGTAGCCTCCATTGGAGGTGCTGGCTGTGGCCTAGGAAATGAAATAACTGTGCGCACAGGTTGAATATTCCTTATGTGAAATGTTTACACTCAACAATGTTTCATATTTGAATTTTTTTAGATATTGAAGTTTGTGTGTGTGGTGTGTTCAGGTGCCTTGGTAATGGTACCCAATCTAAAGACAAAATATGTTTATATTTCATGTATATCTTGCATTGCCTGAGGGGGATCTTGAGCAGTATTTTTAGCGTTTCTGTCAGATGTGGAATTTTCCACTTGTGATGTCATGTTAGTGGTCAGTACATTTTAGAGTTTTGAGCCTTTCAGGTTGCACATTAAGGATGAGAGCCACACAGTCTGTATTAGCTTTCTGTGTAGCGTGAGTCAGCTGACTTTGGCTGTAATTCCCACTTGAAAACACCATCTTAAGTTTTTATAGAGCAAAGGTTGTTTGTACCTATTCCTGATATTTTCCTCCTTTTCCTTAGTAATTGGAACTTTGGGTATGTTAATCTCGTACTCTGATAGAACCTTTACTTTACCTTTCAAATCAAAACATCTAACTAGAGAAAATTGTTATTAGCTGACTAACTTTTTTATGTCTTCCTTCATGTGTATATATATATTTGTGTGTGTGTGTGTGTATGTGTGTTGTAGGTGCACATGTGTGTGGTGTGTGTATGTGTATGTGTATTATAGGTACACATGTGAGTATATGTGTGTTGTAGGTGCACATGTGTATGGTGTATGTATGTGTATGTGTATTATAGGTACACATGTGAGTATATGTGTGTTGTAGGTGCACATGTGTGTGGTGTATGTATGTGTATTGGAGGTACACATATATGTGGTATGTGTATGTGTGTTGTAGGTGCACATTTGTGCATTTGTCCTTGTTTGTGTGGAGGTGTAGCATGAATTCTAATTGGTCTTAATAAATAAAACCCAGAGTCAGATACTAGGGAGTGAAAGCTGAAGGATCAGGGAAGCAGTGGGGTTAGCCACTAGAGAGACCCTTAACCTCTACCGACGCCCAGACGGAAGGGGCGATCTTCAGACTGTGTCTTCAGACCGTGCTGAGCTCCTGTCTCCTTCCGCCTTATATTCCTCTCTCTGTCCAGTCATGTCACTCCTGTTTCTACCTCCCTAGTGCTGGGATTAAAGGCCTGTGATTCCCAAGTGCTGGGATCACCTTTGTGTGAGCTCTGTTTCTCTTTTAGACAGATTCAATCTTGTGTAGCCCAGTGTGACCTTGAACTAACAGGGATCCCTCTGCCTCTGTCTCCTGACTCTGGGATTAAAGTGTGTGCCACCACTCTCTGGCCTCTAGTGGCTTTTCTCCACACTCTGATCTTCAGGCAAGTTTTATTTGTTAAAACACTAACAAAATACCACTCCATGGAGGCTAGAGGAGGATGTCAGGCATCCTGTCCCTCTCTGCCTTGTTCCATTGAGACAGGGTCTTTTACTGAACCTGGAGCTAGGCTAGTGGCCACCAAGCCCCAGGGAGCTGTCTCCACAGCCCAGGTTATTCTGAGGACGTTCTGAAGTATGTACAGAGAGAGGAACAATGAACCATTCATCCACAGTTAGAATGACAGCTGTCATTATCTTGTTTGTCTCTTCTATGCCATTTTCACCTTAGCTCTGTTGCAATTTCAGGCCAATCCCCATTTTGTTTTATCCATAATTCTAATCTGCATGTTTAATAGATAAGAACTTGTATGTGTGTATGTTTGTCTGTATATGTATATGTGCATGTGTGTCAGCCTTGAGTGTTGGTACTCAGGAGCTCCCACCCTGTTTTTAAGGCAGGGTAACTTCCTGAGACTTGAGGTTTGCTGATAGGGTAGGCTGTCCAGCCAGTAATGTCTCTGTACCCCGGTACTGGGATTGCAAGCAACCATACCCTACTTTTTACATGTATGCTACAAGTGGAACCCAGAGCCTCATGCCTGCTGAGCCAGCCCTCAGCCCTCAAGAACTTTTTAACATAGCTATTCCATCAGTATCATAATGTAAAAAGATTACCTGGCAGACCCTGAGGAGTCACTTGTGAAAACTGAAGACTAAGAAGGGATCTTATGTTGGACTGGCCTTACAAGTCACTGTGGAAGGTTAGCCTAGATAAACAGCATGTCTCTACCTCAAACCTTATCAAAAGTAAATCTCATGTGGATTAAAAGAGTTAACAGGAATCCTTCAGTCATGAGGTCTCGGCTTCAGTCATCTGCACATAAAGGCTGTGTGCAGTGGCCATGGGTGGTGATGAGTGTTTGTAATCTCAGTGCAAGAGGTGGGCACAGGAAGGTCCTGGGATTCGCTGGCAGCCACTCCATCCTAATCTGTGAGGCCCAGGGAGAGAGAGAGAGAGACCCTGCTTCAGAAACAAAGGTAGAGGACTTCTGAGGAACAGTCACCAAGGTTAACCCTAACTTCTATGCAGTGTGTACCTGTGTGTGAATACACACACACACACACACACACACACACACACACACACATACACACACACTGTTCTTTATTTAAAATACTTTAAAATTTTTTTCTTGGGGCTGGAGAAATGGCTCAGCAGTTAAGAGCATTGCCTGCTCTTCCAAAGGTCCAATTCCCAGCAATCACATGGTGGCTCACAACCATCTGAAATGAGATCTGATGGCCTCTTCTGGCCTGCAGGCAGACACACAGACAGAATATTGTATAAATAAATATTTCCCCTCTCCTCTGGATATACTCCCTTTCTGTCTTTCATTAGAAAAGAACAGGCGTTGTGTGGTGGTGGCGCACGCCTTTAATCCCAGCATTCGGGGGGCAGAGGCCAGAGGAGCTCTGTGAGTTCAAGACCAGCCTGACCTACAGAGTGAGTTTTAGGATAGGCTCCAAAGTTACAGAAAAATCCTGTCTCAAAAAAACAAAAAAAGAAAAGAAAAGAACAGGCTTCTAAGAGATGACAACCAAACATGACAAAAGAAAGTGTAATAAAGTAAAGAGAAAACTATCATATTGAAGTTGGACACAGCAACCCAATAGAGGAAAAGGGTCCCAAGAGCAGAAGGGTCGGAGACCCGCTTGTTCTCAAAGTCGGGAGTCCCATAAAATTACTAAGCTAATGGCTATCATCTACTCAGAGGACCCATTACAGACGCCTGTGCTTGCTGCTTCGGTCTCCGAGAGCTCACGTGAGCCATGGTAGGTCGATTCAGAGGGCCCTGTTCTCTTGTTCTCTATCCCCTCTGGCTCTTACCATCTTTCTTCTTCCTCCTCTTCCTCAGGCTTCCCTGATCTCTGAGGGATTTTATGGAAACCTCCAGTTTAGTCTCTCTCCATATAATGTCTGGCTGTGGGTTTCTGCATCTGTTCCCACCTACAGAGAGGAAATATCTCTGATGATTACTAGACAAGACTTTGATCTATGAGTAGAGCAGAATATCATTAGGAATCATTTTGTTGACATTATTATTATTATATCAGTGGTATTTGGTCTTGCCCTAGGTCTCTGGACTATCTAGTCTCTGGTTCATGGTTACCCAAGCAGTGTCAGGTATGAGCTCCTTCTCTGTGGAGTTGGCCTTAGATCAGATCAGACATTGTTGGCCACTCCCACAAGTTCTTTTCCACCATTGCCCTAGCCTATTTTACAGGCAGGATAGATTGTAGGCCAAAGATTTAGTGGCTGGGTTGGTGTCCTGCAAAGTAGCCTTTCTGTACCAAAAAGACTATATTCTAGTCTTTTTAGGAATATAATAGGAGCCCTATATAGGAATGAGGGCTCCATGTAGGAACCAGTTCAACTTGTCCATGTTCAATGAGTTGTGTGGGCATTGTCCTTGGCAAAGGGGCGGGGGGTGCTGTCAGTTTGTGGAGAGCAACCCTTTTTCTTAGCAACAGCCTGAGTTTTGGCAGGGGGAGTTTCCATGGGATCCCCTTGGAATCAACTTCCCTGAGTTATTGGAAGCTGCCAACAACTCAGCTGGATGTAACCTAGTCCCACCAGTGGAAAGCTCACCTGGCTTCAAGAGATGACCAGTAGAGACTCCGTATCCCCCGTTACTGGAGGTCTTCCTTGGGATCATCTTCATAGAGTCTAGGGCATTTCAGTTGCACTAGGGGAAACCAAATTTTCTTTTACAAGTGTTTATCAGTTGGAGATTGTTTCTGGGTTAGGGATGGGGGGGGCATGTATCTTCCTTCCTTCCAGCTCCAGGACCCTGTGTATGCTACCTCAGTCTCTCTGAGTTCATATGTAGAGAGATCTTGTTGATTTAGGGGGCCTTATTTTCTTAGTGTCCCGCATCCCCTCTGACTCTTGTACTCGTCCACCTCCTCTTCCTCAGGGTTCCCTGAGCCCCGAGGAGAGGGTTTTGATGAAGACATCCCAGTTAGGACTGAGTACTCTAAGGTCTCTCACTCTCTGCATAAAGTCTGGCTGAGTTTGTTCCCAACTGCTGTGGGGCGGGGAGGAGGGGGAAGAGTCTCTGTTGATGGCTGAGCAAAGCACTCATCATATGTCTTTCTGTGTCTTAGGTTACCTCACTCAGGATGATTTTTTTTTTAGTTACACCCATTTACCTGTGAATTTCATTTTTTTTTACCAGCTGAGTAATAACTCCATTATATAAATGTATCACCTTTTCTTTATCCATTCATATATTGAAGGACATTTAGGTTGTTTCCAAATTCTGGCTAGTTCTGTGCTGATCTAAAGAAAGAAAAGAGCTATTATGTGTTTGATCACATAGGGGTTTAGGCTGCCAAGCCTAGACTGGTGGCCTGAGTTCAGTCCCTGGGACCCTGGTGGAAAGAGAGGGTCAACTTCCAAAAGTTAGCCCCTCGCTCCACATAGCCACACACACGCGTGTGTGTGTGCACATACACATATGCACATAAATAAATGCAAGAAAATATTTTTAAAATAAGAATCTTCAAATGTTAACTGTGAAGTGAGAAATTCCTTGACTCAGTTCTCCTGCTCTTTTCCATTCCCTGGAGAGCCAGCTTTGCTTTGTAACTGTTTCTGTTTACTTTCTTTGGTGACTTTAGCTATATGACTAAGTAACAAGCTTTTGTTACTATTTCTTTTTCCATTTTAATTTTTTTCCAAGATAGGGTTTCTCTGTAGATAGGCCTCAAACTCACTGAGATCTGCCTGCCTCATGCATTTCTGGTGGCCACAGAGGTTTAAGGAGGAGTCAGATCCCCTGAGACTGGTCCTACAGATGGTTGTGAGCCACCACGTGGGTGCTGGTAACTGAATCCAGGTATTCTAGAAGAGCAGCCAGTAATCACCAAGCCATCCCTCCAGCCTGTGAAGATATTCTTTACGTAGCTGACTGTCCTGCATGGTTAAGAACTGCTGCAGCTTTGCTTTTCTGTGAGCGCACTGAGCTGTCTTTACAGAAGCACTTTTCTGTGGTCTGCAGAGCACAAGACACGTTGCTGTGTGGGTGATCATAGCTGTCCTCTTTAACTCACTAAGTAGCATGCGCAGAAATGACTAATAAGCTGAACTAGGAGGGTGAGTACTTTAAGAAAAAGATGTGGGGCTGGAGAGATGGCCCAACAATTAAAAGCACTTTCTGCTCTTCCAGAGGACCTGGGCTTGATTTCCAGCACCATGTGGCAGCTCACAACCAGCCCCAGGAATCTGATACTTTAATTTTTGCCTCTGTGAGCACCAGGCACACACGTGGCACATGGACATACATGTGGGCAAAATACCCATATTCATAAAATAACAAAAATTTGTAATAATTTTTTTAAAAAAAGAAAGACAAAGATATGGTCTAGGGATGTGGCTAAGTGACACAAATGTGACATCTCCAGAAGTGTCACCGAGCCACTGAGAGCTTACCTATTGTGAAAAGCTCTGGGTTCAGTCCTCAGCAGTCAGAGGAGAAAAACAAAACAACAACAACAACAAAACCAACCCAGGAAATAATGATACAGAGGTTTAAAACAAGCTGCTCCTTAAGAAACTTCGGTTTCTTCTATTGGCTTGATTTGAACAGCATCTGTCCTGCTGAGATGACGGCTGTGAGGATGCTAGGACATTTGCCTCTGTTTAGTCCTCTGTGCCTCCTGGAGTAACAGATAGAAAATTGTTTCCCTGGAAGGTCGTGGTCGTGTAAATATTTTTACCAGGATGGTCGCAAACAGTCAAGGCAGTGTGCGGTCATCCCAGCCACTCCTGCAAGTTGCTAGGCATAAGGGTGGTCCCTATATAAATGTTTATCTTTTATATAAAAAAAGATAAACATTGACTGCTCTGACTGCAAAGAAGTCTTGCTTTAAACATGAAGCAAGTGGTAGTCTTGGTGTACACCCTTGCTCGGGTGCGCTGCAGTCACCCTCTCTGAATAAAGGATGTTGTTTTGACTAGATCTTTACTGTTTTGTTGCTCTTCTTCTTCTTCTTCTTCTTCTTCTTCTTCTTCTTCTTCTTCTTCTTCTTCTTCTTCTTCTTCTTCTTCTTCTTCATCTTCTTCTTCTTCTTCTTCTTCTTCTCCTTCTCCTTCTCCTTCTCCTTCTCCTTCTCCTCCTCCTCCTCCTTCTCCTCCTCTTCCTCCTCCTCCTCCTCCTTCTCTTCCTCCTTCTTATTCTTATTCTTTTTTTTTTTTTTTTGGTTTTGAGAAAAGGTTTCTCTGTGTAGCCCTGGCTGTCCTGGCACTCTCCCTGTAGACCAGGCTGGCCTCAAACTCACAGCGATTCACCTGCCTCTGCCTCCTGAGTGCTGGGATTAATGGTGTGCACCACCATCATCTGGCTGTTTTGATACGTTTATAAAAAGAAGTTTTAGATCTGGTAAGATATTTGAGGGGGTAAGAACACCTGCCACCATGCCTGATGACCTGAATTTAATACCTGGGATACACATACACTTTCTAGATAAATGAATAATGTGATTTAAAATAAACTGTAAATAACATTTAAAATTCAGATCAATAAAAGTAAATAAATTAAAATTTGGATCACTTGTATGTCTATCATGGTCTGTTAGCTCTCCATCACTGTGACAGAATACGTCCAATAATCAGTTTCTGTAGTGTGATGGTTACTCTTCATCGTCAACTTGCTGGGTTTAGAATCACCTATTAGGAGACAAACTTCTGGGCATGTCTTTGAGCGCATTTCCAGAGAGGAAAACAGAAGGGAGACACCCCACTCGCCCTGGGTATTAGCAGTGCATCCATCCAGAAGACTAGGGGCCCAGACAGAGTAGGAGGAAAAGGAGAAAGCCAGCATGCCATGCCCTCTCCTCTGCTCAGAGGTGTTCTAGTTGCATGTCACTGTTGCCCCAGAGCTGCCTTCATGCCAACCGTACCATGGCGACCTGTGAACCAAAATGAGCCACAGCTCCTAGTCTTTCCCAAACGGTTCCACTAACAGGGACGGACCAAACATTCTGGGCCTGTGGGGGCCATTGTCATTCAAACCACCACATATCACAGTGAGGAAAATAACCAATCCACCTGGGTTACAGGTATACATACATATATACGTGTGTGTGTGTGTGTGTGTGTGTGTGTGTATGCTGTCCTGTCCTAGCTTCAGTCTGTGGCCCATCCTGTTTGGGCCTGTGGTGTGAGCATGAGATTGGAGGAGGCCTAGTAACCTCATTGTAGCAGGGAAGCAAAGAGAATTCGGAGAGTTGAAGTCCCAATAGTCCTCAAGGACATTACCCCAGTTACCTTACTTTCTAACATTGGCCCCACCCCGTAAAGGTTCCACCACTTCCAACTAGCTCCATGGGTGGGGGATGAAGCTTTCAATATATGGGCCTTTGAATAGGGGGCAGAGGGAGGTACATGTGTGTCTGTGTGTCTGCGTGTATGTGTATGTGAAGAATGGGAAAAGCTCACTGATTTGTAAGTACTTTTAGGTAATACGCAGCCATTTTTAGGATGATGTCAGCATATTTCATGAAAACACTCGAACTTCTATTTAGAGATCTGTAATGACTATTTTAGTTTACTGGCTCTCTGTTATGTAGCATTTCTCTGCACTTAATTAGCAGCCTATTTCCCTGTGAAATTAATTTAGTTGCCGGGCAGTGGTGGCACACCTCTTTAATCCCAGCACTCGGGAGGCAGAGGCAGGCAGGTCTCTGTGAGTTCAAGGTCAGCCTGGTCTACAGAGCGAGTCAGAATCATGGTGGCACCGTGAACTCAGGGTCATACTCAGAAAGTACAGGAAGCACTGTACTTTCTCCAAGACTTTCAGCGTGGACAACAGATGATGTTGCCATTAAGCAACTGAAGCCATGAAAGAATTAAGTACTGGATTTCAGTCTCTGGTCTAACTCTCAGCTGATAATACCGCCTGTACAAACAATGGTTAAGCTTGGGCAAGCACCTGTGACTGAGTTCAGTTGTCAGAGTTAAAGGTGCTTCTGCTTAAACGACTTGAAGACTTTTATCTGAGCATTGGCTGATTTTTCTCCAAGAAAGACTAATAACTAGTTATTGAAATGCTGGACAGAAACAAGCTTTATTTTTCTCATTCCAAATTGTATGAAGCAGTAATGTCTAACTCAAACCAGAGTCAAATCTTAGACACTTGTTAATTGAATGTTGTGTGCATTTTATACCTTCATTTGAAAAACGAGACTAATCCGCCCCAACTGCAGCTTGTGAGGCAGGGGTGGCGCACACAGCTCCAGGAGTGGCGCCGTGCTTAGACAGGACCGACGTAAGAGCTCTGGGGAACGCGGCCACAGAAAACACTTGGAAGCTTTGAGTCACTTTCTTTTTTGGACTTCTGTGAATGTTGTGTTTGGTTTGGTCACATGTTCCATTTGACTCAAGTTTATTCATAGTGAGGTTGGTGAAATATATAAATAGCCCAGTTGAAAGAAAATCCCACATTTTAACTCTACATTTTTTCTTTTAAAAAGTGGAGAATTTTCAAATTCATTTATGTTTTTAAAAGTGGACCAATGAAGTTTTGAAAACGATAATAAAGAACAAGGCCTCGCGGTTCACGTCTGTAATCCTGTCGCTCAGGGCAGCGTCACACAGTAACCCCTCGTTCAGATAGTAACAAGGACGCTGACAGGGTACAGGAGAGAGTAAGAGGAGAGCGAAGGCGGTTTTCTGAGTTTGACCACAGAGACGAACTGCCATGCAAGATAGTCAAAGGTGTTGATAATAGTGCATTGCTTATTGTTTATCAGGATATTATATTGCCACTGTTTTATTAGACATGCGTTGGAAGATTGGGGAGGTAGATCAGAGAGTTAAGCCTTTACCCTGTGAGCATGAGAACTGGTGTTCGGATCCCCTGGTGAGTGTGGTGTCTTGCCCGAAGTCCCAGAGTGTGGGAAGTGGAGGCAGAAGCAAGCTGACTGGTCAGATGAGCCGAGACCAAGAGCTGTGGCCCAGCAATAGATTCTGCCTCAGCATATAGGATGGACAGCAATTAAGGACGACACTTGAAGTCACTGTTAGGCCTCCCCATGCGTACACACACGTCCATGCCAAAATTTCCGTAATGGAAGTCATTGATTTAGCATAGTATATGCAAATTTGTGTAATGTAAGCTACCATTTATAAGCTGTGTGAAAGACACGATATAGTTTTTTAATATTTATTTTATGTGTATATGTGTGTTTGCCTAAGTGTGTATCTGTGCACCATGTGAGGGCAGGAGCCCACACAGGTCAGAAGAGGCATCATGTCCCTGGGAAAGAGTTACAGGTGGTTATGAACCACCATGCGCGTGCTAAGAATTGAATCCAAGTTCTCTGCAAGAACAATGAATATGGAGATATATATATATATATATATATATATATATATATATATATATATATATATATATATATGAATTTGAAAGAAACTTTATGTCTTTGGCCAAGGGCAGCTTTTGTAAAAGTAAAAACCAAGGAATCAGCATTAGGTGGATGGTCTTTAAGTACTTACACATGTGTGAATGTATGTGTATGTGTGTATGTATGCTCAGAAAGTGCACTCTTGCTCCAAAGACAGGACACGAGTTTTATGGGGGAAGAAGTTATAAAGCTTTATATAATTCTCATTTCCCTGGGCTTCCAGGGAGCTTGCTCTCACGGCGTTCTGTTCTCATGTTGTATTAGGTTTCTGCGCTGGTTCTGCTGTTTTCTTTCTGAGGCATGAGGACAGCTTGTAAGCTTCACAGAGCTATGTCACGCTCTCAGGCCTAGCTGTGCCTCCTAATGTCTGATAGCAGAACTACATCCTCAGGATACAGAATTCGACAGAATCTACACGATACATGTTTGTATGTGTTAGGTCATCAAGCATAGGTCAGCTAAGTGAGTTAGTGAGAAGCCCTCTTGATTGCAGAGGAGTCCTGGTCCGTGAAATCCCCTGAGTGGATTCAAGCTTGTCCCTGGGTTGAGTCCATAGTCTTTTTTTATCAGGATGACAGGCTTGCCTCATGGCTTCTATGTCCCTTTATTAGGAGGCCATGGCTGGGGCTGGGGTCCTTTTTCTCTGAGTTGCTCTGCTATCTTCATACACTGCAGCTGTCCTCCCAGTCCCTTTGTTCCGATGCCCTCTCAGCATCTGTTTGATGGGCTCCATTCTCTGTTATCCAGACATTCACTGCACATGCTAGCTGCTGCTAGTCCACGCCCAGCCCAGAAGATGGACTCAGTTTAAAGCCTCTCTCCCATAATTGGAGAGATCATGAAGTTACAGTCCAAAGAGAGAAGATATTTGTTACAGTCTTTATAAATAATCTTCCACGATAAGCACACTGTTTCAGTGTATCAATAAAAATCAAACTGGAAGTGATGTGTTGGAAGATGGATGCACAGCTTTACTGGCTCGGCAAGCCTTCCACTGCGGGGCTGTATCTTTATTCACCTAGTTTTTGGGGTTTGCAGTGTTGGAGATTGGACTCAGGGCCATGCTCATTAGGCAAGTGCTTTCATTACTAAGCAACATCACTGGCTCTTGCTATTTGATGTGTTCTTATTTGTTCAAGACCAGGTCTTGCTATGTAGCCCAGGCTGGCCTTGAAATTGCAATCCAATTAGCTCAGCCTCTGGAGAGCTGGAACCATATACCACCACACCAGACTCTACACTAACAACTGTAACGCATATTGGTGTTTTTGTTTTGTTTTTTTTAATGTGGGGAGCATGTCTATATGCCATGCATGCACATGGATATACCTGTGTGTCTCTGTGTCTGGTACCTGTGGAAGCCAGATTCCAAAGTAACAAATTTAAAAGGATATTGGTGTTTTGTTTTGGAAAAAAATTTATGTGTATGGGTGTTTTACCTGTGTTTCTATGTGTCTTAGGGTTTCTATTGCTGTAAGGAGACACCATGACGACAATAACTTTTTGTTGTTGAATAAAAAGTACATCAGGAATAAATTTTTATAAATGAAAATACTGTGGGTTATTCTTTTGCTCGGAGAGTTGTATCTCTAATCATTTGGAATCTGTCTTATCTCCAGGAGCTCTGCCAGTGCCGGCCGGGAGAAGGCAGCTGCCCGTGCTGTAAGGAGTGCATGCTGTGCCTCGGGGCGCTGTGGGACGAGTGCTGCGACTGTGTGGGTGAGCCACTGTGCGCTGCCTCCGACTTCAGTGTATGTGCGTCCCAGTCAGGGTCGTCACCGCCGTGCTCTGACACCATGGCCAGAACAGCTTACCACTGCAGGAGTCGGGACAGGGTCCTGGAGGCAGGAGCTGGTGCAGAGGCCGTGGAGGGGCTGCTTGCTGACTTGCCCCCCATGGCTTGCTCAGCCTACTTCTTACAGAACCCAGGACCACCAGCCCAGGGTGATAACGCCGGCAGTGATCTGGGCCCTCCTCCCCATCCGTCACCAGTCTTGCCTACAGCCTCATCTTTTGTTTTTGGTGTTTTTTTTTTGTTTGGTTTGGTTTGGTTTAGTTTTTGAGACTGTACATCCTCATCTTATTGAGGCATTTTTCTCTATTGAGGCTCCCTTCTCTCTGATGAACCTAGCTTGTATCAAATTCACATAAAACTAGCCAGCACAAAGTGTACCATATATGTAAATAAACACTGCATAAGGTAAGTATATAGAGAATTATTGTATATTATGTGTATATAATTATGTAAAAATAGTTTAAATGAAAGATTAGAAAAGAAGTGTAGGAGTGAGGAATCAATGGAGAATATTTTTAGTTTTTAATCTTTTTCATTTATTTTTATTATATGGGTGTTTTGCCTGTATGTTTGGCTGTGAACATGTTTTTTGTTTTTTTGAGACAGGGTTTCTCTGTGTAGCAGTGGCTGTCCTGACACTTACTCTGTAGGTGACACTGGCCTTGAATTCACAGAGATCCGCCTGCTTCTGCCTCCCAAATGATGGGTTTGGAGGCATGTACCAGCACCGCCCAGCTAACCAAGGCAGCTCTTGTAATGAAAAACATTTAATAGGGTGGTTTACAGTTTAGAAGTTCATTCCATTATCATCATGGTGGGACATGATCCTATTAGCTTATAGGGGCCAATTACACTAAATTTTGTGGTGGTTTGGAAGAAAATGGCCCCCAAAAAGACTGGCACTGTTAGGAGGTGTGGCCTTGTTGGAGAAAGTGTGTCACTGTGGGGGCAGGCTTTGAGGTCTTTTTCTCAGGCTTCACTCTGACAATCAGTTGACTCCCTGCTGTCTTCTGGTGAAGATGTGACACTCTCAACTCTAGTACCATGTCTACTGGCATGCCACTATGTTCCCCATCATGATGATAACAGTCTGAACCTCTCAAACTGTAAGCGAGCCACCCAAGTTATAAATGTTTTCTTTATACTAGTTGCCATGGAGACCAGATGAGGGTGTTGGGTCACCTGGGACTGCAGTTACCGATGATCCTGAGCCACTATGTAGGTGATGGGGTTGTGCCTGCGTCCCCTGCAAGAACAGCTCTTAACCACTGAGTCATCTCTCAGCCCCTCTCAGTAGTGGAAGATTTTATTGATGTTGTTGTTTTGAAATCTCTCTACCATAGTGGGGGTACAACCTCTGAGAGGGCTCAAGTTAGAGCACAGCTGTTTTCTTCTGTCTCAGCTGTGTGTGCCTTTGTGCACACTTTGTCGAACAAGCTTTCTTCTCCAACTCCCTTCAAGAAGAATTTTTCAGAATTCAGGACTGGTAGCAAAGGCCTGAGGCCTGGAGGCTGAGGCAGGAGTATCACAAATTTAAGGCATGGGTGGGCTTACAGAATGAGTTCAGTGTCTTTCTATCTCTACAAAATAAATAAGCAAATGATCAAAATAAGAAGAGAAAAGGAAAAAGAAGGGACTCTCTGTGACAGAGCACATGTGTAACATGAGACCCTGTTGAGATTACACTACCCACTGCCAAAGGGGAGAGAGAGAGAAAGAGAGAGAGAGAGAGAGAGAGAGAGAGAGAGGATACCTACAGCTTGGAAGGCTGAGGTTGGAATCTGTGGCTTCACAAGTTTGAAACCAGTGTAGGGAGAGAGGGAGGGGAGGACAAAGAAGGAAGAGAGGGTAAAAAAGGCCAGGTGGTGGTGACACACACCTTTAATCCCAGCACTCAGGAGGCAGGAGGTAGATCTCTGAAAGTTCAAGGCCAGCCTGGTCTATAGTAAGTTCTAGGACATTCTCCAAAGCTACAGACTACAGAGAAACCCTGTCTTGTAAAACAAAAACAAACAAGCAAAAAAAAAAAAAAAAAAACCAGAAAAAAAGGAAGTGGGGGGATAGAGGAGAGCCGGCAGGTGCATGTCCAAGGATTAAGTCCGCACTGCCAACTCATAAGTCCAACTCATCAGTATTACTGGATCGGTGACCCCGGTTTTGTGAACATGTAAGACAGAACAAAGTTTCCTTGTGATGTTTTCATGCATGTATGTAATACATTTTTATCATACTTAGCACCTCTGACGTAGTCTCTTGTTCTCCGCTCCTACTGCTCCTCTCCTGACTTAGCCCTTTTGTGTCTTTGTCCTTTTTAAACAAGGTCTCACTGTGTAGACCAGCATGATCTGGGGCTCACGATCTGGGGCTCACTGTGTAATAGGCCAGCTTGGAATTCAGAGATCCATCTGCCTCTGCCTCTGCCTCTGCCTCACAAATGCCGGGATCCAAGGTATACACCACCACTCCCAACCTTTATGGCTTTAAAAAAAGAAATTTTACATTTCCATTTGAGGGAGATGAAGAAGGTACATCACACACCATTCTTTAAAAGGTGTACTAGAGGGCCAATGAAATAAGACAGGGCAGACGAGGGAAGAACATGGGTTGGAGAAGGAGTAGCGCCAACTGAGAGGTCAGTTAAGTGCTGTTGACAAACCCCATGCTGGTGACCTTGGAGACAGCAGGCTGAGGCCAAGAGGAAGGAGAAACTGGGCCTTCAGACTTTCAAATATGTATTTGAGAAGCATAATATTTTCTCAAAAAAAAAAATCTTGATGCTTTGTTCTGTGCCCAATAATCCTAAGCTTAGTACCATAGAGGCACGTGTGTATCAGGCTACTAAAGCACTCCACAGATGTGGGACCAGCTTAGATGTCTGTGCACAGATCAGGGGACAAAGAAGTTGCAGTACCTGTATACAGTGGGCGTGAAATCCCTTTAGCAGCCATAAATTGCTTTAGTTTATCCTTGTCCTAGGTGATTTCATTTATTTCTTCACTTTAAAGGTGAGTTTGCTGGACTTTACAGGCTTGACTCTAATGACTTGAAATGCATCATTCCAACTGACCGGTGGTGGCAAGTGCTGTAATCCCAGCATGTGGGAGACTGAGACAGGAGGATGGCCAAAAACATGAGGCCAACTTGGGCTATATAATGAGTTCAAGGCAAGCCTGCATCTGTGTCAGAACATCCATATACACACACACAACTGTGCATGTGCATTCCTGGCTCACTGTATTTGTACTGCCAAAGCCCTGGAATCACACTCCAGAGTCCTGTGAGTTTGCTTGGTGGGTGGCTCCCATTACTTTTTGTCCTTTCAGGGGAAAACGTCTGGGGAACATGTATGCGTAACGCTAGAAATCCCGGTGTTAGCACACAGAGCCTTGCTTCCGGGCCGTTAGCAGAACCCCAAATCGTTACAACCAGTGAGGAAAGTAAACTTCTGTTCCCTTTGTCTCCCCAGGCATGTGTAACCCTCGGAATTACAGCGACACACCTCCCACCTCAAAGAGCACAGTGGAGGAGCTGCATGAGCCCATCCCCTCCCTGTTCAGGGCGCTCACGGAGGGGGACACCCAGCTGAACTGGAACATCGTCTCCTTCCCTGTGGCAGAGGAGCTCTCACACCATGAAAATTTAGTTTCCTTTTTAGAAACTGTGAACCAGCCACACCACCAAAATGTGTCTGTTCCCAGCAACAATGTTCATGCCCCTTATCCCAGCGACAAAGGTACCTATCCACCCTGTGGTCTGCCCTGCGGTCCGTGACACATACGTCAGGTTATCTTTTGGAGCATCTTTTAAGTTTGAATTTGTGTAGTCTTAAATGGTAAATGAGGAGACACATCAGCATGAAGGCTGTGTTGGAAAATGAGTAACTTCCTAGTTCTGCTTTTATTTGAATGAGATATTAACTGTTCTTTATTCCATGGCATCTGTGCTTGGTGTCAGGTGACTCTCGAGGTTCCTCATAAGTTAGGTGTTTGCAAATGATGCATTGGTGCTACAAATGATGCCAAGGTCATCAGCTAATTTATTTTTGTTTTGTTATTATGTGTGTATGTGCTTCTGAGTGTGAGCACACACACCGTCACACTTGTGGGTTCTGGGATGAAATCAGGTTGGGTTTATACAGGATGGGTTTTTCCTTCTTTCTGCCTGTCAGTTACAATTCTATGGACAAATTGGTATCATGGACATCTCATTTACAGATATAAACTGTCCCACCCCGTTCTCTGCGGGGATGTGATTGTGGATCACCATCTGAGAACCTTAGCAAAGAACATTTACTAGTGAGAATAGAACATATTATAATTGTGGAGTATAGAGAGCTTATAGCTATGACAAAGTCTTAATGTTTTCAGTTCAGTTTACAGCAGAAGAATAAGGCATTTGTGAAATACAATTGATATGGCTTTTGTTTTAGTTTTTTTATGCCAGGGTCTAAGATGTAGACCAGGGTGGCCTTGAACCTGTGGCAGTCCTCTCTGGGACTACAGCTGTGCATACCATGCCTGGCTTGCAGCTGAATCTTAAAGCATTAAATGAAGTGTGTGCAAACACTGTTATGTGAACTCTGTTTCTAACCAGTCTCTTTATTATGCCTTCCATTGTAATCTGATGAAGATAAAATGGGACTTTGCATGTTAACAATAAAAGCTAAATGGTTTTGTTAAATGACAGCATGAATTCTTACCTCCTTTCAGGTTAGATTGCTTTGTAAATCAAATGCTAGGCTTTGGGAAAGATTGGAAATGTAGAACTTGATGCTTTGCTATTTTCTCATATTGAAATATAATGACCATCATAAATATGTATTATTCATAAGTTCTGCTCAGTAATGTCTTAGATTCATGACAGTGGTAGACAGAAGTCAGCTTCTGGAAACCTTGGTGCCTCTTCCTCTTCCTTACCAGGAGACCCTCAATTTTACAGACCCTTGCAGTTTGGTTTGAACTGATAGGTTTACTTTTTACCTAGCTCTTTGGACTTTTTGGACTCTTGAGTCTGCAATGGCTAGCCCATGGGAGGAACTTAGTAAATATACACTGGATAAAGTATGAGATGAATTTAATAGGGCCTAGTCAGTCGGTGTTTGAGTGTCGCAAATGTCGCTCACTGTCAGTCCTTCTGCTCGACTGTTTCGGTGTCTCACCACTTCCCAGCTTTCTTCATTGCTAGTAAACAAGAATTGTTTATTATAATTGTGCATATATGATAAGGACACACATTGTGTGAGGCTCTGTGGGGTGGGCTCTAGGGATCAAACAAGGCTTGCATGGCAAGTACTTTACCCACTATTTTTTTCTTTGTTTCTTTCTTTGACACGGTTTAATGTGTGTTAGAATTCACTGTGTAGCCCAGGGTAGCCTTGAACTCATGATCCTTCCGCCCCAGCTCCCAAATATTGGGATAGCATGTATGTGCCACTGCTCCTGGGCCTTTGCTCTGTTCCCATGGATACTCCAAGGCTTTTGTCCTTCAAGGCCTAGAAGCTTTGCTTTTTATTCCCCTTAACACAAGTCCAGTGTTTTCTACTAGGCCTTCTCTCTATTCGTTAGAGGTCTTAAAAAGATAACTTAGTGCCAGCCAGACAAGGTGGCACATGCGTGTGATCCCAGGAGCAGATGGCTACAGCAGGAGCAAGTGTCTTGAGCAGTCTTGACTGCATAAGCAAGAGACCCTGTCTCCAAAACAGCCACAGCCTGCTCTTCCTACCTCAGGGGAAACCAAAACCCTTAACCTCTGATCATCCACTCTCCCTTAATGCTCTGTGAATGGTTTTCATTGTCTTTGATTTGTTTGTGTTCTGTTAGATCTCAGCTAAGAAGCCGCATGGGATTAACAATTTGTAGAGTAAAAAAACTCCATTCTGTGGGAGAGCAGAGTAGGCGATCTTGTTAGTGACATCTGCTTGCTAGTGTGTATTGATCACTTTGCGCTGTTTGGATTGCTTGCTTCAGTACAAATTCCCAGTACGACCTTAGGACAGTATTTTTCAATCTTGCCTGGACTAAAGAAGTATGTCTTCAGAGAAACGTCAGTTTAGGAAGCTGTCTTGTTGCTTCAAAGATGGTTGTTGGCCAGATAATCTAACCTTCATGTCTTTGCCTTCTGTGTCTGAAGAGCTGTCAACACAGTTAGCAAATGAAGGTCTTTTTCCCCTCATTCTCGTCATGTGCTGATCAGCAATAAGAACTAAGCGAACAGCTGCTAGTGTGATTTAACTGAGTGGCGGGATCTTCTCGCTTGTGCTGAAGTCTGCATTTTCTTCCTTTTCAGAGCACATGTGCACTGTGGTTTACTTTGATGACTGCATGTCCATACATCAGTGTAAAATATCCTGTGAGTCCATGGGAGCATCCAAATACCGCTGGTTTCATAACGCCTGCTGTGAGTGCATCGGTCCAGAGTGTATCGACTATGGCAGTAAGACTGTCAAGTGTATGAACTGCATGTTCTAAAGAAGGAGAAGGAATGCAAACCAAAGCAATTTAGTTACTAGGAGGACATGGAAATTACTCAGTAAGTCATGAAGTGTGCAGAAGTCATGAGTCAAGTATGCTAAGAACATGCTAAATTATGTTATTGTAACTGTACCTTTTCTGTTTGTTGCCTGGTAGTGTATGTCTTTTCCATGGGAACAGTAGAACTCTAGTCCTCTGAGAATCGGGTCCAGAGGAGTTGTGGAAGAGCTGTAGTTGTGACAGAAGGCCTGGTGCCTGTGGTTTTGAAAGTGGTAGAGAAGACGGGTACCAGGAGCTGCGGCTTTCTCCTGCCAGTCTCAAGTCCACCAGGTCTCTGTCCTTATGCCTCTCCTAACCGTGCCTTGGATTGCTTATCTGTTTTATATAAAGAGAGTAAACATTGCAGTATAGAATTCTAACAGCTCACATTCAAGCCACTGTAAAAGTTTAATTTCAAACCATCTTACATTGGTTTTAGAAAGTAAATATTTGCTATATTTTACAACAGAAAACTTTTCCCTAGGGCCAGTGAGCTGACTCTTGGTAAAAAGTGTTTGCTGCCATGCCTAATGACCTGAGCTTGATCCCTAGCCTGAGAGCCCGAACAGTGGAAGGAGAGAACCAGCTGACCTCCATACATGCACAGTGACACGCATGCATGTGCCCTTGTGTGTGCGCGCGAGCACACACACACACACACACACACACACACACACACAGAAAGTAAATGTTTAAAAGAACTTTAAACCTCTCATGTGGTGAGATCTGTCCTACGGCACTCATGCCAACAGTGACTTAGCCATGGTCTTGCTCCCGACCCACAGTGCTGATGGGTTTGATGTATAGGCAGTTGAATCCTCTCTGCCAAGAATTGCAGCACACCCTTGAAACTCCACTAAACGCACTGTGAGGATCTGGGTGCAGAAGCCAGGAAAAGAGCAGCCAGGCTGTATGTAGGTCATGTGATGCCACATCAGGCACCAGGAAGCAGCTGTCCTTTTCCTGCTGCACGAAAGAGGTGAGAGTGAGGTGCACCAGGAGAAGGGTCGGGCTCGGCACCAGCAAACCAGCCAGCTTCTCCAGCACACAGAGCCGCAGGCTTGATACCAGCAAACCAGCCAGCTTCTCCAGCACACAGAGCCGCAGGCTTGATACCAGCAAACCAGCCAGCTTCTCCAGCACACAGAGCCGCAGGCTTGATACCAGCAAACCAGCCAGCTTCTCCAGCACATGAGGTTGCAGAGGGTTGAAGAGGAATTTACAGACGTGAACAGAGAAGGGCGAGATTGTTGGGAACTCTTATAAAACCATTTGTAGTCACTGTTTTTGTTACTTTGTAATGTCTGTATTTGTTTCTGGATATCTGAATCTAATATTCTTATTAAATAAGCATCATATTTTGGAAGCTGTATTTCTGAAAGTAGAAGGGGAAATCTGTTTAATATGTTTATTCCTAGCATATTACAGAATTATCTAATTAGCTTCTTATGTAGTGTTTCCCTAGAGACAAGCTGAAATACTACATACCTTTCATAGAAATAAAATCCTCACTTTCAAGCATGAATCTAAAACAAATATTTAAAATATACAGGCTTGTTTTAATGAAATTGCTATTTTTGCTAGTGCGGATCTGAATTAAAAGTAACTTTTTAGAAATACTCTTTGTATGTCTATATATTTTAGTACATAAAATAGAAAATGCTCTTAAACACATTTTGCATTCTTATTTGAATAGTAGTTAGATACAAGATTGTGATATTACGGCTACCCACTATAAAATCTGTTCTTTCCCATAGCTGAAGAATAGTCAAGGTCCTCAGCCTTCTAACATCACGGTGTCCTCTCTCACTCTCACAGCAGTGCCTCTGTTTCAGCCTTGGGAACATCTTAGCTCCTTTCGTAACTCCGACACCGCCCGGGGTTTTGAAGGACTGCAGCTTGCTGCTCCATTTCATCTTCCTAATTGTCAAGAAATTCATGCCTGTGAATGGGAATGCTTTGATGGTTGCAGGCAGTTTGCCTTCAAGTTTTCTTTTTTTGTTTGTTTGTTGTTTTTGTTTTGTTTTGAAACAGGGTCTCTATGCAGCCCTGGCTGGCCTGGAACTTGCTACACAGACCAGACTGACTATCCTCATATTTTTTAATGGTGGCCACAAGCATTGTTAACATATATCGTTACCTTTTTTTTAATCTTTTTGTTATCACATTTTAAAATGTCGTATGTCTTTTTTACCCCATACATTTCTCTGCGAACAGTTTCTTAAACCAATTGCTTTACTGTTTTTTATTGCCCTGTTTTTCCCATTAGAATTGATCCCACAGATAAGTTTTATGTTCCTATTTTGTGTATTTCTCCTGATTTGCCAAGGCCTTGAGGAAAAAGCAGCATTCGGCCGACAGGTTTTAGTTTTAGAGCCGGGGGGTCGTGCACACTCTTGTGGTCCCACACTTGAGAGGCTGAACAAGGGGACTTCAGGATCACAGGACACACAGCAAGACACTGTCTCAGAGCAGCAAAGAATGAAATTAAACATTTAAGAAGCTAATAGCCTCGCTAGTACCTTCTACACCATTGTAGCATGTTCACTTCCGTATTGAAAATTTGGTAATAGTTTGTTTCTTTTTATAGTTTCTATAGTTTGCCTTTATTATAGCCAGATCAGAAAACACTAGATTTTAAGGGCTGGGTTGAAGCCCAGTGATGGAACTCTTGCTTATCATGGGTGTAGCCCTGGGTTTCCTCCTGGGTACCAACAAGAAACAAAACACTAGGTTGTGAATCAGAGGGTATTATTAAATCCATACATACACACACTTTCCTGTAGCAAGACATGGGCTTATGGGCAGGTTTTTGTCTTGAGTTTCTCCCATAACATTTAATTATGACTGTAACTATTTGTAATTATGGTACAAAAGCAAAGTGGTGATTCAAGTAAAATGTGGTGTTTGTTTACACAGATGCTGTGAAAGGGGTCTTCACACCAAAGGAAAACTTTTTGGTTTTTCAAGACAGGGTTTCTCTGTATAGCCTTAACTGTCCTAGAACTCACTCTGTAGACCAGGCTGGCCTCAAACTCACAAAGATCCACCATCTCTCCCTTCCAAATACTGGAATTAAAGGCGTGTGCCACCACTGCCTGGCCAAAGTATAAGTTCTAAAGTTTCAGAAAATAGGATTGTCATTAGGATATTTGAACAAGTATTTGTAAATCAAAAAACCTTCAAAATAGAGAAACTAAAGCTTCTCTGGAAAACAAGGTTTCTGTTAGAACTGGGCACAGTTGGAAGGTTTGTACTTAGCGTCTTTCAAGACTTTAAATTCTTTTGTTCATTCCCAAGAGTCTGTTTCTTGCGTTTGGCATGATCTACAACATATGTAATAGTGTATATTCTCATTGGTTGTCTCTGTAATCAAAAAAGTATTTTAATAAAAAATAGAAATGAACCTGAATCGTGTTTTATGAACTTAAGCAGAGAAAGCTGAATGTGCCATTCTGTCTAGTGATGCTAACCTTCTTTGCCGAATGTGCCCTTCTCTCTAGTGATGCTAACCTTCTTTGTCAAAGGTCCCCAGAGTTGCTGGAACTAATGCTCCTGCACTCAGCCTCTGCGGGGTCCTGGCACCAGCTGCTTTACAAGAGTAATGTAGCATGTAGATCTGACGTCAGGCCGTGTGCCTCAGATGCCCCAGTTGAGCTGTGAATGTGGTAGATGTGATGTCGTACTGCAGTGTCTGAGACTGGACCAACCAGAGGGGACAGAGGAAAGAGGTGTAGGAAGTCACTTCCTAGCTGTCCCACAGCAATGCGCACAGGTCAGTGTGACTGTGTGACCTGGACAGAGGGGCAATGAGCTATGCTGTCACAGTGTCTCACTGTTTTGTTGCTGTACGACACCATGACCAAGGCAACTGAGAAAGCCCTTAAGCGAGGGCCTGCTCACAGTTGCGAGGTTAGTCCAGGCTTACCATGGCGGGGCTGTGGCTTCAGTAGGCAGGTGCTCTGGAGCAGTAGCTGAGGGTTGATCCGCAGGCAAGTGTAACAGGCTCCCAGAGCCTAGCACAACTGACGCCATGATAGAAAGACCACTCAGGCCTTGAAGCCCAGCCCATGGACAGCACCACCTGCCATAAAAGAAGCAAAGGCGGAGTCAGCAGTTCCAGGATGTGGTTTGAGAAGTCCTTACGTCTACTAACCCTGCAGATCTGCTTCTATAGTTCCACTTCTTGTTAATTGAAACGTGCCAACCAGAATATGGGTTTTTGTGCATAAGAACCTAAGAACTGTAAAGCTCAGGGTTATATATTTTGGGCAAATTTCCTGTGTGACTGCAGTCCAAAAACACTATTATCTGGCTTAAGAGTGTCCAAGTGGCAGCCTCTGCTAGCCTTACCCTACAACAGTGTAGGCAGCATGACGGAGACACCTGAGCGGCCTTGCAGAAACCTTAAAGCCCACCCCCAGTGACACGCCTCCTCCATCAAAACCACACCTCCTAATCCTTCCTAAACAGTCCCAACTGGGAACCAAATATTCAAATACAGGAGCCTATGGAGGCCATTCTCATTCAAACCACCACACATAGGAAAATAGTTGTGGACTAGGGTAAGATGTCATACAGATGAGAGAAGATGGGGCTAAGGATCTTGGATGGTAGAGGTTCAAGAAAAGACAGATTCGTTGGGAAAGTCACTGCAGTGGCGGACAGTCCTGCAGAGGATGGAACTGAGATGCAGAGCTGGAGGCCACACCCTAAGCCCAAAGCTCAGGCATCCAGGTGACAGCCAGGTGCACCTGCCCCATCCAGCAGCCTTTAAAAGTTACCTTTTTAAACCACGTGTGGTGATGCACACCTTCAATCCCAGCACTGTCGAGACAAGAGGATCTCTGCTCTCTGTGAGTTCAATGCCAGCATGGTCCATGATAGACAGGACAATGGGGAGAGACCCTTCTTCAAAAAATATATGCATTTTTAAATTGGTACATAGTTGTATCAATTGTGCATATTTGTGGGACACAGCATGACCTTTCAGGACTTGTATACAGTGTGTAATGATCACGCACACATCTGTCATCTTAGTGTTTCTTTGTGTTAGGAACTTTAAAAAAACAAACAACAACAACAACAAAAAAAAACAGGCTAGAGAGATGACTCAGAGGTTAAGAGCACTGGCTGCTCTTCCAGAGGTCCTGAGTTCAATTCTAAACAACCATGATGGCTCACAACCATCTATAATGGGATCTGGTGCCCTTTTCTGGTGTGTAGGTGCACATGTAGGCAGAATACTGTATACATAATAAATCTTTAAAAAAAACCCTACTATTTTTATAAATTGTATTCTTTTTTATTTTATGTACATTGGTATTTTGCCTGCATATATGCCTATGTGAGGGTGTCAGATCTTGGAGTTACAGACAGTTATGAGCTGCCCTGTAGGTGCTGGGAATTGAACCCAGGTCCTCTGGAAGAACAGTCAATGCTCTTAACCACTGAGCCATCTCTTGAGCCCCTATAAATTGTATTAATTCTTGACGGCCTTAGTTGCCCTGCTGTGCTATGAAGACCAGAAGTTAGCCCCACCCTCCTGCACCCTGCACACATTGCCACACCTCTCAGGCTTCTGACCCTCGTGTGGCCACTCTCCACTCTCCTACTTCCTGTGACAGGCAGGACTTGTCTTCTGAGCCCAGCTCACGTGACATAGTGTTCCCTTGCTCCCACGGAACTGCAGAATTCAACTCTTTATGTGGTTAAGTAGCACTGAGTATGTATACTCCTGTATCCATTCACCCATTGAGCTGTTTGGGGACCGGTCAGCCTGGTAAGGGAGATGTCCTAAGGAATTGTGGGTCTTCAACATTTCAATTTTTTTCTAAGCAATTAAAAAGTGAACTCAAGCTGGGCGGTGGTGGCACGTGTCTTTAATCCAGCACTCGGAGGCAGAGGCAGGTGGATTTCTGTGAGTTTGAGGCCAGCCTGGTCTACAGAGCAAGCTCCAGGGCAGCCAGGGTTGTTACACAGAGAAACCCTACTTTGAAAAAAACAAAAACAAAAGGTAAATTCATTTTACCCAGTGTTAGTGAAAAAATATAGGAGGCCATTGTTTTAGCCTAAGTCTCTGCACCAACAAAGCGAAATAGTTTCTCATACCCCAACCCCCAGAATCAAACTTCAGGGAAGGTGGCCGGTCCCTGACAGACCCGTTTTTCTTGGGAAAGCAGACTCCAGTCTACCTGAGCATCAGAAAGCCCATCTGTTTTTATCTTTCCTGAAAAATAATGCAACCAGATCGTGATCAGTCAGCTTTTGTCTTTTCTTTTTTTTAATGCCATTTCCTTGTTTTTAGTCTACAAACCCCACTGTTCTGATTGGAATTCTTTCTGTTTTGTAGAGAACACGGGTAGATCCATGACTCAGGGTCTCACAGTATCATCTTTTGACTCATTAATTTTGGAGGAAGTCAGTCTTTATTGTCTAAGCTGGTCTTCGACTCCTGAGCTCCTGTGACCCTGAGTCACTGGCCCACAGGCAGGTGCCGCCCCTCTCCTAACCAGCAGTGAAGCTGATCCACAGCCCCGGGCTTCTGTTCTGAGGAGGAGATGTGTCAGTGTAGAAGCCCACAGAGAGCCTCCTCCTCCCTTGCCTGCACTGTGAACTCCGGGAGTTCTCAGACTAGATCCCAGGAAAGCCAGGCCCCTATCGGCTGGCCAAGGAAACAAATTCCCTTACTAGATTTCAGGGAGTCGTTGAGGTTAGTCACAGTCAACGTGGAACTACCTCTGTGCCAGAATGGTTGTGTGACCAAAAATTTTTCTAAACATAAGCTTTTGCCTTGCCAGCATCTTGTCAGGTCCAACCTGCCAGCCAGCCAGTTCCACAGAGCCCAGAAAACACTGAAGTAACCAGCTACCCCAGGACGTGGCCAAACATCCCAACTCTCTGACACCCACAAGACAGGAGGATGTAGCCTTGAGAGACCCGACACCCCATTCCCACCCACTGGTGACCCCTAACCTTTCCCCATTTTATAGTAAACAAAAAGGGTGGAGTGTTAGGTTTCCATCACCCAGCGCTTTGGCAAAATGTCCAACCGCCCCAAACGTTGGCACGCCTGCGTTCCAGGGCCACACATGCGCCATCAAGTGCTCAGACAGTTTACTTAGCCAATGGGGCCCTCAAGACCTCTGTGATGGACGTGCAGCATGGTCACGTGATCTGCACATGATACAGCTACAGCTACACGCTCCCTCTTCTGTCTCTCTTCTGAAGAGGTAATGATTGCCTCCTCTCTCCCCTTTTCTCCTCTCTCTTCGTCTCCCCCCACCTCCCTGTACCAACTTCCTCAGGCCTGCACATGTGTCTTTCTGTCTCTTAATAAACGCTTAAAGTGGATTTCATTGTGTGTTTTGTGATCCGTTCTCACTCATGCCCGGTAATTTCACCATGCCCACTCTTCACGACACTGACCCGGGGCTTGTAGGGAAGCATTCCCTTGAGGCATTGCCCTTTCTCAGGGAAGTCTCCGTCTGGAAATAGCAGCCCAGCCTAGTGAATCTCACGATGAGCGATGGAGTCTTCTAGCTGACATTGATTGGCAAGCATGGGCTCACAGTCACATTTTGTTTTAATGGAAACAATGAGATAGGACGTGTTGTAACCCTAGGTTTACCGGAGAACACATGTGCCCCTAGCTCGCTGTCTCACACCCTTCTACTTCAGTTCTGCTTCTGTTGTCCCTCGGGTTCTGCATACGTTATTCTCTCTACTGGGTCAGGTGGTGATTCCTTGGTCTGAGGTCCTCTTTGAATACAATTTGAAACAGCCACTCTGCGCCCTCCCCTTTCTGTTGACCCATTACCCTGCTTCAATTTTTTTCATACCAGAGATGCCCCCTAAAGGTAGTCTTGGTACTTGTTTATAATCTGTTCTTCTAGCTTGGGACCCAAGAGGGCAGGACCTCTGTATTTGGATGTGGTGCAAGTGAGTCCCCACAGGTGTTTGTTTAGGAAGTTTGGTCCCCAATGTGGCAGGATTGGGAGGTGATGGGACTTGAAGAAGTGGAGTCCATGGGAGGTGATTAGGCCACAGACTTCTTCTTCTTCTTGTCAGTGTGACAGAATGCCTGAGAAACACTTTAAAAGAGGGGAAGAATTATTTTGGCTGATGCTTCAAAGAACAATTCAGTCCACCATGGCAGGGAGTGGCTGCAGGGAGGTGAGGTGAATGGTTTTATCCCTTCCAGTCAGGAAGTTAAAGCCTGAAGCCCCCACCCCTACAGGCCTGTGTCTGCCGGCTGGACTGTGTGTCCAGAAGGTTCTGCGATTCCCTGAGCAGCTCTGTGAGCCTGTGGGAGCCGCTCCCTTGAGAATGAATTAGTGTTTGCTCTCAGGACTTACAGTTATCATCAGTTGAACTAGCACCCCAGAATGGGAGGTGATTACCAAGTGGGGCCCTCCATGCCGTGGTCCTTTCTGCGCACACCCAGCTGACTCCAGTTCTGTTTTCCATCCTGTTGTGATGAGGCCAGGAGGGCCTCTCCAGGCTGTCGCCATGTTAAGTAAAGCCACTAGTCTTATAAAAAGTACCCAACTTCAAGTACTTTTTTCAATATACTTGAAAATATTTTTTCAAATACTTTTTCCAAGTGTTATGTTAGAACATGGCAAAGTAGACCAATACAGGGCCTTGTTTCCTGTTGTTTCATGCCGCCTTAAACCTCTCCCCAGCACCCCAGTCTCTCACATATGAAGACACAGACTTTTCAAGATGGCGGAATGAATGGCAGATCTCATGCCAACTCTACTGCAGGCCACTCGGGGACCTGTAGTCTGGTCCTGCTAGCCTCACCTCACCCATTCCAGAACGCCACATACGACCGGCCCCATAGTCCTGTTGCACGCTTGTCCTCTGGTGCTGCTTTATAAGCGCTAGTGATACAAAGCTGAAGTAGCTGTAGCTGAGCAACTACAGTTACTTGATCTCAGCACACATAAAGTCTAAAGAGAGAGAGCTCTCACCTCCCACTGTCAAGTCCTTTTGGTGTGTGTGAACCTCTCAATGTAATTCAGGCTGTTTGCATGAGTGTTGGGTGGCAGCTTACTAAAGACTTCACTCCTGAAGAATGTGACAGCCCCTTCCCCAGCAACCATTAATGGTGAATAGTCTCTCAGGGAAGGCTGGACCCTCACACGCCTTTCTCTTATCCGTCATGAAATGATGACATCCAGCCCAGTCTCATGCAGGTAGCATAGCCATAGTGAGTCTGGTTCCCACCATCAGCCTAACCGTGTACTCCAGCATGAAGGACTGAGCACAGGCCATAATATATACACTAGCCTAGTGCAGGAGAATTGTCTGTAATCTGTCAATCATATTTTAAATAAATGCTGATTGGCCAGGCAGGAAGTATAGGTGGGAAAACCAGACAGAATGTAGAGGTGGAGCAAAGAGAACAGGAGTATTCTGGGAAGCAGGAAGCTTCCCTCGCCACTCTTGCCCAGATCACCAAAGCAGCAACATGTGAGCTGACAGCTGAAAAAGGTACCAAGCCAAATGACTAACATAGATCAGAATAATGGGTTAATATAAACTACAAGAGTTAACAAGAAGCCTGACCTAATGGGCCAATCAGTTTATAACCTAATGTAGACTCTGTGTGATTTTCTTTGGGACTTGCCGGCTGTGGGGTACCGGGTGGGACAGAAACCCCAACAAGTCAGCCCTCATGTTACACTAGCCCTTTAAAGTTAAATGGTCTTTAAAACTGACATTATTATGCATATGTATACATATGTATATATATAGTGTGTTATAAATAGCTATATATATTCAAATATATATAGTTGAAGGTTTGATTATGTTTTGTCAGCATTAATTTTTTTAACGTGGAATGTTTTCCAGGCGACCTAGCCTACTAAAACTCAAAGGACAGACATCTGAATGTTTACCTTTCACTGTAAACACCCTTGTATTTATTAGCAATGTCAAGGGCTGAAAATAGGGTGACGTCATTAATCCTGACATGGATTAGACATTCAAGAGTTACTTTCTTCTCATTGTAAAATGTCAGTGGCCTCTGTGTAGTACTGACTGCAGCCCTGCCATGGTTGAGTGATCCCGAGGTCAAGACACCTTGCGGCATAGGTGGGTCCAGAAATGGATCAAGCTGTGTGAAATTGACAAATAAGATGAAAGCGGCCTTGCACACCAGGAGGTTAGTGTCTGAGGAGGACCCAGTAGCCCTGTGGATGTCCAGAGCTAACTGTACTATCCCAGAAGGCCATGCAGCAGCTTCCAGGGAGAGGAGGAGTTGCTGAGGGGCAGGAGTAGGAAAGAGGACCTCATTTTAAGCCTCTGCTCTTTGGGTTTTGAACTATGATAGTGCATCACCTTGCCCAAGGTAACTCTTTCTTACTATTGGGGCCCAGTTCTAGCCCGGACCATAAATTATTTCTCTAGACCAGACCCCAATATAAACTCTCTCTCTTGACCAGCGTGGAGGAGACGGAAATAAAGACACAACTCACATGGCTTAATTGGGAGGGAGATTCTCAGTGGTTCCCTCATGAAGTCCTGAGTTCACATCCTGAAGAATTCCTCCCGTTTATTCTCCAAACAGCTTTTATACCAACACATAAACCGAGTGGGAAAATACACCAGACCTGTCTCCTAGGTAACCAGGTGAATGGCGTTTTGCCACGTCCGCATCTACCTGTCTGCTGTGTATGCTAGCTGTCATGTAGGCTTGAATCAGCATCTCTATAAGGCATCCTCCAAATTACAAACAAAGGAGCAACAACATCCGGACCTTTTGTTGGGGCAGTGACAGCCTGTCTGCAGGGCTACGTGACCACCTCAGGTGGGCCCTATGGCTTCAGAGCCTAGCTGCCACACCTTATAGAAATATGAGCCTACATCTTACAAGGCTTATTTGTTATTTTTTTTTTAATGTGCCTGCATGAGTTTATGCTCACCACCTTCAGGAGCCTGGGGAAGCCAGAAGAGGGCCTTGGATTTCCTGGAACTGGAGTTACAGGTGTTTGTGAACCACCATGTGGGTTCTGGGAACCCTCCCCCCAACAGACAGACAGACAGACAGACAGACACACACACACACACACACACACATATACGAGTGACTAGACAGCCACAGTCTAATAAAAATCCTACTTCCTTCAGGGCTGACAGTGTGTTCCTTCCTTCGGGACTGATGGTGTGTTCCTTCCTTCGGGACTGACGGTGTGTTCCTTCCTCCGGGGCTGATGGTGTGTTCCTTCCTTCGGGGCTGATGGTGTGTTCCACTGATGCTGTACTTGCCTCACTTGCCTCCCTCAGCCACCACTGTAACACAACAAACCTGGTACTTAGGTTGTTGTTTTGCCTTGTGTTTGCTATGCTGGGGCCTCACCCAGCTGCTAGGTAAGTAATCTGCCACTCAGCCACCTCCTCCGCCTGTACACACATTTCAAATAGATAATATAGATTCATTTCTCAAGAATAGTTTCCAAGCCAGGTGGTGGTGGTGCATGTCTTTAGTCCCAGCACTCAGGAGGCAGAAGCAGTCAGATCTCTATGAGTTCAAGGTCAGCTTGGTCTACAAACCAAGTTACAGGACAGTGGGGGCTACATAGAAAGACCCTGACTCACAAAACAACAAAAATAGTTTCCAAATAGGATCTTCCGTCTGAATGATGGCTTTAGAACAGACAATCTTGCAGTATGTAACTTTTCCCACCGTGGGATTTTTTCCTTCTTCTTCCTCATGGGGGAATTCAAGAGTGTAAATTCAGTTCATAATATTCCTTTAAACAACTGCATCCAAGCATCTTTAAAGCTTTTCCCAACCAATAAAATACACAAGGGAAAAAAATTCCAAGCCTTCATTTCCTAAGAGTTATCTTCAAGGACTGGAGAGACTGCTCACTGGTTAAGAGAACTTGCTGGGTTTTGTTTGTTCTTTTGGTTTTTTGAGACAGTGTTTCTCTGTGGCTTTGGAGCCTGTTCTGGAACTAGCTCTTGTAGACCAGGCTGGCCTCGAACTCACAGAGATCCGCCTGCCTCTGCCTCCTGAGTGCTGGGATTAAAGGCATGCACCACCACCGCCTCGCTGAACTTGCTGTTTTTGCAGGGAACCTGAGTTTGGTTCCCAGCACCCATATCAAGGCAGCTCACATCTGCTTGTTACTCCTACTCCAGGAAATTCTTCTGGCCGTGGCAGGCATTCATACACGTGTGTGCACATATGCACACGTGTGTACATGCGCACACATGCACATTAATAATAACATTTTATAAAAAGAATGATTTTGAAGAAGAATGCATTTTGCATTGCATAAAACACTAGCCGGGGGTTGCATCTGCTAGTGTTGCTTGTGATGTGTGAAAGCGTGGCCCTCCTTAGGATTCCTGCATCCCCATCCTCCTGTCCTGATAATGGGGCCTCCATGTAGTCATGGCTTAGAATGTCCTTGCCATTGTGGTTATACAAAGAACCTAGTCATTTGTCAGGGCCAGTGCTCCCAACTTGGAGAGGAAGCACTGGAGTGTGGTCATATTAGGGCAACTGTTCATTTATTAGAGCAAACCTTCTTGCAAGAGTTTATAAGTCACTTGTGGGCTGTTTGGAACAGACTTTCCAGATTTCCTCCCAGGGATCTTTGCGCACAAGAGCATGAAGCTCCACCAGGCTGCAGTACACTTTCTGGCTCCATTCCTGAAGCCATGGCAGGAGGCCAGGCATGTTCATGCTCTAAGGCTCCAAACAACAAAAACAGCAACAAAACCAAACTGATGTGACTCCTTAAAGGACACGGTCTCCCGCTGATTGGAAACACTGACTAATGTCCAAGAAGTGTCAGCTATTCAGTGACTCTGGTGACATTCAGACAGCAGAGCAGCTGCCCTTCCGGGCTGTGCAAAGGGGACCACTGCAGTGAGGGGGCCTTCTCCAGCACACAGGTCTCCAAATAGCCACGTCCTGTTCAGCTGCTCTTCTGCTCTTGCTGTCTTTGATTTCGGAAGAGAAAGCAGAACATCCATGAACATGGGAGAAGGGGAGAAAATTGTTTCTTATCCAATACTTGAGTCTTCCGATGCTATTGAGCTACAAAGATAGACTGGAAAAAAAAACCCCACAATTTCAGTCGCTTTCAAATGCAGATCTCCCTACTGCAGCAGTGAGCAGCCAGGCCTGCAATGGAGTGGGGACGGGGGCAGAGCACGCACGCATTGCACCAGCCCAAGAACTGAAGAATGTCACCCTAGGTGCCTTTTGGTCACCACACACACACACGTGCACACACACGCACACGCACACGCACATACACGCACAAAGAGAGGAAACCAAAGAAGGATGTAGGTGTCATCCCCATGAGGTGTCTTAGGTCACTGCTGCTCCCGGATCTCAGAGCCCATGCACAGCAACTGCCTCCAGGGGAAGACACCTCTCCCATCATGCACAAGTCAGTTAGGGCATGTCCTGCGTGGACTGGCTCCATACCTGTGCTGGCTAGTTTTATGTCAACTTGACTCAAGCGAGAGTCATCTGAGACAGGGGAACATCAATTGAGAAAACGCTGCCCTAAGATTGGGCTGTAGCCAAGCCTGTAGAGCATTTTCTTAATTAGTGATTGATGGATGAGAGCCCAGCCCATGGTGGGTGGTTCCATCCCAGGGCTGGTGGTCCTGGGTTCTATAAGAAAGCAGGTTGAGCAAGACATGGGAAGCAAGCCAGTAAGCATCTTCCCTCCATGGCCTCAGCATTGGCTCCTACTTTCAGGATCCTGCTGTGTTTGAGTTCCTGTCCTGACTTCCTTCAGTGATGAGCAGCAATGTTGAAGTGTGAGCCAAATAAACCCTTTCCTCCCCAACTTGCTCTTTGGTAGTGGTGTTTTGTTGCAGAATAGTGACCTAAGACACCTCATGGTGATGACACCTACATCCTTCTTTGGTTTCCTCTCTCTCTCTCTCTCTCTCTCTCTCTCTCTCTCTGTGTGTGTGTGTGTGTGTGTGTACACACACACATGCATGTGACTAAAATGCACCTAGAGTATTATTCTTCAAAAGCCATCTAGCTTGTTTTTTTTATATTTATTCATTTATTATGCATACAATATCTGCCAACATGTGTGCCTGCAGGTCAGAGAGGGCACCAGATCTCACTACAGATGGTTGTGAGCCACCATATGGTTGCTGGGAATTGAACTCAGGACCTTTGGAAGAGCAGGCAATGCTCTTAACCACTAAGCCATCTCTCCAGCCCCCCATCTAGCTTGTTTTTTGAGCAAAGGTTTCTTATTGGCCTGGAGGCCGACTGGCCAGTAAGTCTCCGAGACCATCTCTGCTTCCCCAGTGTTGAGCTGTTTGTACCATCATGCCTGGCCTTTTTTCTTTTTTAAATACAGGTTCTAGGGATGGAACCCAAGTCCTCTTGCTTGTGAAGCAAGCGCTTCATTGACAGAGCAGTCTCCCTAGCCCCCCTTCTTTATGAAGTGCACCCACTGACTCCTGGCATAGGGCTACAGAAGTCACAGGGCCGTGGAGGAGAGGGGCTGGAAGCAAGCCCCAGAGGCTGGTGCAAACAAGGGAAGAGCAGGGATATTCTCTCAGTGAGCAATCTGACTGCGAACTTGGCTAAACCATCCTAATTACACAGGGCTGAGGGAGGGTGGGGCTGATAAGCTCTGCAGGTCACACCTGTGAAGAAAAGCTAATGCGTGTGAGAAACTATGGACACGGCCCAGTCCTATACAGGGTAGGGCCGTCTCACCTTGCTCTTTCACTGAGGCATGCAGACCCGCCTTGATTCCAGAAGTCTCCTTCGTCCCCTGTGTGCACACCTGTGCCGGCATGCACGGGAACTTCCTTACCATGATCCTACTGGTTCTTGAGACATTTCAGTTAATGTTTACAGTCCAAACCCAAAGAGAGAAAATACTCTTAGACATTTTGTGTCTGTGCAAATGTAGCGATGTAGTTATGAGTCAGATGGAGATGGAATATTGTGACCTTAACGTGATAGTATATTGTGAGCGTTCTCCTGAGATCGCCTCAGTGCTATCAGACCCTGCCAGGTACCCAAAGCCTGTGCACACTTATCCACATAGTAAAGTCCAGTCAGATGTCATTATACTGAAATGTACCCATCACCTGCAACAGACCCGAACAGTCAGAGGCGTGGGAGTGTTCTTCCCAGGCCAGGCTACCTTTCAGAAGCCTGAATAAAGGCAAGCCCTTAGTGGCTTCTACTAGGAGGCCACAGTAACTTTCCCATAACAGAAACATATTGTCACAAAAGCTGAATCAGTAAATACTTGCCTGACACAAGAGTGGAGACCCAAGTTTGATCCCCAGCACTCAGGTCAAAAAGGGTGTGTGGTGGGCCCTGTCATCATTCCAGGGATAGGAGAGGGAGTGGAGCAGTCAAATCCCTGGAGATAACTGACCAGTCAGCTGCTCTTCAAGACTTGGTCAATGACAAGGTGGGGCCAGACAGCAGGCTCAGCAGGTAAGGTGTTTACTACTGAGCCTGCAACCTCAGCTTAATTTGTGTCCCACGCAAAAACTGGGAACCAGCTTTTGGAAGTTGTTCTCTGACCTATATACATACACAATCAATCCATCAAGCAGTGTAAAAAAAATTGTTGAAAAAGCAAGGTGGACTGCTCCTGGGGAAAGACGACTGAGGTTGCTCTCTGGCCTCCATACACACTTGAGCACGTATGTGAACATGCATCCACACACGTGTCAAATAGTAAGCATACTCCAATTCCATTCTGAGGCATTTTACATTGATTCACTCTGTGAGTGTGTGTATGTGTGTGTGTTCCAGTATGTTGACCTGTGCATTTGTGTACCCTTTGTAGGTCAAGGGTAGAAGTTGATGTCTTTCTTTCTTTTTTCCTTTTTTTTCTGTTTTTTCGAGATAGGGTTTCTCTGTGTCTTTGAAGCCTGTTCTGGAACTAGCTCTTGTAGACCAGGCTGGTCTCGAACTCACAAAGATCCACCTGTCTCTGCCTCCCGAGTGCTGGGATTAAAGGCGTGCGCCACCATGGCCCGGCTGTTGATGTCTTTCTCCTTGACTTTCCTATTCTCTTTTCTGAAACAGTCATTCACCGAACCACTTGACTGGCTTCCCAATAAACTCATGCCCATGTCTCCACTCTCTAGATCTCGAGTTACAGGTGTGTACAGCCTTGTCTGGCTCTGACAGTGTCAGGAATCTGAACTCGGGCTCTCATGCAGGCCCTTTACATACTGAGCTAACTCCCCAATTCCAGGAAGATCTTTTGAGGCCAGCAGTTTGAGGCCAGCCTGGGCATCTGTCCTATTTAGCATTTCCTGTCAACTTGACACAGTCTAGGTTCATCTAAGAAGAAATGCTTCACTAAGGAATTGTCTGGGTCAGACTGGCCTGTGAGCATATCTGCGCACATGTCTATGTGTGTATGTGTGTGTGTGCGTGTGTGTCTATGTGTGCGTGTGTGTGTGTGTGTGTGCATGCATGTGTGTGTGTGTCGATTATTAGTCGATGCAGGAAAGTTTATGTGGACAGCACCATCCCTGGGCAGGTGGTCCTGGGCTGTTCAAGAAAGCCTGTGAGTGAGCCAGAAAGCAGGGGTCCTCCATGGTTCCTGCCTCCAAGTTTGTGCCTTGAGTTCCTTCAAAGATGAATTATGACCTTAAAGTGTAAGCTAAATAAACTCTTTCCTATTCTACTTGCTGTTGGTCGGAGTGTTTTTAGCACATCAAATCAAATCAAACTAGAAGCTGGGCGGTGGTGATGCGCTCGGGAGGCAGAGGCAGGAGGACCTCTGAATTTGAGACCAGTTTGATCTATAAAGTGAGTTGCAGGACAGTCAGAACTACATAGAGAGATCCTGTTTCAGAAAACCAGAGAGAGAGAGAGAGAGAGAGAGAGAGAGAGAGAGAGAGAGAGAGATCAAACTAGGACAGCAAGATAGATGATTGATAGATAGATAGATAATAGATAGATATATGAGAGATAGATAGATGATAGATAGATGCATAGATAGATAATAGATAGGTGATAGATAGATACATAGATACATAGATAGATAATAGATAGATGATAGATAGATAGATAGATAGATAGATAGATAGATAGATAGATAGACAGATACATACACATTGTCTTAGGGTTTCTACTGCTGTAAAGCAAATGAGGCAACTCAAATAAAGGAAAATGTTTAATTGAGGTGGTGGCTCATAGTTTTAGTTCATTATTATCACGGCAAGGAGCATGGCAGCTGGGGTATGGCAGCGTGCAGGCAGACATGGTGCTTGAAAAGTAGCTGAGAGTTTTACATCTTGATCTGAGGGCAACAGGGAGTGGTCTGTCTCAATGGGCATAGCTTGAGCATATTCGAGACCTCACAGCCCACCTCCATAGTGACACACTGCCTCCAACAAGACCACACCTACTCCAATAAGCCATCCATCCTAATAGTGACAACTCCCATTTTCTTTCAAACTACCATACACATGTATATGTATACGCACACACACATATATGTATACACACACACATCTCATTTCCTTCTCAGAGGATCAAATGCAAGCTCTTACCAGAACCCGTAAAGTCGTCTGTTGGTGCCTCATCCATTCATCCATGGCTCACTTTCTTGAGGTCTGCCTCGTGCTCTGGAGATAGAGAGGAGCTGCCTCTGGTCCCTCTCTAAATGACTAAATTAAAATTGGTACCAATTTTGATCATACTGCGCTGTGGTCTTCCGAGGCGGTCATCCCTAAGCTGAGACGTATTCCAGCAGCCTGGCATTGGCCAAGACTGCATAAAGCCCTGGTTTCCTCAGCAGTACAAAAAGAGAAAGGACAAGAGAAAGTGGCCAACGTGCCAGCTCCACTCTCAACAGGGACCTCACCCAAGGTTGTTGTACCTGTTCAGCTGGGCTGTGAAGAGGTGCCTTTGGGCTCCTGGTGAGGCCATTACTAAAGTCCCAGTGTTGCTCTTTAATGGCTCCAGGGATTTGGGCTGTTCGGGTGGTGTCTGAGTCTTATTATGCAAACCAAAGGCTACAAACATTTCTCTTGAAGGAGGAGGGATGCGAGAGGTGGCCGGCTGGAAAGGAGCCACACGGTCTGTGGAGCTCCTCAAGTGCACGCTGAGGACACAAGGTGCAGACTCGATGGCTGGACCTCAGCGACATCTTGTTGGATGGTGGCTTCGATTTGAAAATGCCTTAAACCGTGGAAAGCATTTTCTCTGGCCAGCCTGGCATGGAAAACACACTGTTGCCTGTCCCATCAAACGGCACAAGGATTCCTTCTCTAAGGGCAACATGTGGCCTCAATTATGGTGATGACACTGCACCCTGACACAGCACGCATGCTCCAGTGTGGAATGGGGTTGGGGAGTGCGGCGGAGACAGTGGTCAGAGGGCTGAGCGCTCAGAGCAAGGCTTTGAACTGGTCAGTGCCACCGGCTTGTCCTTGCTCTGGGATAAGGTCCCGACTGTTCTTGCAGTCTGTTCGCGGTCACGATAAGAGCACGGAAAACTGGGTGCTTTAAAAACTGGTCTGGAGTGACACCCAGCACTTGGTGGTTCCAGGACCAGCCCACCGCCACCTACCAACTGACTTACCTGTGCTAGGTGCGTCATTCAGGCGATGGCTCCCACCAAAGGCGCCATTCCTGGTGAACACCTGGCCGAGGTCTGTCTCTAGCCAGATGATTTCTCAGGAGTAACTTTGATGTGTGCTCTGCTGAAGGAACTAGCCAGGAATTATTTATAGTCATTACCGTGAAGGAAGGAGGTTTTTTTTTCCTTCCTACCTTTTAAATCTATGCTTTCTGAGTGTACTATTTAAAAATACTGCTTCAAATCAGCCTGAGGAAGGTGACTTAGGAAATGACCTTGCTCTGAAAGGCTCCAGAGAGGTTCTGGATACTGTTCTGGCTACTTTTTGAATATGTCTAAAATGTTCCAAAGTGAAAATTTAAAATAGTAAACCTTTCAATTTGTTAAAAGCACACTTAAAATAGTTAGTCATATACTTAATTTTTTCCTTTTCTATCTTTCTCTAGAAAATTCTGTTTCTATAATGAACACAAAGAAGAAAGCACCCTGCCATGAACCAGGTCTCTTTTTCTTTTCTCAGGATACTTAGAGGAAGCCGGGAACCAGAGTGAGACTGTTTTCCTTCTGCTCTTGCAAGGCAAACAACCACGTGACTGCTGGCACCTGCTGTGTGGGAGTTTCCTACACAGTCCCGCCAGTGAGCCATCAATCCTGCAGCAATGAACTAGAGCTGGGTGTCTCTGGTCCCGCTGGTATCTCACAGGCTCTACCTGGAGGTGGTATCAGAACTTAGCCCCAGGTTCAGACGCCAGCCACAACCACAGCTGACTTTCCCTCTGCTTCTACTTGACTAGCGAGAGGTAAATTCGAGTTCTTTCTCCCAGCCCCTCTATGGTTCTTTTAACTCATTCCCTTGACTCAAGAACTTTGAGCAGCGGCTATGTACACTTGCTGTCTATTGTAAAGGATGTCATGAAGCCTGGTACGCTAGTTATAGGAAGCTGAGGCAGGGGGATTGAAAGTGTTCTGCTGGAAAGAACGAACCCAAGCCAAGGCAAGGGAGTGACAGTCATACTGGGCATGGCTTGAGCATATATGAGACCTCACAGCCACCCCCACTTTGACACACTTCCTCCAACAAAGTCACATTTCCTACTAGTGCCACTCCCTATGAGTTTATGGATGCCAGTTACATTCAAACTACCACAGAGTGATTGATTCATTTATTGATTGACTAATTGATTGATTGCAGGGCTGGGAACTGAGCACAGGGCTCACACATCCTAGACAGCATTCTACTGCTGAGCTATTTTTCTTGCCTCATCCCAATTATTTTTAGTTGATACAGAATTATACTTATCCACAGAGTACAGCCTAACATTTCATTATATGGAAACACTGTATTATATGATTAGATTAATTGCATGTCCATCACCCCAAACACTTATCACTTCTTTGTGTTCTTTGTGTTCTTTTTTTGTTCAAAAAAAAAATCTCATTTTGAACTGTAATGGTTAATCTCAATTGTCAGCCTGATAAGATCTAGAATTATCGAGGCAATGGGCCTCCTACTTACAGAAGACTCTTAGCTAGAACGTCTGCTTTCACCTTTAAAGTAGTCGGGGTTTATAGAAACTGTGGGTCCAAAAGATATACATGTTGCTTGCTGATTATACAAATTTTAAAAGCTTTAAAAAGGTTTTTAATTAACTGAGCTTCTTAAGTGAAAAGGCTTCAAAACTGAGACACAACTAATTACCTGCCATTTTAAATTGGTCTCATATGTAAAATTGAGGCCTCACTTTTGCTAGAACTGAGAGGGGAAGACAGAGAGAGAGAGAGAGAGAGAGAGAGAGAGAGAGAGAGAGAGAGAGAGAGGCTCACAGAGAGGTTTACCTTGCTGCCAGGTTTCATTTTAAGAAAACTCACAAAACAGGTTTTAATGAAAGACAAACTCAAGCTACCATGCTGTTGTTATTGGCTAAAATTTACTACTCCTTTATTTTAAAAGAGCTTATTTTTCAGTGTGGGCTCTCAGTAACCAAATACCTGTGTCTCACAGTAAATGAGAAGATGTTTCCAGATAAAAAGTTAGAAGTTTGAGTAAGTTCTGAGGATCTGATTTTGGGTGTGTAAGACAAAACAACAATAACAACAAAAGGCTTAACAATGAAACATAAGACTTCAAAATTCAAGGTTTAACATTAAGAAATGGAGTTTTATATGTTATTAATCTAGCCTTTGTACTTGCTACTATTATCATAGTCACAGGCTCACAATTTTAAATTTTCTCTGATTGCTTTTTTTTCTTTAAGACAGGGTTTCTCTGTGTAGTCTTGACTGTCCTGGAACTCACTCTGTAAACCAGGCTGGTCTGGAACTCACAAAGATCTGCCTGCTTCTGCCTCCCAAAGGCTGAGATTAAAGGTGTGTCCCACCACCACCCAGTTCTTTGGTTGCTTTCTAAATAGAGATTTGAAAGTACTTCTTTCTCGTGGTGCTAAAATCACCTGTGTCCAGCTGTAACCATCCAGACCTGTGGATAGAGGAAACCGTGTTCCTGATTTTAGGAAGCATCTTCTGGGTCCTCCGGCTTTTCTTCCTCTCTGTGTTCCTTCCTCCCAAGGAATTTCTGTCCAATGTGATTGCTCCCTGTCTCTTCAGGGTCAGTCAGCGAACTAGATGTTTCTGATGGAATTTCCCGAATCTCCTGTCATGGCCTCTCATGGCCTCTGACTGATATTCCAGCCCCTCTCGGCTCTAGGCCTACAGTGACCCACAGTTCGGTCAGTGACCCAACTGAATGCTAAGGCTGTAGAATGACCACAGCCTTAGCATTGACAAGAGGTTGCAATGTTAGGTCTCGGGTGTCGTGGGATCATCTTTCGTGTACACTGTGAAGATGTGCCACTTGGATTGATTTAATGGAAAGCGGAATGGCCAATAGCTAGGGAGAATTTTCGGGGCAGAGAGAACGCTGAGAAGAAGGGGAGATGCCAGGATACAGGGCAAGCAGCGTGGGCATTACAAAGCCACAGTAACTGAGCCACGTAAAAAAAATACGGATTAAAACATATGGGTTAATTTAAGTTATAAGAGCTAGCTAGAAACAAGCCTAAACTATCAGTCAAGCTTTCATAATTAATAATAATTTTCCGTGTCACTATTTGGGATCTGACAGTCCTGACGAAAACAATCAAATTACACAAAGGCAGTCTATATGTCTAGACATGAACTCAAACTGATCCATACAGGGATTTCTGGCAGTTCGATAAAAGCCACAAGTCCTCAGGAACTTAGGAAACGCATTCCTGTTCCCCAGAAGGACCCACTTCTCTTGCTCTTCCAAAAAGAAGTGGTTCTCCATTGACAGATACTTGTGGCGGCATATCAGAGCCCATACGAGCCTCCAGGCCTCCTCAGTTGCTCCTTGTGCTACATCTCAAAGCATACACACTAGCATCCTGGTCCTTCCACCTCCCCAGGTTGCCCTCGTCCCAGACAGCCATTTGTTCTCTACGGTTTAGCAAGAGTCCCCCACCCCTGCCCATGCGCTCTTGCTATTCTCTCCCACGCTCTTCTCTTCTTCCCTAACTATTCCACTATTCTCCCGCTTGCTTTCCTGCTATTCTTGCTATTCTCTGGAGTCATATTTTGGCTGTGATCTAACAGGTAATGCTTGCCTGAAGATCAGAGTGTGAAGCTAAGCCACTAGTTCGCCATAGAGGCCAGACAGTGGTGGCACACACCTTTAATTCCAGCTTTCAGGAGACGGAGGCAGATAGATCTCTGTGAGCTCAAGGTCACCCTGGACTCCGTGAGAGAGGAATATAAGGTGGGAGGAGACAGGAGCTCATGGCATTCAGTCTGAGCATTGAGTTGGGGCATTCAGTAGAAGGGTTCATGAAGACAGGATCACCCTTTTGGTCTAAGGATTCAGTAGAAGTAAAAAGTCTAGTGGCTGGCTCCTTTACTTCTCTGATCTTTCAGCATTTACGCCGATATCTGACTCCAGGCTTTTACTATTAAGACAACTGTACTAAATTCTATATCTCTTGCTATCTCCACTGCTCTCTCCCATTCTTTGAGATCTCTTGTAGATAGGCCTGGTCATATCCAGTCTTTCTCTCTGCCCTGGATACTTCCAGATGTCTCTGGATGCTCTCTATCCTACGCACAATAACCCCCAAACACACATATGTATACTAATAACAGAGTGGTCATTTTGCTAGTTTCTTTCCTACACACCCCTTCACACACAGGCTAATCAAGGTGTGAAGCTCCGCCCACTGTGGGTGGAACCGTTCCCTGGGCTGGCATCCCAGACTGTATCAAAGGGAGAAATTGAGTTGTGCACAATCATTCGTCATTCTGTCTCCTGCATGGGGACACAGTGTGACCAGCTGCTTCATCATCCTGACGCCTTGACTCCATCTGCCTCATGGTCTGTACTTGAACTGTTGCTTTCCTCGGGATATTTTATCACAGCCACCATGAAGCAACTAAGACAGACATACAACTAGTGTTGGAAATCGTGAATCACGCAGCACCAGGTGACAACAGTGATGGGGAAGGACACCAAAGCGTCCTGGAGAAGGGCTTTGATAGGTGCATACAGACGCACGGTAAAGAAAACCTTCCCTGGAAAGTCCCTAGGGAGAGGTTAATTAGTGGTTGAATAATTAGGTTAATCTGATAGGTTAAACTTGTCTTCAGTCAGGCATTAGTTGAGGGTTACATGGTAGCCTAGAACATAGCCGTTAATCCTGAGTTGAGTTTTGGTTTGCTTCCATAGGAATACAGAACTCTCTAGCTTAATGGCCTCCCAAATTAATTACCATGACAACCCCTAAGTGTAAAACATTGATTATCTTGTAATACTCCAGTCTCGTTGTTGGAAGTGTTTTCATTTGGTTTTGTGTGTTAGGGTTGTTTTGAGGCAGCGCGCAGCCTTGACTGGACTGCAACTCAGAGAGCTCACTGCCTGCGCCTCATGAGTGCGGGGACTCAAGGCGCGTGCTGTCATGGCTGATTGCTGCTTTTCATTTGTTTGCTTTTTGTTTTTCTAAATAGGGTTTCACTGTGTAGCCCTGGCTGTCCTGGAACTCACTCTGTAGACCAGGTTGGCCTCGAACTCACAGAGATCCGCCTGCCGCGGCCTCTCAAGAGCTATGATTAAAGGCGTGTGCCACTACTACCCAGCTTGATGTATGGGTGGCTTGCCTCCATGTTTATCTGCACATGACCTGTGTGCCTGGTTCCAAAGCAGGACAGGAGAGGGCATGGGGTCCCTTAGAACTAGAGTTTCAAAGGGTTATGAGCTGGTATGTGAGTCCTGGGATCAAACCCAGGTCCTCTGGAAAATTACCCAGTGCTCTCAACTGTTGAGCCATCTCTCCTGCCCTGATATACATAATTCCACCTTATAAAAAATGGACTTGGTTTACAAAGGTATCTCCTATGTGATGTACTCATTGTCAGGGCACTTGGCTCTGCTTTTAACTAAATTTGTCTGTGCTCACATGGTCCTAGTAACTGCTGAGCTTTGCCAAACCCAACAGCTAACAAGGTTAAGTTGCTCTGGGCTCATTAGCTATATGTTTGAAGTGGGTAGAAGCCAGAATGCCTCTAAGCTGATTATGGGGGGCAGAAGCGCCTAACACAGAGGCACTGTTGGTTTTTGACAGCTGACTTTGTATTTTGTCTCAAGGCTTTACTTCAGAGACTGTCTTTGTTCTCAGAAAGAAAGAAAAAAAAAGTATACAAGACTTCATGCATAAGTCTATGGCTCATTGTAGCTCATTGAGATTCTGTGTCAGTTAGCTTCCAATCACTTGACAAAAGACCCCAGTAATTAGCTTTTGAGAAGTCAAGGTTTATTGGGGCGCTTTAAGAAGGTCCATCCAAGGTGCTTAGCCCCATCACACTGCCATAGCAACAGTGTATCAGGGTAGGAGTTTGTGGTTAAGGAACCTGTTTCTTAATGTCCACAAAGTAAGAGAGGAAGGGGCTGGAATTCCAATATTTCAAGGGCACAGCCCACGACCTAGCTTCCCTCAGCCCGGCCCTCTTCCTAGTAGTTCTACCACCTGTAGAGCCACAGGCTGGAGACTAAGCCTCCAACCCCCCGCTGCCTTCAGGGAGCTTTCCAGAGCTAGGTACGATGGCCCCTATCTCATATGGTGCAAGGAGGAACAAAATGAGTTAATAGTTACCCTACAAATGCAAGAATATATGAAAGCCTAGCCATGGTCACTTCCGCTACTCTCCTTCCAGGATTCTCCCAGGGTGCATACATCCCGTGCCTTGTTCTGCTCTGCTCAGTCCTGAGACCACTCCAGGCCGCAGATGTCGGTGCCTTCCCTAGAACTGGAAGGAGGAGCAATGGTGGGAAGTACAAGCACTGCTCTGCGAGGTGCCAGGAGGCACTTAGGAGAGGCAAGGGCGACCCTCTGAGAGGCTGACAGGGTGAATCTTGCAGGGGTAGGCCATGTGGATCTGAGGGGCATCCACGCAGGCAAAGACAGGGCAACCCCTGAGGGCTCTCTCTCAGAGAACAGCCTCCATCTTTAGAATCCACCTTTTGAAGCTGAGATGATCTGAGCTGGCAATTTAGTTTCCTTTCATGATTGTGTCCCCTTTCCTCCCCTACCCCAAGGAGATCCAAGGGATGGCATAGGGCAAAGCAGGGCCCTGACTCTTCAGTCCTCCAGGACAAGGGGAAGAGGCAAATAGGGAGTCATGCCCCAACCCCACCCAACATTGCTAGGAAGGGACAATGAGCGAGGAAGGAGAGCGTCCTTGGAGGACTCACACTCACAGGCATCAGGACTGCCTCAGAGATCCTAGAGAGATTTTTAAAAGAATTTAAAAAGGGAGGCTGGGTCGGTGGTTGCCTGACAGACAGGATTAAGGCCTTAGGTTTGATTCTCAGCCAAAGACATGCATACACAATGTATGTGGGGAGGGGCTCATTTTCTGTATTTGAAAGATGAGATTCTATTTATTTTTAAACTATGTACGTGCAAGCGCAATTTTGCAAGACATAAATGGATCTGGCTGTGGGGGTGCACAACTATTCTGCCTGAGCTTCGATGGCTGCAGGGGAAGGGTTGTGCATCGGAGGCCAGCCTGGGCTGATAGAGCAAGATCCCGTCTCATTCTCTCCCTCGAAAACGGAAAGCGCAAGTGAATTTCTATTGTATTTACTTTACCGTGTCTTGCAGGTTTTCTTAATTCATTACTGTTTTTATGCCTGAACAGGTGGTCTGTCTTGATCTTCCAAATGCACACCCGTATCTTCACGAATAGAATGCTGCACAAGTGGTTGGCTTAGGGGTGGGTCCGCAGGACGAGGCTGGAAGACCGCCGTGAGGCCAGCACCGGCAGCGACTTGTCAGCATCCGCCCTCCGAAAGCCCCTTTGCCGCTCACCACCCTACCCTCAGGTGTAGCCTCGCATCACTTGACACCAGTCTCTCATCTCTGTGAAAGCAGACTGTGAGCTACTGCCGGAAATCCCCCAATTCCATCACTTTGAAAAGGCTTCCATGCCATTTCGCGTTTACATAGCACAGACCCATCAAACCTTCAAAGTCATTTCAAGTCATGTTAAGTCCCATTCCTCTGCTGGGCATGGTGGATCACGCCTGCAATCCCAATGCACTCGGGAATTTCCGTGTGTGCGTGGGAGGACTGCCAGGAATTCTGGGCCAATCTGGGCTACATAGGCCAGCAGGGGCTATCCTGTGAGGTCTATGCCCCCCAAATAAGTGAGTCAACCAGTCCTCCTCCTCTCCCCTTTTATCTCTTGTACTTAGAAGGAATCAAAATAAAAAAAAAAAAAGAAACAACTCCAAATGTGTAGAAAGTCAACTCCACCCAATTCATTCTTTTCTGTGTATCGCCAAGAAAGAAGTTCCCAGAAGCAAATCTGTGGAGATGACCTTCGTGCAAGGGGGAAGGGTATGCTCAGTGCTGTAGCTCCTCAGAATTTTTGTTTGTTTGCGGACAGGTCTCACCAGGTAGCTCCGGCTGTCCTGCAGCAGGCTGTAGACCAGGCTGACCTTGAACTCAGAGGTCCACCTACGTCTGCCTCCCACGCTCAGGGATTAAAGTCGTGCGCCACCCCAGTCCAACACAAATACATTTCAACATAACTTTTTCTCATTTAAGGAAATTTTTAGCGATATTATACATGTAAATTTTTAGATGGATTTTTGGGATTATAATACATTTACATCACTTCTCCCTTTCCCTTTCCTTCCTCCAAAGCCTCCCATGTAACCCCCCCCCATAAATTATTTTTAAAATAGAAGTACAGCAGAATTTTTGATGAAAAAACTATCTCCTGAATTCATCTCCCCTGAAACCTCCCATGAAAGATGAGGCGTCTCTGCCTCTCCTCTCTTGGCAGTTAACTCACGAATCTAACACCATACCGTCATTTTTAGATTGGTAGACAGTATAACTTCTTGCTCTAAAAGATGGCTGAACTCACACAATTACCCTTTCATTCTTTTGGAAAGTTATTTTTAGCTCTTTTTTTTTTTTGGTGTGGTTTGAAATAACATTTCTATTTCAGACTTCCAGCCTTTGATTCATTGACTTTTATCCTATTTCTTGGCTCCGCAGGGTGTAGATTCTTCTACAGCTTTCACCTCTAGACTGTACTGTGTACATGATGACTTTTGCTTTGTTTTATTTTATTTTATTGTTTTGTTTTGTTTTTTAACACAGGCTCTCACTCTTTATCTCTGGCTGGCCTGGAACTTTCTATGTAAACCAGGCTGGCTTTGAACTCACAGAGATGCACCTGCCTCTGCCTCTCAAGTGCTGGGATTAAAGGTATTTGCCACCATCCCCAGCCCCATAGGATAATTTTTAAAGTTGAAAACTTTTCAGTGTATACACATTATTATAATATTTTTAAAACTATGCTTGAATTCTGTTTCTTTTTTTCTTTTATATTTTTTTCCGTGTGTGTGTGTGTGTGTGTGTGTGTGTGTGTGTGTTCACACCATGATGCTAGTGTGGAGGTCACAGGACAACTTGTAGGAATTCTCTTTAGCTTGGAGCCAGGTGCCCTTACCCATTCCACCATCTCACAAGCTCTACATTCTATTTCTTTTTTCTTTTCTTTTCTTTTTTTTTTTTTTTTGAGACAGGATTTCTCTGTGTAGCCCTGGCTGATCTATCTAATTCTTCTTCTATTATCTTTCTTATATGATTATTATCAGCATTTTATTATCAATAAAAAGGAATGCTAGAAGTATGAATAAGATAAACTTCAAAAATTAAAAAGACTACCGGCCAAGATTCTCTTTTCTAATACATAATCTAGCCAGGCCATGGTGGCGCACGCCTTTAATCCCAGCACTAGGGAGGCAGAGGCAGGTGAATCCCTGTGAGTTCAAGGCCAGCCTGGTCTACAAGAGCTAGTTCCAGGACAGCTAGGACTGTTACACAGGGAAACCTTAGTCTCGAAAAACAAACAAAAAAAATACATAATCTATTATTAATCATGTTATATTTAAGATCAGCAGTTCTCAACCTGTAGGTTGCAACCCCCTGGGGGGGGGCACAGATCAAATAGCCTGCATATCAGGTATTTACATTATGATTCATAAACAGTGGCAGAATTACAGTTGTGAGGTATCAACGAAATAATCTTATGGTTGGGTCACCACAACATGAGGAACTGGATTACAGGGTCGCGGCCCCTGCTGTACCTCATTTCACGTGTGAAGCACAACTTCGTGTGTAACTGTCCGTGTTTTCTGATTTCTAGGTGGCTTTCTTGTTCCTGACAGCCACGCAGACAGCGTGCCTTCTCTCCAGTAGACTTGTGGGTGACATCAGTTTCTTTAGTTTCTCATGTATTTTCTCTCGGCGATCCCACACCACACATTACACTAAAAATGTGTATTTGTAAGATTTTTAAGAGGTGTATGGAACCTCTTACATCATACTTAACATTGTGTAATTTATACTATGGTGATTAGAACAGGAAACCCTCGTTTTTTTCAGCTATTTGATACCAAATAAGAGTTGGTAAGAGAAGACCATCTGATAACTGTACTTTTTTTTTTTTGCTTTATAACCTACAATTTGTTGAACATTAATTCACATAGAAAAAATAAAAATTAAATTATGGCTAGAAATACTAATTCTATTACCAGTAAAAGGGTTACATTTAATTATAGCTGTAGAAAATGCCACATAGAGAATGATTGTGTGGGTGTAGATGCTTCTTGGTGTAGACGCTATTCCATGCATCATTTGCCACCTGTATTTTATTAGCTAACTTCTGCTGTTCTTCAGATTGCTGCCTTTTAGTCAGTAGTAAGGTTATTGTGAGGACTGAGTGAATTTAGTAGAGGGGACTTTGGCATATCAGTAGCATGGAGGAATGATTGGGAAATATTAGGAACCATCTATTTATCATAATCTTCATTGTTATTCGTAGAATGTTCGTGTGCATTTATTAATGCCATCTCCTGTCAGCTTGACCTGTAGCAAAGCTTTCACGGTGAGTTCTGGTGACAATGGTCGGACTAGAACATGAGCAGCTTTTCACCTCAGCTTCAGGTGAACCAGGCAGTTGACTCTGGCATGGCTGCCGGGACTCACTACATTTAGCCGGCAGTTGGGCTCAAAGTGTCCTCCGTAGCAGAAACTGTGAGCTTTCTTACATAGGACAGATGGGTTTGCACAGGATGGGAATTGGAACACATTTGTAATCTATAACCATCACCATGTAACTTCTGGATTACATAAAAAATTCAGTCTGAAAATACAGCTTGCTTCAGGGTGGAAGATAGGCTGCTCCGCATACCAAAACATGATGCGGCTCATTTGCATAAATGCTATAAAATATTCAATCAAAAAATCAATAAGTTCTAGAGTTGATAGCAGAAACAGATATTATTACAATAATTGATCACTTAATTTAAAGGAGCTTAAGAAAATCAATAAAATGGATAACTGGACCTTAACAGTTTTTCAGAAACCGTCTGATACGTAGACTGGATTTTCCATGTCCTCAGGAGACATTTGGAAGACACAGATGTAACAGTCAGGGCTAATGGGAAGGAAGTAGAACATCTGCAGGCAGAAATATTGTCTGTTGGCTTTGGTGGGTTTTATTTCAAGACAGGGTCTCTCGTAATCTTGTAGCAATCCGCCTGCTTCAATCCATTGAGTGCTGGGATTAGAAGTGTGTGCCCCCACGCTGCCTTGAACTCAGAGTCATGAGTCTGTTAAGCATGAGTTCTGCCACTGAACCGGACCCAGCCCTCTATTTTCTGAGGCCTGCTTGCTAAACTGCCAAGGCAGGCCTTGAGCTCATCTCCCTGCACTGGTCTCTCTGACAGCTGGGATTGCAGACGTCTGCCACTGGGTACAGCTAGAGAGGGCTACTGCTATGAACTAATTTGTTCAGTGTTATTTGAGTTAAATTTGAAATGTTTAGAATAAATTTTGGTGAATATATATAAATTTTTCTGGCTGATTCACAGACCCATAGAATCAAGCCAGTATACTCTTAAAAGGTAGAAAAATGGTTGTGTTCCCTTAAACGAAGCATGTGACAGAGTTCAAGCAGGGAAGTAAGTCGTTGTTTGCGATAGGATCCATGTGGCCCAGGCTGCGGCTTCCCCGGTGCTGTTGTACCAGATAGCAGGGACATTTGAAACAGACTGTCAGCATAATATCCTTGCCAGTCCATCCTTTTCGTAAGGTTAAGTAACTTCTTAATGAGAAAAAAGAGGATTGGTTTTAGCCGAGTATGTTGGTGCACTCATGTAATCCCAGCGCTGGGAAGGTGGATGTAGGAGATCAGGATTGTTCAAGGCTAACCTGGGCCACATGAGACCCTGTCTATGCTGGAATCAAAGAAGGTAGCTGAGAAAAGCAGAAGCAACCAGTAATCAAAATAAGACCGCAAACAAAGATGGTGAACATAGAAGGAGCCAGTGGGAAGTTGTGTGGTAGAATGGTAGACATTGTATTAGTAATTCCAAAAGCTATTTGATTAGGCTGATTACTATAGTTGAAAGGAAGTTTTTTTCTTATTTAAATGAAAGGCTAGGTTGGTGTGGGACATTTGGAATTGTACCCCTCGGGAGCTGAAGATAAGATTGCTGTTTTTTCAGACTAGCTTGGGGTACATAGAGCAACCCCACCTCAAAAATAAATAGATAGGTAAATAAATAAATAAATAAGAAAGATAATGCTACAAAAGGATTGAAATTAAAGGATGGGGAGAGAAACCCATGCTGTTGAGATATTAACCAAAGAAATCACACAAGGAAGAGCTGAAGAAGAAACAAAAATGATTTATCAAAAAAGGAAAAAATGACATAGTGTTCAAAGATTTGTGTCATTAAAAGGATTGAATGTTTTTATTTGTAAGTAACTAATAGCATGGCCTCCATAAATAAAAGGCAAAGATTAAACTACAAAGAGAAAAGACAGCTTGGATTTTAACGTGCCTGTCTTGAGCAACATCAGGATACAACATGTGGACAAATACAGTTGAAAGGTCTAACAGAATACATGGACTCCAAATTTACAAAATATTCTTTTATATAAGAAATTATTTTCTATGTCTTGAACTTTGAGTCCGAATAAGTCTCAGTCAGTTCAAATTATATACAATGCCTTCTTGAATAGGCCCAGAGATGTCTCTCCATATCTTTGGAAATACACTTTTAAGTAACTTCAGAGTAACCACTAGTTAGAAGTAGATGGAGTTGAGGGGAAATTCTTCCCCTCAGATAACCTAGGGAATGTGAGGATCGTCGTGTGGAGTAGGTAATGTTTCTGGAAAACTGAGGTCAGTGAGAAATGCATTGTCTTAAGGTGCTAGAGAATTTTAAGAGATGAAGAAATAGTAGGTTGAAAGCAGCAGTTCACTTGTAAGCAAATAGCCATATAAGTTGTTAAACAATTGACATATTCTGGGGTGATCTTTAGCTGTTAAGGAATTGTCAAAGCCAGGTGTGGTGTTGCACATCTTTAATCCTAGACTTTAGGAAGCAGAGGTCAGATGATCTCTGAGTTCCAGGTCAGCCTGGTCTACACAGTGAGACCCTCCCTGTCTTGTGGGGGTGAGCAAGGGTTGGGAGCCATAGTTACTAAGGCCTGCATTCCAGCACTCGGGAGTATAAGGCCATGGCCAGCCTTGGCTACACAGTGAGACTCCTTCCTCTCAGCACTGAAACTAAATCTTTTTACATTATTGAAGAATACGTCCTTTAGTGCTTATAAGTGTAGAAAGTGGAATATATTAGGGAATAAAGACTAACTTTCTCACTCATTAAAAAAAAGATTTTCTTAAAAGGGAATACATAGGACATAGTCTTTCTACATTTTGGGTGTGTGCATGTGTGTCTATATGTTTTTGTGTGTGTATATTTGTATGTGTGTCTGTATGCATGTGTATTTCTGTGTGTGCTTGTGTGTGGAGGCCAGCAGTTGATGCTGGGTGTCTTCTTCAGTAGCTTTCTATCTTTTTACACTTAATTATTGTGTGTGTCTACTGTGTGCATATAAATATGTGTGTGTGTGTGTGTGTGTGTGTGTGTGTGTGTGAATGTGTTCAATAGCATGCTTTTGAAGGTCAGAGGACACCTTTTGAATTTAATTCTCTCCTTCCACCATGTTGGTTCTGGGGCTTGAGCTCAGATCATCAGGCTTGGTGGCAAACACCTTTACCTGCTGAGCCATTTTGTTGGCCTTCCTCCTTATTTTTGAGATGGAGTCTTTCACTAAACCAGATTTGGCTAGACCTGCTAGCCAGCATGCTCTACAGACCCTCTTGTCCCCAGCACTGGGATTACAGGTGCACACTGCGGCATCTGGCTTTTTTCTATGGGTACCACAGATCTTCAGGACAAAAACTGTACTGACTGAGACATTTCCTAGCTCCGCTGAACTCTTACTTATATGCAGAGACCTTTCTTTTACTTCCTTGTTCAACAAGTTGGTTGTAATAGGTATTTTAAGTTGAAAGCATTTAGAATGTGTAAGTCAGCACCCTCATTTAACCTTGTTTTGTTCCAAAAGTAAGCTTGTGACCTTAGGATGCCCCTCTTTCTTGCACACCCGGGGAACCCTTAGTTGTTCGTATTTACACTCTGAGCAATTAGGAGTCTACCTTTCTTTCAGAAAGGAGATGGGCTACAAGACCATAGCAGGGACATTTGGGTAGCTGAATCAGGTTTCTAATAAGAATGTTCTCTGAAGGAAAGAAAATCCCAAGCCAAGTGTGCTAGAGCCCTTGCAGTCAGGGCTTGTTTCTGTATGCTACAAGGGTTTATAAATTATAAAGTGATTAACTCATTAGTGCATGCAAGTCCCTAGCAACTGCTAGATTCCAGGAATAGAACTGAGGAGCAGCTCAGCAGCAGGGCTACCTGGGTGCCACTTCTCTGGTATGCACAGGCCCAAGGCTTGATATCCAGCACCACAGAAAAAGGGGATACATGTGCTTCAAGTTTCACGGTAGGTAGATTTTATTTAATAGCAAGATGAATGGGCATGGTGTCAATTGCCTTTAATCCCAACTCTCAGGAGGCAGATGTAGGAAGATTTCTGTGAGTTTGAGGCCAGTATACAAAGCTGATTCCAAGACAGCCAGGGCTACACAGAGAAACCCTGTCTCAGAGGCAAAAAAAAAGAGACAATATTAAGCAATTTTAGGAGAATAAAAAAGTATAAAAACAAAAATTATGTTGGTATTGTATCTTCTACTTTCTGTATATAGACTGTAAAACTTTCTTTAAAAAAGGATTTATTTATTTATTATGTACACAGTGTTCAGGCTCCATGCCTGCAGGCCTGAAGAGGGCACCAGATCTCATTACAGATGGTTGTGAGCCACTATGTGGTTGCTGGGAATTGAACTCAGGACCTCTGGAAGACCAGTCAGTGCTCTTAACCTCTGAGTCACCTCTCCAGCCCTAGACTGTAAAACTTTAAGATAATTCTGAGGACAATTCTGAGTCCTCTCAAGTCTCAGCAGTAGTGCTCCCCTCCCCCCTGGGAACCAAGAACCTAACAGCTACACATGCACATACTGAGATGTTGGGAACTTTCCATTCCCCTGAATAGGGGCAAGATAAGCCTTAGGTGTTGACTCAGTTACTGGTGTTTTGACTCAGGCAAAGTGATCCTCAGATGTTTTCCCCTCACCTCATCTGATCTGGCAACCACTCTCCAGCCAATTATTGGTAATAGCCCTTTTGAATAAGCCAATCATAATAGTTAAAGAACAACCCTCAGACACCCTCCCTTGCTTCTGTGTTTTTTCCTTTAAAAGTAGCCTGTACCAGCTATTCGGGGTCTTTCTGGCCTCTAATGCTGAAAGACCCTGTCGTGACAGAATTAATAAAATCCTCATGCTTTTACATCAGCTGTGGTATGAGAGATGGTCTCTTGGTCCTCCTCGATGATTGGACTCTAGGGTCCAAAAAGAAAAGCTTTTCTTTTTGAAATCTTATTTCTGAGATGGTTTTGCTATGTTTGTAGCTCAGGCTAGCCTCTGACTCATAGCAATCCTCCTGCTTTAGCCTTCTGTGAGTTGATATTTTAGGTATGCATCACTCTGCCAGGCTCTTAGATCAACTTTTATTTTTTTCTAAAATGTTTACTTTTTAAAATTATTTGACAATTTCATACATCTGCATAATGTAATTTGGACATTGTCACACCCCCGGTTGCCCTCCCTTCCTCACTCTCTCCCTCTCCTACTGAACCCTCCCGTATTTTTAACTGTCTGCCCCATACTTTTATGTCTTTTGTTCTGGTTTTGCTTGCCTTTGTGACCCACTGAGTTTAGTTAGAGTTACTCACATGAACGTTGGTGGGGGGTTATTTGATGCCACACAGGCAGTTCACTGGTAGCTACACCACTGATGAAAATAGCTTTCCCTCCCTCAGCCACCATTGACTCCAAAGCCCTCTTCATGAACCCTTTCCTCATCCATGATGGAAGGTTGATGGACCGCAACTTAAGTGGGTGTCCACAACTGGTTTGAGGTCATGTGTGCAACGGCCATGTCGTCTCTATAAGACAGTACCTCGTAGCACGCCTGCCCATCCTCCGGCTCTTACATTCTTTCTCTCCCTTCTCCCGTGATGCCCCATGAGTCTTGGAGGAGGTATATGAATGTCTCATTGAGAGGGGTGAGCACTCAACAGTATTTTCAATGCTTTGACCAGTTTTGAGTCTCTGCGATCACCACCACCCACTACAGCCAGAGCAGCACCAGTCTATGGGTGTAAGCCTAAGTATTTAGAAGGCATTTTGACAGCACATTCTGTGGGGAGCAGAGAAATGAGAGAATATGTGTTGTTGATGTGAGCACGACTATGTCAAAGACTCGGATCCATGGGAAAATGGTTACTTCTGTCCCTACAGCCAGATGAGACTCAGAGGGACAGCAAAACCTTCTTCCTCTGCTCCCTACAGAGGCTGCTCCTATCAAGAGTAGCTAAACCTGCCTTTTTGAGCCAGCTGTATACTGTAAATCCTAATTCCTTGTTTATTTGCAATAATCCTTCCTTCTGGCTCAGCTGTATGCAATAACCCTACCTATCTGTTCAACTGTATATAATAAATATGCCAAGCTTCTGGGGATGCTGTGGTTCTCCATCAGAGAGCACAGTCCACCTGATCCGTGTGTGTGTGTGTGTGTGTGTGTTTTCTTCATTCACTTATTGCCCCAGTCAGGCCTAAGTCCCCAGAGCCTTGTAGGATGCAACCATGTTGGATAAGCAAAACAACAGTAGAAGGTTGTCTCCCAGGGCCTCTGCCCTCTCCAGCCATTAAAAAACCTTATGTAGATGGGAGTTTGCCTGCATGTACATCTATATACCATGTACTTGCCTAGTGCCTGCTGAGGTCAGAGGAGGGTGTCAGCATCCCTGGGACTGCAGTTACAGATGGCTGTGAGCCAGCATGTGGGTTCTGGGAATTAAACCTGAGGCCTCTGGAAGAGCAGACAGTGCTCTTAATCACTGGGCCATCTCTCTAGCACACCTAGCCATGGGCTTTGGACCAGGTTTACAGTAATAGACATAAGTTTCCTTCTTTGGAACAGGCTTCAAATCCAACCAGAAAGCAGTTGGTTACCCCCTTAACAGGCCTAGCACTGTTGTGTCAGTGGGCACAGTTTGCCTGACTGGTCACTCTTACAGCATGCAGGATCCACTGCTGTGTCAGACCAGATGACCTTCCTTCCCCAGTGACCTGCAGGATTCCTGCTGGTGCTGTGAAAGCTGGCCATACGAAAGAAAATTTCCAGGTCAGTTCAGACTTTCTTTTTGTCACGCAACCAAGGAGTGGTGTTGGCAGTAACAGGGTCTTACTGAACAACCACAATAGCCTGTGTTGTTTGGGGAGACCTGTGGCCTCCCTGACAAATGGCTTGTGGAGAGGTATCCCACACCTGGATACCACACATTTAATAGTTCATGTTTTCTGGGTGAAACATTGTTCACCCATGCAGATTATCTCTGTTCAAATACCTTCTTTTTTTTTTTTTAAAATCCTATTCTAAATAAGCTTACAAAGTAGTGGCTTTCTTAAGGCTTTTCAACATATCGTTAGTTTTTGTTAACCTACACCCCACCCCTTCTCTCTCCCAGAAATTATAAATATCCCTTTTTAAAATGTTTCTGGGTTGAAGAGATGGGTCAGTGGCTAAGAGCACTTGTGGCTCTTCCAAAGGACCCTGGTTTGATTTCCAGCACCACATGGTGACTCATAACCATTTGTAACTCTAGTCGGAGAGGATCTGACTAGACCCTCTTCTGACCCCCACAAGCACCAAGCACACACATGACACACAAACATGCATGAGTGTAAAACACTCAGATACATAAAACTAAAAACATTTATTATTTATTTATTTTTAAATTTTTTTTTTCTTTTTTTAAATTTATTTATTATGCATACAATATTCTTTCTGTGTGTATGCCTGAAGGCCAGAAGAGGGCACCAGACCTCATTACAGATGGTTGTGAGCCACCATGTGGTTGCTGGGAATTGAACTCAGGACATTTGGAAGAGCAGGCAATGCTCTTAACCGCTGAGTCATCTCTCCAGCCCCAAAACACATTTTTTTTTTTTAAAAAGCAGTTTCCTTCAGATTATGATGATTCTTATTTTTTTAAATTGATGTCTGAAATTAGAATTGCCTCAATTTTGCCTTCCATTCCTGCCATCCCCGATATTTGTTCTCCCTAGCTTTATCTTGTTTATTGGTAATACTTTCCCCTGTGTCTTTTAATTTATTGATTTTTTTTTTGTTTTGTTTTTTGAGACAGGGTTTCTCTGTGTAACAGTCCTAACTGTCCTGGAACTCGCTCTGTAGACCAGGCTAGCTTTGAACTCTCAGATCCACCTGCCTCTGCTTCCGGAGGGCACCATCATCACCACCTGGCTTAAATTACTTTTATGTGCGTGTATCTATGTGAGTGTGCTGAGGGTGTGTGGGTGCTCACAGAGGCCAGAAGATGGCACCAGATCCCCTGGAGCTAGAGTCAGGCAGTGTGAGCTGCTTGTTGCGGGTGCTGAAACTGAATGAACCCCAGCTCAGCTTCTCCTTTGGAAGAGCCACATATGCTATTTAATAGGTTTTCCGTACCCCGATAATCAAGCAGAATTGAAAAGGTAAAAGAACAGGTTTATTTTGAGCAAAGTAATTTCTGGTGAGTCCTCCAGCCCCCAAGATCAGATGCAAGAGATCAAGGCGGGAGAAGTCACACACTCAAACTAAAGCAGGAAGATTATATAACTTGTAGGTGAAGGGTGATGACATGTCCACCACAACTGGGTCTGTGCCCAAGTATGGTCAAAAGCTGAGGGCTTTAGGTGGAGATTTGGACTGCTGGCTACTTCAGGGAGGAGCTGTTATAGCCACCAAGAATGTGGAATGTGCGTTTTGGAGCCTTCCCTTTGATGGAGATTCTCTGAGAGGGCGGGGTTTGGAGAGAGAGGAATGGAGTTTTCATGGGAGCAAGCTGGAAATTCCAGCTGAACACTCTTAACTGTTGAGCTAATTTCTCCAGGCCCAGAATTACCGAGATTTTCATTCTCACTACATCTGTTCACTTTTCTTCTTAAAAAGCTTAGTTCTCATGTTGAATTTCATCTATCGCTGACTTTCTCATTAAAACAACCAAATTTCTTCTCCAGATCCTGCATTGATTTCCTTACTTCTTCTTCTTTCCCCCACTCCCCAAGACAGGGTTTTTCTGTGGCTTTGGAGCCTGTCCTGGAACTAGCTCTTGTAGATCAGGCCTCGAACTCCCAGAGATCCGCCTGCCTCTGCCTCCCAAGTGCTGGGATTAAAGGCCTGTGCTATCACTGCCTGGCAACTTCTTTCATTACTTACCTAATCTTGAGTCGTTGATAATTTTTTCCAGGTAAACTTTTGAATTCTTTGTCTAGCATTTCAATCATTTTAGTTTCTTTGGATACAGCAATTGAAGAATCGTGATCTTTGGAGGAGCCATATTGCCTTGATTTTGTGTGTGTTTCTGTGCTGTGATCTGCCCATCTCTCAGCTTTGTTTGGAGATCTCAGTGCACAGCCTTTTCTTGACAGCACAATTCCCTTTACAGCTCAGTGAATGAAGTCACTGTAAGGACTACAGAACCAACACACAGATACAGTAATAAACTCTGATTAGTGCCAACTGCCATACCACAATGGCACAGCAAATGGCAACAATAATACAGAGAAGCTGTGAACTACAAAAGAATGGAGAAAAATGTTATATGAAATGACAAAAAAAGCACAATGTTAAAAAAATCTGGTTGCACAATAAAGCAAAAAAAGAATAAACGAAGTAAGGCAAACATAAGAGACTAGAAAATAAAAATAAAGTCAAAATATTATTAAAGCATAGTAAAGGGGAAATGGGAAAACAAAGGGTAAAACTAAGGGAAAGAAACAAAGTATCAGAAAAATAAGTTTCCCAGCAGCCTTTATTATTATTATTATTATTATTATTATTTTTACTGGATACTTTAATAGTGTAGTCTGAAAGATGGGCAGGACGGTCTGTCAAACTTGGATTTTCCTTTCTTTTCCAATACACACACACACACACACACACCTTGTGCTTGTGAATAGCATTCATAGCCTTAGTCCTGTAAATAATGAAAATGTTTGATTCAAATCATTAAAGTAGGTGTACTGGGGGCGATAAAGTTTGTTTGCATGTATGACAGGAGTATGATGGGGTGGAGGGGTTGGGTTAGGGAAGGAAAGCTTCCTACATATTTCATGCGACTAAATTAATTGGCAGTTAAGTGTCAATAGCTGCAGGGAGCTGAAGTTTGATCTTACAGTGATCGTACATTAGCCACAGATCACAGATGCGGATGGACGTTATGAGATTTCTGGGTCAGGACTATCTATGTTTTCCTCCTAGAGAAGGGAAAACACAGACATTTACATTACAATTCATGACAGTAGCAAAAATTATAGTTATGACATAGCAACAAAAATATATGGTTGGGATCATCACAACATGAGGACCTGCACTCAGCGTTAGGAGGGTTGAGAACCCACTGCTCTAAAGCAACAAGCACTATGAGCTTCCTGTTCACACTGGCTTTCCCCATCCCCAGTCTCTCGGTGGTGACGCAAGTCAGTTCAGCTGGATGTTGCACAAGCAGAAGGTTTGCATCATAGCTGAAGAATGCTTGGATTAGAAAACCCTGCTCTTGTGCTGGACTTCAGTGGTGGGATGTTTGCCTAGGGCGTGTAAGGCCCTAGGTTCAATCTCTAAGCCCTGCAAAAAACAACAAAACCAAACTTTTTATAAATAGGCTGCAAACAAACCCACCTAACTTTTGTTCTAGAACACATTGTTTTTGTTTGTTAAACTCCCTGAATTCTCATCTGCTTAGCTTTTCCCTTGTAGGAGTCAAAACGGTTCCTACATTTGCAGATCTCAAATACTTGACTGTACCAGGAAAGAGAGGCAGTCTCTGTATGTTGGCGGGTGCGGGGGGGGGCTCATTGGTTCTGGTTGGACGCGATGCCTATTTCTAAAAGTTACCAGCAGAAATGGTTATGTGGTGACACTTAAGTGGGAGGGAAAAGTGCTGAGATACAGACGATAAACATGCTCATATTTGGACCTCCATTAGCACAAATAAACAGTGTGTAGAGATTATTCATGCATTGGCTCACCCACGTAGGCTCACATAAACAGGGCACTTAAGGATCTGCATAAACTACCAGCTCAGAAGGGAATCAGTCAAGTCTTCACCGACAGGTCCTGCTTTTCTGTGTCCTCCACCCCTACTTTGGGCCTCATTCACTTCCACGGCGGACAGGCCAGGTACAAGTAACTATGCCCACCAGTATAAAAAGCCTCTTCCCAACACCACTGCTCTGCGTTTATTTATCAGGGTTCCATAAAGTCCTGCTTGGGTCAGCGCCTATTCCTTGGCCAAATCAGCGCTGCCAGCGGGAAGGAATATTTTAATTGGCATTCTTTCACAAGGCCATCTCCTCACGGAGGCTATTTTATTGCTACAGGGGCTCTGGGAAGGTTCCTCTGAAACCTTCTGTACAAGGGATAGAGCTGTCATATTTGAGGAAAGATGGCTTAGGAACACAGTACACGAAGGAGCACAGTGATCAGTCTGAACAGATAATGTAGTTCTAGAATGTGGCTCTTGGGAATGGCAGTGACCGTGAAGTCACTAAAAAGTTCATCTCCCTTCTGACTGCCAATATCACAAAACCAGAAGAGTTCAAAAGACTACTGTTTTTCACGGTTTCGGTATGCACCAGCGAACACTCCTTCAGCCCTCCTGAGGGTCTTCTGGAGGACATTCAGCTGCTTCCATTTGCCAGCAGAACGAGATGCTATGCGGCTTTAACTCGGGCGCTGATTGCTAAGTGCTGAACCAAGAGGGTGGGAGACAGCGGTTCCGCCGCCGCCGCCAACCAGCACCCACTTCAGAGATCTTGCGGACTGCCCCGCAAAGGCCCCACAAGCTTCCTTCCTCCAATCCCCCGGCAGGAATTCCGCAAACGAAGATTCCCCACCCAGAGAAAGCCAGCAAGGTGCTCCGCCCAGAGGCGGGGTGGGCCGGCAGCCCAGGCTGGTTTAACTGGTTGGAACCACCAAAGTACGCAGACGCAGAAAAAAAAAGTGTCACTTTAGGAAGCTGAGGACATCAGGCCACAGCTCGAGGAGGAAAGCAGAACGCTGCAGGGTTCCCACACTGCTGGGATTAGCTCCGGTAGGTGTGCGTTCGGCTCGGTCCCCAGGACACTGCGCAAGCGCCTGCAGAGCTCTAGCGCTTGGCACGTCCTCTCGCGGGGTCCCTGTCTCCCCAGCGAGTTCCAGCCCCGGGAGGCACGGTGCTTTCTGGGTGTTGTGGTTTATGTCCGAGGCAAGGGCCTCAAGCGGCGGGGTGTCGGGGTTACTAGAACTACAACTCCCGGCGTGCCCCGCGCGAGGGCACGGGGCGTCTGCCCTGGACGGCCTTAGCCGTCAAGAGCCAAGAATCCGAGGACCCGGGAAGCCGACTGCGGCGGGAGGTGGGAGTGCGCGTGCGCGCAGGGCCGGCCCTGTCCTGTTCTGTCCCAATCATTGTAAACAGGCGGAGGCTGGGCGGGGTGGGAATGGGGCTCCCGCGGGCGGCCAGGGGGGAAGCGCAGGAGGCGGCGGTCGTGGCGGCCGCGTGAGTGCGAGGAGGCGGCGGCTGCAACGGAGCCGACGGTCGCTGGGCGGCAGGCACTGGTCAGTGGCGGGGAAGCGGTCGCTTGCGGGGGTCGCGGCGCTACGGCGCGGTGCCCGTGCGAGCCGTCGTCTGGCGCCCGGCCTCGCGCCCGCGCCTGTCAGGCGGCATGCTGGGCTTGGGATCCCGGGCTCAGAATTGGAGTTGGGGGTGGGGGGCGTGGCTGCCGCGCCTTCTGTTCTCCGGGAAGGCTCCCCCGCACCTCCCAAGCTTGCTCATTTGGGGGTGGGTCACGCTGCCAGCCCCGCTGCCTGCCGGAGAGGCCTCCCCGAGTGCTCCCGGCTATGCCCTGTGCCGCTCCCGGAGCCGAGGACGATCCGGGAACCCAGCTGGTTTCTCGGAGCTTCCAGGCCGCGGGGCATCTGTGCGAGCCACACCTGGCCGGAGCAGCGCCGGGGGCCTGGCCTTCCCCCAGCCGTCCGTCTTGCGAGCCGCACCTGGCGTGCCCACCTGTCCCCGCGCTGGCAAGGTGGAGTCGGGGAGTAGCTCCAGCTGTTGCCCGCGCCCGGCGTGGGGCCGGGGGTCGCTCCTGGTTGCAGAGGTCCTCATTTCGGGTTTCAGTGGCAGTGGCCGACCAGAGCTGGAGTTCAGAATTCCATACTCCAGGCACTTTTCAATCGTTTTTGTGCCAGGTTTTTTTTTTTTTTTTCGTCCTTTAAATATGTCGTTGGGAGACAGGTTGGACAAAATTTTCCACTTCCCAGTCTTCTGAAGTAGTGCTGGTTCAAGTTTGGAGATTATCTCAAGCGTTCTTCCGGAGAGAGCAGCTTGCGTACCCTAAGGTTTGGTGTGGTTCTTTGGATCCCTGACGTTTCCGTTGGCGGTCTCTGCTTGTGGCAGAAGTGCTCCCATGTGGACGTTGAGCTGCTGCACTGCCCAGCCGTTGGCTTTAATGGGTCTGGGCTAATGCTGTGGTGCTTTGGGTAGCCTTCCATCATACTTGGCAGTTATTCACAACACATTTAAGTGATGATAAGGAACAGGCTTACATTTGGTGTAGTGTTCAGGTAGCCGGCACTTGTAAAGGAAAGAACAAGACTGTGAATGAAAAAGGTCATGCACTTTCTGTGGTAGGAATTAACTCGGTCATGTCAAGACCCTGTGCATCTTCCCCGAAATGAGTAATTCCCGTCGGGCAGTGTTGGCATTATTTGGGGTCAGGAGTCAGTGGTTCCCACTTTTCAGATCCAAGAGAGACAGATTGTTAGTTTGATTGTTAGTTCAATAGTAGTTGCTGTTAAATAAGTTTTAAAACAAAGTATCTGGACCCAAGGTAAGGTAACTGAACTTGCTGTCTTTGCAAAGGTGGCTCCTCATAAGTAGAATTCACAGGATCCGTTTTCTCTATAGTTTAGAAAGATAGAAGTGGTATTTTAAAGAGTGTGCATTGGGACTGGAGATAGGACTCACTGGGTAAGAGGCTTGTTGCTTTTAAAGTGTGTTGGGTTTCCGTTCCCGGACCCACATTAACCGCTCCACACCAGGACTTAACTGCCTGTAAGTCCAGTTCCCAGAGAAGCCTGACAACTCTGGGCTCCACAGGTAATTGCACACCTTCCCAAGGATTGAAAATCTGAAGAAGGAAATACTAACTTGCACAATTAATTTGCACAGTCGATTGCTTGACAAGAGAGATTAGTACAGAACATTGTCCCAAAGTGTGTCCTGTTGTTTTCTTTATTGCAGGGAGGTTCAGGATCTCACTGTGTAACCCTCGCTATCCTGGAACCTCCTAAGACCAGGCTGGCCCTCTAACTCACAGAAATCTCCTTGCTTCTGACTTCCAAGTGCTGGGATTAAAAGCATGTGCCACCTTGTCTAGCTGTTCTTTTCTTTTAAAGAGAAAACCCCTGCTAGAACTTATGCTAGTATATGCAAGACAGAACATGGGGAAAGTGCAGATTATTTAGAATAAAAGTTATGATTAGGGCCTTTGCCAAGTGAAGAGGACTAGAAGATGGATAAGGCCACCTGCTTTCAGATGGTCAAGTGTATCTCTTGAATTGTCAACAAATAATACATAAGAATGTATAAAATACATTGCTTTATACACAGATCTACAGATACTTGCTTGGGATTGAACCCAGGGCCTTAGACACATTAGGAAAACATTTAACCACTGCGCTACAACACTCAACCTACAAACTAGCATGTTTCTAAGATTGCTTTCTAGAAAATATGGGGGTTTTGTGATTGTATCTAGGAGGTAATCTCCGTTTCCAAAGGGAGAAGCAATGGAAGAGGGCAGTAGTTAGAAAAGAGCCACACATAAACACCGATGAAAGCACAGGCTGGGAATGCTCAGGGGGAGAGATCTGATGTTGCAAAAGCTACTAGACAGCCATAGAAATGATGGGCAGTTACACAGGGAGTAGTGTAAGCAAAAGTGTATAAAACTAACTACATAGTAGCATCTGCAAGGTGTGTGTGTGGGGTGTATCTCAAGTATAGCTGGGTACTGAGACATGAAACTGGGAAGGTTGTCTGTATACTATCAAAGCTGTCTCAGCTTTGTCCTGCAAGGAAATAGCAGCCTTTGAGCCTGAACAGAGACGGGAAGGGGATGGGGTGGGAGAAGCAGACTGGCCAACCTATGCTGGTCCAATAAGTGTTTAATCCTCTCTTATAAATGGTATGTCCTTAAAGATCCAGCAGAATTAATTAGAAAAGGAACCTAAGAAGGCTGAGGGTGAACAGAGACATGCAAGAAGCATGGGCACTTTTAGGAACACTACAGACAGGTGAAACAACAGCTGTAGTGTCGGTTGTGGTCAAGGGAGCGAAGATGAGGCTGAATTAATAAATCTTCAAAAATTGTATGTCATGCCAAGGATTTTAGTGCCGACCCCCATAGGTTTACATACAAAAAGTACAAAATAATGCGGCGTTTTTATTTTGGAAAGATCATTCTAGAATTGTAGAATGTAGATGTCAGAGCGTGGAGGCTGTATAAAATTGAGTGCAGAAAAGCTTTAGAAAGTCTTTGTTCTCGTCAGTAACTGAAGTGAGAAATAGGGTCTAAAACTATTGCAGCCTCAGGATACAGAGAGCAGAAATACTTAGAGAATACAATGAATAGGATTGGCAAAAATTGGTATTGGAAAGTGAGGATGAAATAACTGGATACAATGACTTTGATTTCATCCTGGGTCCTTGAGAAAACAGTGATAAGATATACTGAGACAGAATTCAGGAAGGGGAGTAAATTTGAGAAGAACTCAATGTTGGCTTCTGGCATATTGAGTAGATGTTATTTGTGAATCTCTAGGTAGAATCTGCTTCAGAGTTTTCCATTTGTTTGTGTGTGTGTGAATGTGATGAGCGGTCAGCACACTGTATCGTCTTTTTAGTTGTGAGTCTTTAGCAGTTGAGCCATCTCTCCAATCTCATCACAGTATACTGTAAGTGGTAGCTGAAGCCTAATTTAGGGACCACCACACAAGAAGAGTTTGCTGACAGCCAGCAGTTTTAGAAATAGGCCACAGAGAACCTTTAAATTCAGACAGAGGAGGGTGTGTTGGAAAGTGATATTCAAACATGGTTTGTTAGCCAAGTGGTGGTGGTGTACACCTTTAATGCATTTGGGAGACAGGTAGGTGGATCTCTGTGATTCCAGGCCAGCCTGGTCTACAGAACAAGTTTTAGAATAGCCAGGACTACACAGAGAAATCCTGTCTTGAAAAACCAAAGACAGACAAAAAAGGTTGCTGTTGAGGCATCCATGAGAACTCAAAATAGGGTCTTTTCTTTTCTTTTTTTTTTCTTTTCCTTTCCCTCTCCTTTCCTTTCCTTTCCTGCCCTGCCCTGCCCTGCCCTGCCCTCTCCTCTCTTCTCCTCTCTTCCTCCCTCCCTTCCTCCCTCCCTCTCTCTTTCTTTCTTTTTCTTGAGATAGCATCTCATTCTGTAGTAGTCCAGCTAGCCTTGACCTCAGAAGGAGTATTCCTTCTGCCTCAGCTGTCTAAATGCTGGGCTGGAAGATATGAGTCGCTGAGTCCCCTTGCTAGGGTCATTTTTAGAGAAGGTTACTATCTTCACAACTACAGAAAAGAAAGAAAGAGGAAAGCCCACCCAGATGTGACATTTGTACCTGTAATCCTAGGGAGACTGGCAGGAAGTTCATGACCAGAGAGCAAGACCTAGCAAGACATCAGTACCGAAAAATTCCCTGAAGAGGGGATAGAGATGGCTCAGCAGTTAGGAGCTCTCACTTGTTACAGAGGACCCGAGGTCCGTTCCCAGCACCCATATTGAGTGTTTCATAGCTGCCCGAAACTGCATCTCCTGAGGGAACCAACACTTCTGGCCTCCAGGGGCATCCAAACTAACCCCACATTCATTCATTCATTCATTCATTCATTCATTCATTTATTTTAAAATCTATCTGTCTAGCTATCTGTCTGTCTGTCTATCTATAGACAGGGTATTTCTATGTAATCTTGGCTGTCTTGGAACTCACAGTATAGACCAGGCTGGTCTTGAACTCAAAGAGAATCCCCTGCCTCTGCCTTCTGAGTGCTGGGATTAAAGGTACATAATTAAAAAATAAGAAAAATAAATCCTTAATTGCTCTGAGTAGTTGGTCAGAATAAGATTTTCAGAATCTTTTTAATTAGATAAAGATTCTTAGGAGTGTGTTGGATTAAATTTATGATGGTTTGGTAGGATGGTTGAGGAAGAAACTTCATATTCATTAAGAGGTCAGAGAGTAGAGAAAGCAGAGTGAGCCCTCCCCCAGCACTCACCTTTCCGTCTTTCGTTTTGTGAAAGGGTCTTACTCCTGTTTGTGCTTGCCTGGAACTCATAGTCCTGTCTTGGCCTCCTGCTTGCTGGAGTAACAGGCATGCATGTTAGCTGTGAGGGGAAGTGTAGAGTTGGTAGCTGAAGGTGATAAAGCCCGAAGACGTGAACCTGCTTTAGAAAATAATACCTTTTCTGGAATATAATCCCTGTACCCATAAAATGACCGTCATGTGTATGTGTACACATGCATCTGGAGACCAGAGGTTGAGTTGGGTGCCATCCTCAGTAGCTCTCCGCCTTATGCTTTGCGGCAGGGACTCTCCTCAGCCTTGGAGCTTGCTGATTCAGCGATGGCTAGCAAACTGCAGAGGTTTCCTGCCTCCACCTCCCCAGTGCTGGGCTTATGGGTGCTTCGAACCTGTGCTGCACCCAGCAAGGAGCTTAGGGAATGAGCCATCTTCCAAATTAAAATTTAGTCTTTTAAAAAGTTACAGTTGAGTGTTTTTTTTTAGTGTGTTTAAAGTTGTGTGGCCATAACAATTAAGTTACTGGCTTTACTGTTGTAGTATTGTGTTCCAGTAACCTTACATCATAGCTCACACTGTGCCTCTATCATCCACCTCACCGCACTGCACCGTAACACCCTGCACCTCACCACACTGCACCTCACGCACCTCATCATCATGGCAGATCCAGACGGGTTAGTAAAATACAGTATTTCGAGAAGCCATATTTCACACCTTTTATACAGTATCTTGTCATAATTGTTGTATTTTATCATTAGTTACTGTTATTAATCTCTTCATTAATCTTTATTGTAGGTGTGCATAGTAAAACAACACAGTAGATATAGGCTTGGGAACTTTTTTTTTTTTTAGGTACTAACTGGGGGAGAGGTCTTATTTAGCCTTTATACATTCTTAACTTTTATACGTGTTAAGTTTCTACGAACAAAGTAATAATTTGCTAGGAAAACATTGCGGGAAGCAAGCATGACTTTGGGCTGGGAGCTCTTTGCCAGAGGAACCAACTGCATGATTAGCTGTTGGATTTCCTGTCCTAGCTGGGAGTAAGGTGGAGGGGAAGCTGCAGTTTGTTTGGTTACCAATGGCCGATGAGTGTACCTTTGAAATGAGACCTCCATAAAAGCCCTTCAACAGAGCTGGAGAGAGAGCCCAGCAGTTAAGAACTCATACTGCTCCTGTGGAAGACCCTAGTTCAATTCCCAGTGCTCATACCATGCAGCTCACAACTCTAGCGCTGAGGATCTGACACCCTCTTCTGGCATCCTTGGGTACTGCACTCGTGTGTGCATACTTCCTCTCCCCACAAAGATACACATAATTAAAATGTTAAAAAATAAAACAAAGCAAAACCTCAACATTGGAGTTCCGAGAGATTCTGAGTTGGTAAACATTCTTGTACTAGGAGAGTGCTGTGTCCCAGTTTCATAGGATAGAGGCTTCTGCACTTGGGGTCTTTCTGGTCTTTACCTTGTAGAAACTTCATTTGGCTGCTTGTTTAACTTACGACATCTCCTACCACAGATTGGTAGGTGTGAGTTAAGTATTTTCCCAAGATGTATAAAAATATTCTTACAAAACACTGAACCTGAGCTGGTGAGCTGGGTCAGCAGAGAAGGGTCCCCTCTGGCCAGGACTGATGATCTCAGTTTGATTTCTGAAGCCCACAGGGTAGAAGGAGAGGATGAACTTGTTCTCTGACCTCTAGCTTAACGAAAGTGCGCCTGAGATGGAAGTTGTGGGAACATGGTTGTATAGCTGCTTAGCTAGACGTATAGGAGTGGTTTGGGGCTTGTTTTTGACGTCTACGGTGAACGCTGTCTGCAGGACTGAGCACTTACAATTACGGAGTCTGACACTAACTCTTGACGATATTGTTAGAATTAAATTGAATTACAGAGCATCTAGCTGGTGTCTGGAGAGTTGGGGAAAAATGCATTTGATATCAGAAGTGTAGTCAGAAACCAGATCGCATTGTAACTTATGCTTAGGGTCTTAGGAAACGGCAGTCCAGTTCCTCAAGGCTGCACCATCATTCACAGCCCAGGTCTCCATGTCTCTCTTCATGGCCAACACTTGCTACTTCCCTTCCTTTCTGTTGTAGACTGCAGTTGCATTTTCCATGACTAATGATTTTGAGTATCTTCTCTTGTGCCTGTTGGTCATTTGTATATCTTTGGAGAAAGCTGTTCAAATCCCTTATCCATTGGGCTGTCTGTTTCTTGTTGAATGGTAGGAGTTCTTTGTATATTGTGGATACAAGACCCTTACAAATGACATGATTTACAAGCGTTCTTTCATTCTCTAGTTGTCTTCACTTTCTTGATAGAGGCCTCAGGTGTGCAAATATTTTGGATTATAACTTCCCCATTGTTATTTGTTATGCTTTTGATGTAATGTCTAGGAATTGTGCTTAATCCAAGGGTTTCAATATTTATTTTTCTAATAATTTTATTATTTTAGTTCTTGTATCTGAGTTTGAGTCTTATAATTTATAGCATGAGATAGGTGTCTCTTTATGGCATGTAGTTTAGTTGACCTTGTTCCCTTTTCTGTTCTGATTGAATAGTTACGACATCCATATTGGGAACCGTCTGACTACAAATGGGGGTTTATCCCTACCCTATCAGCTTAAGTCCATCAGTCAGCCTGTCTGCCTGTGCCTGTAACCTGTATATTTTGTTAGTTAAAGATTCATATATTTTTATTTTATGTGTGGGTGCTTTCCTGCCTGTGTGTCTGTGCACCATATATGTGCTTGGTGCCCTGGAGGTCCAGAGGGCATTGGATCCTCTGGAGCTGGAGTTAGAGATGTGGTGACTGTTAAGCTGCCATGTGGGCACCGGGAACTGAGCCTGGATTCTCTGAAGAACAGCCAGTGTTCTTAACTGCTCCTGTCTTCCAGCCCACATGCCATTTTAACTATTCCAGCTTTATAGTACATTTTAAAGATGAGGAAATGAGTTCTTCAACTTTGTTCCTCTGATTTTTTTCTCTTCAATTCCTGGTGGTTGTTGCTACCATGGGCCCCTTGCAAATTCATATGAAAGTGAGATATCTGCTGAAAAAGGCTGTGACATTTTACAGTGAAATTCTTTCTGGATAACCCACATCTTAAGAGTTAAAAAAAAAATCTGTGCTTATTGACGGAGATGTCTTTTTATAAGCTGTGTATAATTCCAGCGGTGCTTTATAGTTAGCATTGTAAAGCCTTTTACTTCCTTGGTTAAATTGATTTCCATTTACTCTTTTGTGTGTTACTGTAAATGAAATTGTTGCATTTCATTTTTGTCATCACTGTTAAATGTCTGTATATTATTAAGATATGAATATGCAACTTGTTCTCTTTCTCAGTTTTTGAACTTCATTGCTCCATTCTTTTGAGTTTTTTCCAAATAGAGGGAGTTTTGCTACTTTCTTATAATTTTTATTTATTCAGTCTTTTTCTTTGCTAATTTTAGATAAAAATTTCTAGTGCAGTGTTGAATGAAGTTGTGAGAGTAAACCTCCTGGTCTTGTTTCTGATCTTAGAAGGAGAACTTCAGTCTTTCATCATTAAGTATGATGTCAGCTCTGGATGTTCAGTGGCTTTCTTAGTTTGATGACTATGTGGTTTGTTTTCTACATAATTGTAGGTTTCTGCATTCTCAGTGTCTTGTCTGTTACTGACAGCTATTTTTATTTGATCACGGTTAGAAAATATACTTCACGTGATTTCTTTCTTTTAAAGTTGATTGACACTTGCTTTGTGAGCTATCCTGGAGATAATTTTGCATGATCTGTGATAGACATGTGTTGTGATGTTGTTGGGCAGAGTGCTCTGTTAGCTATCTGGGAGGGTGGTAGGTTTTTAAGTGATCTCTATTCTAGTTGATCCCTCTAGTTGGAGTATTACTTAGGTGGGAGTATTGATGTCTCCAATTGTTGGAATATTTCTCCTTTCAAATTTGTCAGTTTTTGTTTTTTTTATCTTTAGATGCATAATCATTTATAATTATTATGCCTCTTTGATGGAGTTGCCCATTACACATTTATTATATAAATTCAATAGGTAGTTTAGTTTCTGGCGCTTTTGGTTACTGTTTGTACGTATTTTTTGTCGTTCCCTCTCCCCACCCTTTTATTTCTTTTTGAGACAGGATTTCTCTATGTAGCTGTCCTGGAACTCGCTCTGTGAACCAGGCGAGATCCTTTTGCCTCTGCCTCTCAAGTGATGATATTAAAGGCATGTGCCACCACTACCTGGCTCTTGTCATCTCTTTAAAAAACTTTATCTATTTGTTTATTTATTTATTAGAAGGGGTTTGTCGTTGTCCAGGCTGACCTCGAATTTGTGGTCCTCCTGTGTTGTGTTAGCCTGCTGAGTGCTGGGATGCAGGAGAGTGTCACCATGTTCATCGAGGAAGTTTTTTCTTTCAGTACTTTATGTTGCTCCGCATTCTGGTCTCCATGGGATCTGATGTGGTCAGCTATCCTTGTTTGAGGACTCCTGTTGTTTATTTGAAGACTCTGCCTGTCCTTTAGCTACTGAGGACGTGTCTTGATGTGGAGCTATGCAAGTTTATCCTGTTTGGACTTGGGAATGTGTTCATTGAGTTGGGAACTTTGGGCCATTGTTTCTTAGATACTCTTTCTGTCCCCCTCTTCTTTCAGGATGTCTGTAATTTGTGTTTTGTCAAAAATTCTTGATGTTTTTTCACATATCACATATCTGTTCTCATTTTTCTTTCTGGTCATGAGACTGCTCTGCCTATGTCAACTGATCTACACATTCGCTGGTTTCTTAGCCTGTTTGCTCAAATCAGTTGTTGGTACTGTCTAATGAACTTGTCATTTGCATTACTGTCCTTTTCAACTTCAGAATTGATGTAAATAAAAAAACGCCCAATCCACATGGGTGCTGGGAATTGAGCCCGAGTCTTCTGCAGGAGCAGCAGATGCTCCTACCCTGAGTCTTCTCTCCATCTCTAACGCCTCAACTGCAGAATTTCTATTTCATTAATTTAAAAATATCTGTTTTTTTATTTCTGTTATCTTTTTGGTGAGGCAGAGTCCTAATGTTTTCCATTAGGTTACTGTTTTTGACTCTCTTTTCCTTAAGTGACAGAGTCTTTCTGTATAGTCTGTCTGTACAGACAGGTCATATTCAAACTTAATCTTCTGCTTCAGCCTGTGAAGTGCTGGAATTGCAAATGTTCTAGCATACCAGCTTCTTTAGTTGTTTGCCACATGGTTTCTTTTTAGTATGTGAATATATATGAGATGTCTGGTTTGAAGTTTTTATATAGTCCAGTAACTTGGCTTGCATATACATCATTTCTGTGAATGGTGGAATGGTGTTTTTTTTTTTTTTTTTTTACCATTGGGGCCTAGAGAACTCTCCATCTTTAGGAAACTCGAAGTCCTTACCAAGACTCAGCTCTTTTTCCTAAGTAAGCATTGTCTCGATTGTTGTATGTTTTTGAATAATTGCCAAAAGCATGCTGCTCACTGGCTTATATTTAGCAAGCTTTCTTTGTCTCCCTGTCCCCCTCTTTTTCTTTTCTTTTTCTTTTTTCTTTTTTTTGGGGGGAGGAGATGGGGGGACAGACAGTCTTTCTACATAGCCCTGGATGTCTTGAAACGCATGTAGACCAGGCTGGACTTGAACTCATAGAGATCCACCTGTCTCTGCCTCCCAAGTGCTGGGATTAAAGATGTGCACCATCATGCCCTGCTCTTAGTGAGCTTTCTTATACAGCCCTGGACTACCAGCCCAGGGCTAGTGCTGCTCACAGTGGGCTGCCAGCCCTCCACTGTTCCCCACAACCTGCTCACTGGCAGTCTGATTAGGTGTGTCCTCACTTGAGCTTCCCTCTCAGGTGACAAAGCTAAATAGAATAATATGCTTTAACTCATTTTTCTGTTTAACTGAAAGTTCATTTTCTGGGTTGGGGAGAGAGCTCAGTCAGGAAGGAGCTTGCTGTATAAGTGTGAGGACCTGAGTTCAGTCTCCAGGACCCGTAAAATGTTGGGTGTGGTGGTGTGTGTGTGCCACTGCTGGGGAGCAGAGATAGGCTGCTTGTAGTTTACTGGCTAGCCAGCCTAGCCTGATTGCTGAGTTCCAGGCCCCAGTGAGAGACCTTACCTTTAAAAAAAAAAAGGCAGACAGCACCTGAGTATGACGCCTGAAGTTGACCTGTTGCCTGTATGTGCATAATGCACGTATGCACACACACACACACACGAATATACATATAAAACTAATTAACTGACACGTGACTGTAATCTCAGTACTTAGGAATCTGAGGCAAAAGGATCTTGAGTTTGAAGTTAGTTTTCACTATGTAAAAATGAAAAACGAATTTATAGTGAGACCCATCACAAAAAAGAAAAATTGGCTGGTGTCTTAGGGTTTCTGTTGCTGTGAAGAGAAAGGAAAACATTTAAATGGCTTACAGGTTCAGAGGTTTAGTCCATTATAATCATGGTGGGAAACATAGTGACATGCAGGAAGATGTGGTGCTGGAGAAAGAGCTGAGAGTCCTACCTATGGGTCAGCCTAGGTCGGATCCGCAGGCAGCAGGAAGAGAGACTCTCAGACTTGAGCAGCTGAGACCTCAAAGCCCATCCCAGTGACACACTTCCTCTAACAAGGCCACACCTACTCCAGCAAGGGTATCCCTCCAAATTGTGCCACTCCCTATGAGCCTAAGGGAGCCATTTTCTTTTAAACCACTGAAGCAGGTGGGAGTCACACATTTGTAATTCCAGCTTTTGGAGGCAGGAGCAGCTAGGAGTTCAAGGCCAGCTTGGGCTATGCGAGACCTTGCCTTTAAGAAACAATTTAAGATAGAGGTTCTTAACTTTCCCAATGCTACGACCTTTTAATACAGTACCTCATGTTGTGGTGACTTCACCATAAAATTATTTTGTTGCTCCTTTATGACTTTAATTTTGCTACGGTTATGTAACCATCTGTTATGCAAGATATCTGATAGGCATTGTGACCCATAGGTTGAGAACTGTTCATTTAAGAAACTAATTCAGGGAATGAAAGAACAATGAAACCCCTTTCTTTTCAAACTTTTAGATGTGGGATCTATATTTCCAGTTTCTTAGTAGACTTGCTTTGTGTATAGATAAGAGCATCCCCAGAGATCCGCCCACCTCTGCCTCCCGAGTGCTGGGATTAAAGTTATATACCACCACTGCCCAGCACCCTGCCACTCTGTCTCCACCTCTCCCTGTGTTCCTCTGAACATGAAGGGGCCTGCTTGTTGGGGTTTATGTCCTGCCCAGTTCCCCACATCCGGCAAGACCCAAAGAAAATTACACAGAGGACTCCATAAGATTATAAACTGATTGGCCCATTAGCTCAGGCTACTTATTAACTCTTGTAGCTTATATTAACCCATTATTCTTAGCTATGTTAGCCACATGGCTTGGTACCTTTCTCAGTGGGGCAGCTCACATCTTGCTTCTTCGGTGATCTGGGCAAAACTGCGGAGGGAGCTTCCTGCTTCCCAGAATACACCTGTTCTCATCATCCCACCTCTGCTTCCTCTCTGGTTGACCCACCTATACTTCTTGCCTGGCAAATCAGCGTTTATTTAAAACATGATTGACAGAATACAGACAATTCTCCCGCACCAGTCCTCTTCTCTTTCAGCTGCCCTCATAGTTTTCCATGTCTCTTTTTTGTGCCCCAGTGGTTTTTGTTGAAGCTGCTTACTAGAGCCTGTGTAGAGGTTGTTATTTGTAGGGGCCCTCCATGCAGGAGACCACTGGCGACATCACTTCAGAAAATGTTTATGCCACAGCCAACCATTAACCCAATAAGTCCTAAGGGATGTTGGGACCTTGTGAACTCTTATAGGGTTTTTTGTTTGTTTGTTTTGTTTTGGTATGTGTCTGTGGGGCAGCGTCTCACTATGTTGTCCTAGCTGGCCTGTAACTCAATATGTAGACCAGGTTGACTTTGAACTCACAGAGATCTGCCTGCCTGTGCTTCCCAAGTGCTGGGATTAAAAGTTTGCATACTTTGTTGCCATCTAGTCTTGGGTTTTTGTTTGTTTGTTTTTGCATTTTATGTGTATGGGTATTTTGTCACATGTGTGCTGTGCACTGTGTATGTTCAGTGCCTACAGAGCCAGAAGTGGGTATCCAGTCTTCTGGAACTAGAGTTACAGATGATTGTGAGCAGCCATGTGGGTGCTAGAAACTGAACCCAGGTCCTCTTGCAAGAGCAGAAAGTGCTCTTAACGGCTGAGCCTAAGAGGTATTTTATGCCCACACAAGCAAAAGTATGTATATCACTGCGTATATATTCTATTCTTAAATAGTGCCAATGTAATATATAGAGGAATAGAGTCAGTATTTACTAACCCTTAGCCATGTGGCAGCTACTGGGACCACGGCTTTATATTTGAGGGAATTTTAAACTGAATATCTTGACAGATTAAACAATTACTTAAATATAAAGCTTTTGCCTAAAGGATTAATGAAAATAAAAGAGGTAGCTCTCATTTAGAGTTGTTTTCAGACCTGATACCATGATGTGATGAAGCATAGCACTTCATTAATGAAGGTTAATTAGTTAATTCAAGAGCAGTCAAATTTGAGAGCCAGTTCTTGAGACTGAACTGCACAACATTTTCATTGATTAAAAGTGAAATCTGCCAATTGCAAGCTGTGTTTTGGTTGAATCAGAACGTTTCCTTGAGCTCTTTTCATCAATACTGACCTTCCATACTCTGCTAGTGATAGGTGCCTTTAGCTGAATATGCTGTTGGCCCTCTGTGTTCACAGGTTTCACATCTGTGAGTTCAGCCAACTGGGTATAAAGCACTGTGTTAGTAGAACGTGAGCAGATGTTTCTTGTCATTATTCCATAAGCCAAACAATATAATGGGTCTGGAGAAATGGCTCAGCAGTTAAAGATTGTTTATTGCTTTTCCAGAAGGACCCAGGTTCCATTACCAACACCTGCATCAGGCAGCTCACAACTGCCTGTAATTCCAGCTCCAAGGGATCTGATACCATCTCCTGGACTCTGAGGACACTTGCACTCACACGTGCCCAAGCCCACCAACAGACACACTCATGAACACATAATCACAAGTAAAATAAGTCTTTGAGAATATGACAGCTGTTTATTTGTTAGGTATTGTGAGGCATCAATGGTGATTTCAAACACAGCTCCTTAAACTGTGGGTTGTGGGGCTGCGATAAACTGCAGGGGACAAGGTTTCTGCTCTTGAGACAACCAAAAGTTCATTCACAGTCAGGTGGGTAAGGAACCCCAAGTGTTTCTGCCAGTGCTTGCTCATGTTGAATTGTGACTTTGCTGTGGCCTGGGTTCTGAATGACAAATGCGTGCACCCAGCACCATGCAGTGTTAGTGAATGCTGCTTAAAACCCCTCTGCTCAGATTTGAGACTTGTAGTGTTTTTACTGCATATGCCCAGTTTCTACTCTTAGAGAAACATAGTGGTTTCATTACTGAAAATGAAGACTTAATGATTTCCTACCATCATTTTTCAACATGTAAATATCAAATCAGTACATCTCTGGATTTTTTTTTTTGTTTTAGAATATTTGACTTTTAAAATTGGACCCGGCAAGATGGGTAAAACTGACTAGTTCTATCCTTGGAACTCACTGTGGAAGAAGAGACCTGATTTCCCAAAATTGTCCTCTGACCTCCACACATGTGCTATGGTATATGTGTGCCTGCACTCACATACATGTGCATCATATATACACACATAAAATAATTTTTTGTTAAACAATAGTGCTTGAGAGTCTTGGGCACTGGCTCAGATGGTGAAATGCTTGCTTTGTAAACATGAAGACCCAAGTTCAGATCCCTGGCTTCCTTGTAAAAGCTGGGCATGGTGGCACAGACCTGTACCCTGTGCCGTGGCGGGGCATAGTGACACGGGCCTGTACCCTGTGTGCTTGGGCATGGCATGGTGGCACGGGCCTGTACCCTGTGTGCTTGGGCATGGCGTGGTGGCACGGGCCTGTACCCCTGTGCTGGTGTGGGGCATGATGACATGGGCCTGTTCGCTCACGCCCCCCCACCCCGTGCTGGGGAGGGCTATGGTGGCATGGGCCTGCATCCTTTCCGAGCTGGGGTGGGGTGTGGTGGCACAGACCTGCACCCATGCTGGGACAGCAGAGGCAGGCAGATTGTGGTAGTTTACTGACTGGCCAGGTCAGGTTCAGTGAACAATTCTGTCTCACAAACTAATGTGCAGAATGACTAAGGAAGACAACTGTGTTGACTGACTTCTAACTGATGTACACACATGTGCATGTGTACCTGCATGACACATACATGTACCAACCACACACAGTTGCTAGAGTTGCTGACTTGATAGATATCAAATATTTATTCAAGATTTTTTTATGTGCAATGGTGTGAAGGTGTCAGACCCTCTGGAATTGGAATTACAGACACTTGTGAGCTGCCATGTAGATGACAGGAATTGATCCTGGCATTGATCCTCTTGAAGAACAGCCAGTGCTCTTAACTGCTGAGTCATCTCTCCAGTCCCGAGATTTGATTCTATATGTAAAAATAAAGTCACATCCATCTTGTTAGTGTGTAGGATTGCTTTTTTGTCTTTAATGTACTATATTTACTTACACTGACCAAAAAAGCTTGTAAATGTTTTGTTTGTGTGTGAGGGTCTCTGTGTGTGTATACCCCAGAGCTCTCAGAGACATTGTAGGACAGCTGTGGAAGTCAGTGTTCTCCTGCTTCACGGGTCAGGGTATCAGATTCATGGACAAGCACCTTTACCCACTCAACTATTTTGCAGGGTCCCCAAATTGTTTTAAAATAAATTCCTTTATTATCATCAGTAAAATACCTATATACCTGAAATAATATAAAAATTTCTTAAGAAGGGAGTCATGAATGGTGAAAATGTAAGACTCTCTGATTTATATTACATGGGAAGGTGTGCATATATTATATGCAAATAATATATCACTTTATACAAGGTACTTGGATATCCTCGGACTTCGATGTCTGCAGGATCCTTAGAATAAGACCCCGTGACCATAACAATATCATAGCACCTTAGTAGCCACTTGAAAAAATAATATACTTAAGTTGAAGGAAAAAAATAGCATTTTATTTCATTCTTAAATAGGTAAAATTTCTAGTGGCTGTGTGTGTCTGGGATTACAGCTTCTAATCTTTGAGGGCTAACTGTCACTCTCATTTCCTGCTTTGAGTTGTTTTTTTTTTTTTCAGAGTACTTTTTTTCATTTTTTTGTCATACTGGCCCAGAAAATGGCTGTTTACAGAGTCATTAAGAGGCGTGAGGACAGCCTGCTGTTCAAAGGGAACTTCTAGCTAGAGGTGCAGTGCCCAGCAGACAGAGTAGCCACTGCTTCCCTCAGGCTTGGGGTGCACGTAGGTCCCTCAGAGTTTTGCTGGTATCCTTGGGCACTTTGGTGCAGTACTGGAGACCATGGTGCGCTAAGTTTATCCAGTTCTGTTCTGACCAGTAATGTGAATTTTATCCCTCTCCTTGCAAAAGTTTGAAGTTCAGGTTTACTTGAGAACAGATAATGAGATCATGACATTTTGTCAGGTAAGAGGTCTCCCTCTAGGAGGGGTATAATAGTTCTTCAAAAATGTTTCATTGTTTAGTTCCTGGTGATAATTATTATATTTTACAAACATTATTAGTATTATTTTTCTATCTATCTATCTATCTATCTATCTATCTATCTATCTATCTATCTATCTATCATCCATCCCTCCATCCCTCCCTGTGTAGCCCTGGTTGTCCTGGAACTCACTCTGTAGATCAGGCTGGCCTCAAACTCAGATCTGACTGCCACTGCCTCCCAAGTGCTGGAATTAAAGGTGTGTGCCACCACTGCCTGCCCTGTTTTTATTATTTTTAATTATATGTGGCTTGTCTGCATTAGGTATGTGCATGTGAATGCAGGTGCCCAAGGAGGCCAGAAGCCTCAGTTGCTTTGAGCTGGAATAATAGGTGCTTGAACTGCCTGGTGTGGGTGCTGGGGACCAGACAGTGCTTCTGGAAGAGCAGCGGGTGCTAACTGCTGAGCCATCTGTCCAGCCCCTTGCTTATTACATTTACGTGTGTATGTGTGTAAATATGTGTGTGTGTTACATTTAAGTGTGCATGTATATATGTATAAATATACATTTATATACTTATATATATAGAAACTTCTTCCTTTCTCCAAAGAAAGCCTTTTCATCTTTACCTAGCTAGTGATGGCATTTGGTTTTGTTTGCAGGCGGAAGCCCAGTGTGGGTTTTTCGAGATCCTCTTTGGTGCTGGCAGCAATTTGCAGTGCTGCACTTGCTCCCTTCCTGCAGACAGTAGCTGCAATTCTCAGGGTGCCATTGGTTTCTCTTGTGAGTTTTCAGCATCTGATATCCGGACTTTTAGCATTAAAGCTTTCACATAAACCACTGGCCGTGTGTGGTTCTTTAGATTTTAGCTGTTTCTTAAAGTTAATTTTACACTGACAGCAGTTTTCTAAGGTGACTTAATTTATCCATTTTCTGCCCATTAGTCCTTTGCTGTTAATAAGGAAGAAAGTGTAATGGCACCTGTTGTAATTTTAGAATGTCACATGACTTGCTTTAGGCATGTTATTTCACTCTGCCTCAGGATGCTAGGAACCTGTCTGGGAAACAACATGTGGGGACTCTTTAATTAAGAGTTTATTTGTTTGGATAAGCACCTAGGGGTAGGGAAAAGTTAAGTGTAAGATTAAGGCTGATGATTTATAAGAAAATTATGGACTATTAAGAATTATGAATTACTCCTCTTGTAAATGGGTTGTCATATGCCTTACACATGTGTTCATGGGAGCCTCTTGCTGCTGCTCAGAGGATTATTTCTGACTCCAAGGTTAACAGATAGTGTCTATATTCTAGAGTATGTTTCACGTATTTTAAAAGATTTATGACTTTTTTCTTTTGGGAAACATGGATTTTTATGTGTTAAGTTTTTAAGTTGAATCCAAGTAATTAGGAAGGATAGCTAGGAAGTGATGTGTGCTTGTGTAGGGAGCTACTGCAACAGACCTCAGACCAACCTCAGGCCAGCTGGAAAGCTGTAGACACGCGTGTCCACTCCAGGTCTTTCCTGTGACAGTGCATGGAGGAGGAGGACCTTGGGTGCTGGGTCTCTGAGCTCCCCTTGGAGGAGGAATAGAGCCTGGCCAGGGTGATGCATGACTGGAGTCTCCTGGGCAGCCTGCGCCTGGTTTCCTCAGACTTCGCCCGGTTCACCTTTACCATTGCTGTTTTGTTTGTGTCCTTTCTGCACAATCAGTTTTAGCTGTGAGTACAACTTACGTGTCAGTTACATGACATCTAGCAGGGTCAGCCTGGGCATCTGGGGACACGAACACAGCATCAACACTGTTTCTGCCCCAATCTTGAACCCTCTCAGTTGTAGTATTTTTCTTTCAGCTATTTCTTTTGGAATTATTTTTCTGTCTCAATATATTTAATTTCCTTCCTTCCTTCCTTCCTTCCTTCCTTCCTTCCTTCCTTCCTTCCTTCCTTCCTCCCTCTCTCTCACCTTTCTCCTTCCCTCCCTTCCTCTTAGCAAGATTACTATGTACAAAACTGCCTTGATGCCCTCATCTCCCCAGTGCTGGGAATTACAGGTATGCAGTACCATGATCATCTCTTAAACTGCTGTTTCTTGAGACACCGGTTTTGAAGATACCTGGTGGGCTCTGCAGCAGATGGAGATTTCTGTCTCTGCCACCTTTGCTCAGTCCTCTACTGTGGCGTAGCCCCATGTTTAGCTAGGTCAGCACTCACCGTTGTGATAGCTAGACAGTTACTCTGTAGTGCAGTCAAGCATGGCTCTAGTTTTGTTTCCTCCTCTTTCTTTCTCTTGAGGTGATGGTTGTGTCTCATTTCATCTGCTTCATTTGCTTTGTCTTTAGGACACGGTTATCCCACAATCCCCGCAGTTTCTTCACGTGTCAGCACATGTTCTCATGTGTCTGTGGACTAGGTGGTCTCAGACTTGCTTTGCCTGCCGCCTCCCCTGGGGGCTGTCCAGCTGGCATCACAGTCCTCCTCCTGCTCAGTCAGTGGCTGGGTTCGTGGGCTTCTTGAGAAGCGTGCCGGAAGCAAGTTCTTGGGGTCCTGCTTGAAAACAGCTTTGTTTGACCCGCATCCTTGAGTGACTTTGAAATGACCCAACGTTTTAAGATACGATTTTAATGTCCTTAAGCTGCAGTGTCCTGTTAAGTTAGACCTGTTTTTTTTTTTTAAACTCTGTGCTCAGAAATTTCATTAAATGCGTTGTGTGTGTGTGTGTGTGTGTGTGTGTGTGTGTGTGTGTGTGTGTGCATGCATGTTGTTGGAGACACTTAGTGACCTTACAGTTTAGACTGTCTTGTTCTGGTACAGTCCTCTTTATTTGAAAAACAAGAATGAATTATTTAACAAACATTGCTTATAAAATAGACATTCCTGAGTGCGGTGATCTGAAGTTTCAGCAGGTTGACCGGCGGAATGAAGACCAGCCTGTCCTTCAGGCCAGTGTGGGCCACAGAACAAGATCCTGTCTCAGAACAGCAACAACCAAACCCACAGATCCTCACAAAAAGTGCTCCAATAATACTCTGAAACATAGGCCAGCGGTAGTGGCATATGCCTTTAGTCAAAGCACTTGGGAGGCAGAGGCAGGTGGATCTTTGTGAGTTCAAAGGCAGCCTGGTCTACAGAGCGAGTTCCAGTACAGGCTCCAAAACTACAGAGAATCCCTGTTTTGAAAAACCAAAAAAAAAAAAAAAGTCTGAAGTGTTAGGTTCATGTTTCATGTTAGTTAATGTTCAGTATACAAGGCCCAAGGCCACCAATATTTAGATCCTTGGTAGGTTAGGTTAAAGACTTCTAATTTATACATTATTATTTTTAAGATGTATTTTATATATATATATATATATACAGAGTTCTGTCTGTATGTATGCCTGCATGCCAGAAGAGGGCATCAAATCTCACTATAGATGGTTGTAAGCTACCACAAGTGGTTGTTGGGAATTGAGCTTAGGTCCTCTGGAACAGCAGTCAGTGTTCTTAACCTCTGAGCTGTTGCTCCAGTTCCATAGATTATTTTTAAGAACCATAAAACGAGAAAAAGTGGGCAGGAGAGATGCCTTAGTGGGTCAGAGCACTTGCTGCTGCTCCTGCAGAGGACCTGATCTGGGTTCTCAACACCTCTGTCGGGCCTCAGAGCTGCCTGTAATTCTAGCTCTAGGGGAGCTGATGCCTCTGGCCTGCTCTCTTTTTTCTCTCTCCTAGATCTCTCAGTTGCTATCTCTCTCTCCTGTTCTCACAAACACACCCACTCATTTATAAAAGGAAATCTTTAAAGAGAAAAGACTGTTTCTAGTGTTTTAGGTCATACTTATTAATACGGACATTATAAAAGATTGAATCAGTTAACTTATAATTGGCTGGGCAAGCTGTTGGTTTTTCTTTTGTTTTTGTTTCAATTTTTTTTCTGAGACAAGGTTTCTCTGTGTAGCCCTGGCTGTCCTGAAACTCTGTAGACCAGGTTGGCCTCAAACTCAGAGTTCTTCCTGCTTCTGCCTCCTGAGTACTGGCATTAAAGTGTGTGCCACCAGGCCAAGCAGTTACAGGTTTTCTAGAATAAGCTTTTAATGTTTGAACAGTGTTTAGTGAATCAGTAGGTTTGATTTTGAAAGCTCATGACAGGAGATTTAAATTTAGTAATCTTAATTTTTTTTGTCCTATATTTATATTGCTCTCTGTCTTTGCATGAGTGGGCGATCTTTTGTGCTGATTAATTGGTACAAGAGCAGAGAAACTACTGGAAGGAGTATGTGCCTTGGTTCTTTGGAGAAATGTTCTTAAACATTTGTCTGATAATTGTGAGCTCAGTTCTCTCTGGAGAGAGTTTGTTCTGTCACATGAACCAGTCATGGGACTTCATCTTAGACTCACTGGAAATAGACACACCTGCTCTAAGTGAGAGTGTGGTGTAGAACGCAGCCCTATGGAAGGGAAGAGCCATATTTTTAATAACTCATCAAATACCTATGGTCTTTTTTCTTCTTTACAGTTTATATTCAGTGAAATACATCATTTGATAACTTTGAACAGATGTCTAGTTCATATGCCTCTCAGAACAGAATGCTCTCTCATGTTCCTGGTCACACAGCCCCCACTCATGGGACCTGGATGGCAGCTTGTTTTAGAGCCTCACATAATACAGGTTGATCCTATACTAGGCTTTAGTGGAAAGATTGAGAAGTAGTAGTGAAATCCGTAGGGTGTTACTTATCTGAAATACTTAAGAACAGAAGCGTTCTCTGTTTTTCTTTCAGATTTTGGAGTATTTGCATCAATGCAGTGAGATTATCTTCAAGATTGTGTTCATGATAATATGTTTCGTATTTACCTCAAAACATATTGCTGATTTCAATGTCTGGTTCTGACTGACCCCTCAGAGGTCAGACTAGAATCTGTTAGCTAGGATGTCAGTGTTCAAAGTTTTTTGTAGTGTTTCTAGTTTTAACTGTTTATTTGTTCTTGTTTTTTGCGACAGGGTTTCTCTGTGTAGTCTTTTCTGTCCTAGAACTCCCTCTGTAGACCAGGCTGGCCCCAGACTCACAGAGATCCCCCTGCTTTGTCTCCCAAGTGCTGGGATTAAAGCTGTATGTACACCACCATGCCTGACTAACAGTATCTACTTTGTTCATTTTTGTCATTTTGTTTCTAATTCTCTTGGGTGGATGTTCATGAATGGAATTGTTGGATCTTGTGGGAAGGTATGTTGACCTGGATACTGGCAAACACATTTCATTGTCAATATTTACGCTTCTGGGTGCCCCGAGTCCACACCAGTATTAGGAATTGTCATTCCTTTAAATATTATCCTTTCTAGATGATGACTATGATAGCTTAAGATAGTTTACTTTTCATTTATTTCTTGGATGATTAGAGATACAAAGCTTTGTTCCTTGAATTTATTGATCACTGGTGTACTTTTGTTAGTGAACTGTACAACTCAGCAAGTTATTGTTTTAGATTATGCTATAATTTAGATTTTTGAGAGTTCCTCAGAAATCTATTTCCTAAAGGGTTGGTCCCTAGGTTGACATTATTTGGGAGTTGTTAAGACATTTAAGAGATGGGGTGCAGTGAGAAGTTGGGTCGTTGAACTCACGTTGTCCAAAGGGTTAGTAGGACTGCAGCCACTTCTATCTTTTTCCTGATTTCTGGCTATGGGACCAGTGAGTGTCTTTGCTCCGGACATATTCTCTAACATGATAGACAGCCTCACAGTGTAACATGTGGGGCCGGCTTGTTGGGGTTTCTGTCTGGCCCAGTACCCCAATAAGCCAGCAAGTCCCAAGGAAAATCACACGGAGTCTACATCAGGTTATAAACTGATTGGCTCATTAGGTCAGGCTTCTTGTTAACTTTTATAACTTATATTACCCCATTATCATTATCTATGTTAGCACATGGCTCCATACCTTTCTCAGCTGGGCAAGTTACATGCTGTCTCTTCGGTGGTCTGTACGGGAATGGCTGAGAGAGAGCTTCTGCTTCCAGAATACTCCCAGTCTCTTTGCTCCACCCCTACTTCCTGTCTGGCTTTCCCACCTATACTGCCTGCCTGGCCAATCAGCGTTTTATTAAAATATGATTGACAGAATACAGATAATTCTCCCGCACCATCACAGCAGGCCTAAGAAAACAGGACCAAATTCCTTGTAATCATGAGACAAACTTTCTATAAAGTTGATTTACCTCAAATTGTTACACTGTGGTATCTTGGAGTTTTTATTGCTGCACTAAAATACCATGACCACAGCAGCTTGGGTAAGAAAGGGTTTGTTTATTTCAGTTTACACTTCCGGTAATCATCCATTGTTGTAGGAAGTCAGGAACCTGAAAGCAGCAGCCGATGCAGAGGCCATGGAGGAACACTGCTTACTGGCCTGCAGTCCAGGACCGTCTGCACAGGTGGAACCACCCGCAGTGGGATGGGCCCTCTTGTACGCGAGCGCGCGCACACACACACACACACACCCCTCCCAGAGAGAGAGAGAGAGAGCGAGCTCACCATGGGGAGAAGAGAAGCAGGAGGAGGGTGGAAGAAGGGAAAAAAGCTTGGGAAACTCACCCCAGGTCTCATCTGTTTATTATTATTATTATTATTATTATTATTATTATTAATTTTGGTTTTTTGAGACAGGGTTTCTCTGTAGCTTTGGATCTTGTCCTAGAACTAGCTCTTGTTGACCAGGCTGCCCTCGAACTCACAGAGATCCTCCTGCCTCGAACTCACAGAGATCCTCCTGTCTCTGCCTCCTGAGTGCTGGGATTAGGGGCTTGCGCCACCACCACCCAGCTGTCTCATCTGTCTTTAGGTTCTTAACTAGCCTGTCTTCTCCTCCTCCTCTTCCTCCTCCTCCTCCTCGTACTCCCCCCCCTTTTATTTTTAAATCTACTATCTAGAATTTTTCGTTATTTTACTAGGAGGAATATGTACAAACTCTTTATTCAAATTAAGAAAAATGCCAGATTTCCTTTTGCACTAGAAATAGGAATTCCTGGGGTTTGATATTTATTATCTTGCCTTTGAATATTTATACTTAAATTTACGGCATATATACCATTTAAATTCTTTCTCTTCTACTCATCTATGGAGTCCCAGTTTGCTGTCACACTCTTCGGGTCAAACACATTGTTCTTCCTCATATTTAACTCCCACAGTTCTTCATATCTGCCCTTAACTCCAGCTCTTTCCATCCATATTCAAGTCAGGAAGTCTTATCATAGTGCTTTAACAGAAGTCAAAACTGGTTCTACTCATTGCTTTGGAGGCTGGATAGCCTATGATCAACATTCTGTCTTCTGAGTCAGTGTCCTGGGCCTGCTTGCTGTGTTCTGTAGTGAAAGGTGAACTCTGAGCTCTTCAGTCCTTGAAGATTCAAATTTCCATGAGGGTCCTAACAGCATAGGCACTTTCAAAACATTCCATCTCCTGATATTATCACTTTAGAGATTATATTTCTATGTAGGTGATTGGGGGAGATATATTCAGTCCATAGTATAAATAAATTATTCTTTGGGCTAGTTTTGCAAGATAATTGTTTTATGAACAAAATTTTTATTTTTGTCAATTTAGTATAGAAATTTAATAAAAATATAGTAAGTCAGGATTATATGAAATGCAATTAGTTTTTAAAATGCTTTGGGAGCACAAGAGGTTGACTTGTCAAAATCTGGTGTTGTATGGGACTGGAGAGATGGCTCAGTGGTTAAGAGCACTTGCTACTCTTGCAGACGACCCAGGTTTGGTTTCCAGAAACCACACTGGGTAATTCATAGTTGCTTGTAACTCTAGTTCCAGGGAATCTGATGCATTTCATGTACTTGCATGGACGCTTTCTCATATGGGTAAACTGCAAATAAGTAAATCTTAAACAAAACAAAATAAAACAAACCCGGCATTATCTGCAGGTCTTTCTGCCCTTAGGCTGTGCTCAGTACATTTGTGCTTCTTAACTTTTGCATTAATTGACCTGGAATTTGCTCCCTAAGTCCCACGTGCTCCTGTCTTTTTTTTACTTCCCATACTGACTTTTGTAAATGTGCATGAGGGAGGTGATGTGGAAAGCAGGGTTTTATCTTTATTTAGCTGTGTGATTTTTAAGCTCTCTGAGCCTTAGTTTTTCTGTTTGTAAACAGAAAGCCACTAATTTCCCCAGAGGATGTGCTAACTGTATTAACTATATGAATTCCCAAAGGACCCCCCCCCTTTATTTTTTTCTACATTGTAATTGAAAACTAAGGGCAAGGTTTGTGGCTTCATTTTATCATCAGTACTCATGTTGGGAACAAATAATAGTTTATTAAATAGACATTTGAATATTTGCGTGCTTTGGATTGTATTAGCAAGGAAGGCAGACAGATACGTGAATATATAATTCAAATAGGTGTATTCAAGTTGTGGGGGCCGTGGGGCCGTGGGTAGTGGATGGAGTGGCTTGCTAGTGCTGGGGAAGGGCTACTGATGCTTGCCTTTTTTTTCTTAAAGTTTTATTGAGGTTTAATTTGCATATAGTAAAATTACCAAGAGCCAGGTCTGTCTGGTGGCCCATGCCTGTAATCCCAGCACTATGGAGGTAGAGGCAGGACGGTTAGAAGTTCAGGGTTATCCGTGGCCACATAAAGAATTTGAAGCCAGCCTGGGCTACATGAGGCTGTCTTAAAAACAAAATGAAAGAAAGCAAGCCTGGCACGGTTGTGCCCACCCTTAATTCTCCGTGAGTTCAAGGCTAGCCAGACCTACATAAGAAGTTACAGACCAGCCAGGCAGGGCTACATAGTAAGACTCTTGTCAAGAAAGAAAGAAAGAGAGAGAGAGAGAGAGAGAGAGAGAGAGAGAGAGAGAGAGAGAGAGAGAGAAAGAAAGAGAGAAAGAAAGAAAGGTTTTCTTATTGTTTGTTTTTTAAGGACAGTGTGTCACTGTACAGCCTGGTCTGGCCTTGAATTTGTGTGTTCTGTATTCCAGACTTGGAATCTACTTGGCTCTGATTTCTGAGGATTAGGGTTACAGGTGTGCACCTCAGCTTCTAAGTAACTTTTGAACACAGAACTTTGTGTACACTCTGTCTGAAAAAGGAGAAGCAGCCGATCGGAACCCCTCTTATACTTGTTTATTGTAGTGAAACCGCTTCCTGGGTGGGCAAAATGAAATGAAGCTGCTTTGTTTCTTTCTGTGTAGCTGTCATACAAAATAGATTAGTTATTCCCACACATGAACCATCTGATTACACACAATACAGAATTATAGTTAGTGAGCTGTTATGTGAGCCATTAAACATTATTTTAGCCATGGTAAATAATAATGATATGACATATATGAACTGTTCTTGTTGTAGTTATATGACTTTTGTAATTTCTTATTGATGGGCACAGTTTAAAAATATTAAGGTTTTATGTTGAATAACTATTAAAATGAAGCCCTTTGTATTGATGAGTTCTTTTTAAAATTTTAAAATTTATTTAATTAATTACTTTTTTTTTAAAAAAAGACAGTCTCTTCATATAACCCTGGCTGTCCTGGCACTTACTATATAGACCAGACTGGCCTCAAACTCAGACAGATCTGCATGCCTCAGCCTCCTGAGTGCTGGGATTAAAGGTGTACACCACTATACCCAGAGATAAGTTATTATTAAAAGGGACTCATTATTATTATTGATTGTTTGATACAGAGTCTCACTCTGTAGCCCAAAATATCCTGGAATTTACTATGTTCAAGTTGACCTCAGAGTTGTAGCTCAGCTTCTGACTGCTTGGATTACAGGCAGTCCATGCCTGAGCTCTGAGACCTGAAGTAGATGACATGTAGAGAGGACCTTGTGGTGTAAGTCGGGGTTTCCGTTAGTAAGTGCAGGATTCGGCTGAGTGTCCATGGTTCTGATTCTCGGGTAGTGTGTGCTGACTGCATGCTTTCTCCCACACAGGTGTAACAGATGGATAGGTAACAGAGAAGACCGCTTCCCTTTCTTGTCAGGGCGTCAGCATGACCGAGTGCTTCCTGCCTCCCACCAGCAGCCCCAGTGAACATCGCAGGGCAGAGCATGGCAGCGGGCTGACTCGAACCCCCAGCTCTGAGGAGATCAGCCCTACAAAATTTCCTGGATTGTACCGGACGGGTGAGCCCTCGCCTCCTCATGACATCCTCCATGAGCCTCCTGATATAGTGTCGGATGATGAGAAAGACCATGGGAAGAAAAAAGGAAAATTTAAGAAAAAGGAAAAAAGGAGTAAGTACTGGTTTTCATTTCATTTATTTTTCATCTATCTTTCTAATCAATCTATCCATCCATCCATCCATCCATCTGTCTATCTTCAGTTTTTGAGACAGGGTTTCTTTGTAGCTTTGTAGCCTGTCCTGGAACTAGCTCTTGTAGACCATGCTGGCCTCGAATTCAACAGAGATCCACCTGCCTCTGCCTCTGACTGAGTGCTGGGATTAAAGGTGTGTTCCACCACCACCTGGCTTATTTATTTATTTTAAAAAAATTATAGCAATTTTTTTAGTCTTTAGATATTTTTACATCATATATCCCAACTGTACTAATTTCTCAGTCCTTCCATATCTCCCTCCACCCTTGTAGCCTCCCCCCAAAAGTAAATAACAAATAATGTAAGGGGCTGAATAGATGGCTCATAGGTTAAGAGCACTGGCTGCTTTTCCAGCAGTCCTGAGTTCAATTCCCAGCAACCACATGGTGTCTCACAACCATCTATAATGAAACCTGGTGCCCTCTTCTGGTGTGTGTAGGTATACATGCAGGTAAGACACTGTATACATAATAAATCCTTAAAAAAAATTTAGAAAATGAAAGAAGAAAAGAAAGAGAAATCAAAACACCTTGTTGACCCCTCTGGGCAGTGACCCTATCACCACAGCGTCTGTGTATGTCTCATCTGCTCCTCCAGCTTTCCCTTATCTTCACTGCACACCCGCTAGTTTATCCTAGTGACGGTCCAGGTTGTGGTGAACACAGTATTTCCTTTTTCCCAAACAGCTTTACTTGTGAGTGTTCGTTGCAATGAGGTGTTAGGTTAGTTCAAGGCTTCTGGCTTCTGCTACAGCATCAATACTGGACCCTAATAGAGGCTCAGATATCCACTGTTGCCTTGAGTCATGAGGATCCTGCAGCTATGGATCCGGAGGTCAGCCACTCACTTACTCCAGCAGCTGGGGTGGGCCAACTCAAAGCCCTGGAGCTGGGCCTGGGGGGTAGTTGAGTTGATCAGCCTGCCAGCTCTCCCACAGTCAGGCCACCAGAGCCAACCCAGTATTGGTTTTCTTTATGCTTTTGAAGGGTTTCTTGAGGGATTACAGGCACATACCAACATATCGAGGTTTATTTTGGGATCAAGCCCCACTAAAGGATTGCTATAGCAGGCGAAAACTGGCTAAGATACCTCCTCAGATATCTAAACGAAATAAGTTAGCTCAATAAATCTTTTTATCATTATTCTTCCTATGCTCTCTCCAATGCTCTCTTGGTCTTGTGCTGTTCTACCCATCCCACATGGTTTCCCTTTTATATACCCACACAGACAGTTAACAAGCATGCATTTCACAGAATCACAAAAATAGGTAAAGGAGGCAGGCGCATTGCCTCTCAGGGGGGCGTGGCTGTGAAGCTCTCTGGCAGATACTAGGAAGATTAATTACGGAGTAGTACAAAATTCTAAGAAGTTTTCATGCAGTAACTACATTTCTTAAGTGTAACTAGTTAAGCTAGAAGTTTGTGATTAATAATTGTAGAAAAATGCAGCAGTGCTGTTTTATTTTCTGAACACTTCAGCTTCTTTCCCCAGCAACTGGGAACACAGCATAGGTAACTATAGTAAACCTGTGGGCCTGGGAGGAAGACAAAAGTGCTTGATTTGCATTAGCGTCTAGCTCGCTGAGTTAAAAGGAATTTCTTTGGAGATGGAGCTTCTAGCTCTAGTGGGGTACCTGCCAGCACCCATGTGAAAAGGAATTTCTTTCTCTGGGACTGGTTTAGCAACTCAAGCCTTTTTCCTGTATTTCTAGAGGTAGAGGCATAAACATTTAATTTCCTGGTTATGATCTTACATCAACTCAAACCAAGGTGAAGGGTAAATACAGAATATTAATAGCTTGTTAGGTTAGAGCAAAGACCAGTAGATTATACCTTCCTGAGTCTGCTGCTAGAGAATTCTGGGCCACCCAGACCTGTTTATCAGTGAGAGCAGACACACTGTCTCTCTGCTCAGTGTCTCCTTCTTGGGGCTCCTTTCTTGTCAATGAGTCCTGTCAATAAGGGTAATTGTGGGAGTTTAGCTTTATGTAAATTTGACTTTGAGAACAAGGGTTTGACTGAGTGAATGCTTTCACACCAGGGCTCCATAGTGTGGAAGAAAGTATACAGTTGTAAAAAAGAAGTTATCTCAATGAATGATTTATACACTGCTGGGATATTTTGGGATGAATCCCATTATGGATGGGAGAAACATCACGATTTCACAAGATTTCTACAGAACTGACAGTGACTGTCCAAAAGACAGGTGTTCCCAGAGCTCTCCAAGTCAGGTTCTCCACTGGCTCGAACTCCTGTGGATCTGTCTAGTGTCTGTCAGCTGTACTTTTACTGTATAATACTCATGGGCTCACATCACCAACACATCTAGCTTGGTACGTTTGAGATATGCTTCTGCTCTACTCAAGTGTTCCCGTTGTCTTCTGGAAATAGTCTAGGCAGATACTCTCCTTTGCCATTTCTGGTTTTATTTGTTTGTTTGTATGTTTGTTTATTTGTTTTGATTTTTGAGACAGTATTTTTCTGTAGCTTGGGAGTCTGTCCTGGAACTAGCTCTTGTAGATCAGGCTGACCTTAAACTCACAGAGATCCACCTGCCTCTGCCTCCCGAGTGCTATGATCAAAGGTGTGTGCCACCACTACCCAGCTTTCTCTTAAGATCTTTACCATTCAGGTGAGTAGTGCAAGGCTCATGGTGTTTGAATTAAAAGGTAACTTGTGAGCCACTTTTATTCTGTGTTATAGAGTAACTCAGAAGGTAGTTAGCTACTGAAAAGAAAAATTGGGGCTATTACAAAAGAGCAACAAAGTAGGGCTAGAGTGTAGCTCAGCAGTTGAATGCTTGTTCTCCCAGCACCAATAACCTCATAACCACCTGTGACTATGGATCCAGGGCACCTGATGCCCTCTTCTGACTTCCACGGACACATGTAGCACACACTGATGTGGACACACACATAAAATAATAGTATGAAAATATTTGCCCCAAGCATTGTGGTGCATGCCCAAGCGTTGTGGTGCATGCGTTTAATCCTAGAGGTCAAAGGTAGAAGCAGGTGGATCTCTCTGAGTTGGAGGCCAGCCTGGTCTACAGAGTGAGTTACAGGACAGTCAGAGCTGTATAGAGTATAAAGAAAAAGCCAGGTGCAGTGGTACATGCCTATAGTTGAACTATTCTGGAGGCTGTTGCAGGAGCATTGTCTGTGCTTAGTTTAAGGCAGCCTAAGTAACATAGTGAAACTCCATCTTAAAAACAAACAAAAAGAAAAGCAAACTGGCAATTCTGAATTGGTATTAAGACAATTAGTGTCTTTGTAAAAATGCAAAAATTACTTCTAATGTTGCAATCAAATAATTGCATTTGGCGTTCAATGTAAAGGAGTGTGTAGTCCCTCCTCTAGTTTTCCCAGAAAGGCTGGTAATGGAGGAGAGCAAAGGTGGCAGAGGAGTTGTGGAGCTGTGCTTCATGAATGCCCATTAGAGGATGAACCCACTCTGCCCTGTAGGCGTCATCTCGTTAGTCCTCTGTTCAGTGTTCATGTGTGTTCATACTTGTTCCCAGAACTCTGCGTACATTCACTGTGAAATATAAAACTTTTCCTCTCAACATCGGCATTGCAAGGATAGCTGCTGTCTGTTGCCCTCTTGTGGTCATTAGATGTCAACACACCATTGTTCTTTTGCTGGTTTTCTGGAGACCCCAGAGGTGGAAAGCTGCATAGCTTCTGCCAGGTGGTACCTTTTTTTGTTTAAGAAGCATGGGGACAGTTTGACATTAAAAATGTAATTTATACCTACTGCTTTTCTTTGGCAGCTGAAGGCTATGCTGCCTTCCAGGAAGATAGCTCTGGAGATGAAGCCGAAAGTCCATCCAAGATGAAGAGGTCCAAGGGAATCCATGTGTTCAAGAAGCCCAGCTTCTCTAAAAAGAAGGAGAAGGATTTTAAAATCAAAGAAAAACCCAAAGAAGAAAAGCATAAAGAAGAAAAGCACAAAGAAAAGAAATCTAAAGACTTGACAGCAGCTGATGTTGTTAAACAGTGGAAGGAAAAGAAGAAAAAGAAAAAGCCAATTCAGGAGTCAGAGGTACCTCAGGTTGACGTTCCGAGTCTCAGACCCATTTTTGGCGTTCCCTTGGCTGACGCGGTGGAGAGGACCATGATGTACGACGGTGTGCGTTTGCCGGCTGTCTTCCGTGAGTGCATAGATTACATGGAGAAGCACGGCATGAAGTGCGAAGGCATCTATAGAGTTTCAGGTATCGGGAACATGCATGTTGCTTGATGGTTTTCAAAAATGAGCTTCTCTTTATTCCCTAATGGAAGGAAAGACTATTAACTTGTGAGGAACATTTTGACTTGGATCTATGCCTTACTCACGTCCTTGGTCCTTCCAGTTGCATAAGTCCTTCCACCGCGTTTGATTTTCCGTTAGGATTTACTCCTGAGTTATTCACAGCTGCAGCAGCTGGGCAGAGTGAATCACCTCTCAGATGATGTGCCAAGCCTGGTCTCTCCTCTCTAAGTCTCGGCCCAGTGGTGGGGAGTCTGAGATTGGTGTGAAGGAAGCATCTCAGCCAAGATGAATGACTAATGACATGGCCGTGTTATGTGTTTCCTTAGCCTGACTAAAGACACCAAGTGCTGTTTTCTGAGTAGCTGGGCCCCGAATGTGTATCCTCTGCTTGCCACGTAGAGCGATTGCAGCTGTCCCCGAGACTGACCCATTCATCTACATAGTTTATGCGAACCATTGTAGTTCATATTTGGTCAGAATGTGTTTCACATTAGATTTCTAAAATCAAATTATTTAGAAGTACAAAGATTTCTTTCTTCAAAAACAGCATGAGTTAGTGTTGCCATGGCGTTCAGGTCCCAGGTGAGCAGTGTCTGTGCATCAGTCATGTTCCCCAGGGGGTTGTTGTTATGAGGCCTCTGACCACACATCTCTTCATGGGGTGGGCAGGTCAGTCATACACATTCAGAATAGAGAGAAAGAGTAAGCAAAATTTCCATTTAATTGTTTTCTATCCTTTCCAGGAGAGAGATTTGATACTTGGGATAACGTTTCTGTGACCCAGTAGATAAATGCTGCATTGCTACTATTTTATACAAAGTAAAACACGGTGCATTTTGTATAATTTCTTACTTCCTTATAAAATTAAACACAAACTTGCTAATTTGATTTTTAAGCATTTGTTATATGTTGAAATATTTTGAAGGTTTAAACAGTGTTAGAAACTATTTCCTACATGATCTTGATAAGCATGAAGACATTTTGGAGGGGGGGACGTTCCTCTGAAAATTTCTGTAGCTTTGTTCAAAGAATTCTGTTGTTTCTGACCTATCTTTGATATTTGCATCCTTTGGAGAATCCCATCATTCCTAATGGATTGTCTTTTCTTTGTGAGAGAGGCAGTGGTTCCCACACAACTCCGTAGTGATGAGTTGAAGGTATCCTGCTGAGTGTCAGGCATACCCTTTCATCTGTGACAGACCAGCACTACCAGTGTAGCTATGTCTCCTTTCTGCCCTCCTTGTCTTTAGGAGGATTCCACCCTGGGTCCTTGTACATGCTGAGCAAATGCTCTGCCACTCAGCTACACCCCCAACCCCACGACCCTGACTTTGCTATTTGAATGCCAATATTATAATTTTTTTTTTTTTGGAGAGTTTTTCTTCTCATTCATAAGTCAGTTCCAATTTAAAAACTAGTGCAAAAGGGGCTGGAGCGTCGCCTCTACTGTTAAAAGCTCATTGGTTGCTGCTCTTCCAGAGAACCTTGCCTCGATTCCCAGCACCTGCATGGCAGTTACTCCAGTTCCAGGGAATCTGACACCCTCTTCAGTCCTGTGAACATCAGGCATGCACTGGTGCTCAGACTTATGATGCAAGACCCCCTACACCCATATAAACAAATAAAAGATAATATGAAAGATAACTCATATTTTTTGTATTTTATTGTATTTGCTTCATTATACTTTCTAGATTAAAGTGTACCCTTATATGCCAGGCAGTGGTGGCACACACCTTTAATCCCAGCACTTAGGAGGCAGAGGCAGTTGGATCTCTGTGACTTTGAGGCCAGCCTGGTCTACAGAGTGAGTTCCAGGACAGCCAGGGCTACTTAGAGAAGCTTGTCTTGAAAACAAAGAAACAAAACCCAAGAGCATAGTTTTATACTACTTTATTTCTCACTGGAATTCCTTATGTGAAGTTTCTAGTTTTTAAAAGAAACTTTTCTTTATAAAGTTGTCTGTGGGAGAGGAGTAAATGGAAGGTGTGTGTGGTGGGGCATGCTTATAAACCCAGCACTTAGGAGATAGAGGCAAAAGAATTGTGAGTCATTTAAGGCCAGCTTGGGCCACAACATAGTGAGGCGGTCTCCAAAAACTGGCCATCAGCATAATATATGAGAGTGAGAGGTACACTTTGACAAGAGCCTCAGCGAAAGTTTCTCTTAATCTTGTTTTATTCATATTGTCATAAAAATAAAAAAAATGGAAATTCTTTTCTATCTCAGAATAAAGGCCATTAAAGTAAAACATGCTAATACTCCATGTTTATTGATTAAATTTATTTATTTATTAAATGCTATTGATTTAATTTTGTCAGTCTAGACAAGAAACATTTATTATAATGCCATTGGAGGTTTGCACATAAGGTGGGAATGTCACGTCCCAAATGTAAGCGTCACATTGATTAAAATATTCAGATTAGATGACAGTCTGCATTTTGTACTGTCAGCCTTAATTTGTAGCTTGTTCTGTGTAGTTGAACAGTTTTAAGTTTAAAAAAAAACCCACAAAGCTATTATGATCACCATCACTGAATTATATCAATATAAATGGAACTGAAGACATAAAGTCTGATACAGATACAGTGTTTGAAAAACACACTTGATGCGTTACTTTATCTGTACACTATGAAGAGCCAAACTGTTGTATTTTAGAAGCTGTAACTCTACTTTCTTGTTCTAGCTTGGTTCAGACTAAGGTGGGTATTACACAGTGGAGACAGTTTCCAGTGAGTCTGATAAGCTGGGAAACTTTGTCTCTTATTTACAAAGCAACAGCTCCTCTACTGCCCTGTTGATAAGCTACTTGTGTGGGGGAACTTCTTTTTACATTGTCTGTCTTGTGAGGAGTTAGAAAGTTGCCTTTTTTTGGTACAGTGTATATGCTTGGTTTATAGCTTCCTTTCCCCCTGAATTTTTATCTAATTGCCATTATATTTAATTTTTCTGGATTAAGCATATTTTCCTAGTATACTATGGCTTCTGGGAATATTTAGTTTTTCATTGTGATTTTATGTTCTTGTGTTTGTAGAGGAGTTCTATGGCTCACATGTAGTACTGATTCCCATCAGGAGGGCTCTTACTTAGTTCTGAGCAGGGTCTTGCTCTGTAGCCCAGACTGGCCTTGAACTTGCAGCTGTCCTCTTGCCTCAGCCTCCAAATAGTGAGATTATGGGTGTGAGCCACCACACCTGGCTTCCAGAGGTGGTTCCTGGCTGTTTCTGTGTCTCTGCAGCAGGCGTGTATAGGGGTAAAGAAAGCATGTCTGATTTTTGGTATTCTCTCTCTTTTAAATTTAATGTTTTAAGGAATCAAATCAAAGGTAGATGAGCTAAAAGCGGCCTATGACCGAGAGGAGTCTCCAAACTTGGAAGAATATGAGCCTAACACTGTAGCCAGTTTGCTGAAGCAGTATTTGCGAGACCTTCCAGAGAATTTGCTTACCAAAGAGCTTATGCCCCGATTTGAAGAGGCTTGTGGGAGGACCACGGAGATGGAGAAAGTACAGGAATTCCAGCGCTTGCTCAAGGAACTGCCAGAATGTAACCACCTCCTGATTTCCTGGCTCATTGTGCACATGGACCACGTCATTGCGAAGGAGTTAGAGACGAAAATGAATATCCAGAACATCTCCATAGTGCTTAGCCCAACCGTCCAGGTATGGGTCCTGTCTGCGCGCCCCTTTTGGTGTCGGCACTGGGAAATTAGGGAGCAATCTGTTGCCAAGGTGTCTGTGAAACATTGACTCCAAGAAGGTGAATGATAGGTAACCCAGACATAACATATCTGGCATTCTTTTCTGTCTGTGCTCAAGTTCGTATGTAGGAATTGCATGTGTGTGACTGCACATGTAGGTGTATGCATATGTATGTGGAAGTCGTAGGACAAACTCAGGTATTGTTCCTTAGATACTAGCCATCCACCTTTCCCCCCCTCCTTTAGACAGTGTCTCTCACTGGCCTAAACTGACAAATAGGCTAAGCTGGCTGGCCAGCAAACTGCAGGGACCCTCCTGTCCCTGCCTCCCCAGCACTGGATTGCAAGTGTGCACAGCTATACACATGTGAACTGGGGGATGGAGCCCAGGCCCTCCTACCTGCACGATAGGTGCTGTAGTGACTAAGCTGTCTTCCTAGCCTCCGGTCCCCGCACCACTGCTATCCAAGACCGTGTTTGCCTTTATAGTAAATGATATTTTACCGCATCAAAAGAAAAGAGCAGATAGTAGGTCTAATTTTTTGTTTTGTTTTGGTGTTTTGAGACAGGGTTTTTCTGGGTAAATCTGGCCATCCTGGAACTCACTGTGTAGATCAGGCTGGTCTCAAACTCAGAGATCTGCCTGCCTCTGCCTCCTGAATGCCGGGATTAAAGGTGTGCACCAACATTGCCCGGGAACCAAACTGTTTCTTAAATTTCTCAAATATCAGTTTTGTTAACCTGGGTTTCAGAATTTGGTCAATACTACATTGTTACTCATTGCCATAACATGGGTGCTTATACCACAGAAGCTCTGGGGGAACTTTAAGAGAAAGTTTGAGCCAGGGAAAAACTTGTCTCCATTGTTCAGCCATCCTGCAGTCCTGACTCCCTAGTCTGGGAACATCATGGAATGCTGTGCACGCCCCGCGAGACTGCCAGCTCTGTACACCTGCAGGTGCTCCACCACCCAGCTGTGTGTGCAAAGGTCTCAAACACCGTGGAGAGGGTCATTAGGTAGTTAAAGCCAGCTGATGGCGACAGGAAAGTGTTTCGTATCCTTTCCAGGCTTTTTCCCTTATGTGCTTGAGACATGATAAAGTCAGGCTTTTGTATTTCCTTCTTACGTTGACCATTAGTTAGTAAAGCCCGTTTTGTCTCTGCTGTGGAGTTTCCTTTCCGTGTCCAGGATTAACGGATGCACTGTGACCGGTGCCGATGGAGTAAAAGATCTCCTCAGCAGTTTTATGAACTCTGCACCTATTTTCTACAGATCAGCAACCGTGTCCTGTATGTGCTTTTCACACATGTGCAAGAGCTCTTTGGCACTGTGGTCCTAAAGCAAGTGACAAGACCTCTGCGTTGGTCCAACATGGCTACAATGCCCACACTGCCAGAGACCCAGGCAGGCATCAAGGAAGAGATCAGAAGACAGGTGTGTACTTGGCCCCTGCCCTGCTCTGACCCCACCCTCTCCTTGCCTGTTCTTGCACACTTCTGTACTGGCCACATGAACTCTAGCTTCCTGAGTAGTGTGGTTCCCGCGTGCCTTCCTCCATCTCCTGGTGCTCTGCAGCCCTGGGGATGGAGCACAGGCCTGATGGAAGCTCTCCGCTCCTCCCACTGAACTCGGCCCTGTCTTGGAAATGTGCTCTTCATGGCATGTTTTTCAGCTGACCCTAATTCACACCACATAAGTAAACAACCATGGTGGGAATGGTTTAGGATTTTAAACTGGAAGAACTGGTTTTGAGCTCCTGCTCTGCTCATTCCTGACATGCTAATTTTAGGCAAATTGTTCAACATTCTTAAGCCTGGTCTTCTCATTTTAAAATGGATGAGCTCTGGAATTAATGTGGGGGATAATACATGGAAGGAATCACCACAGCCAGGATCTCAAAAATGTGCTGTTGTCCATCATATTTTACAACTAAAATACTGGAAAGGAAAGTTTTAGTAATTTACTCTGGCATAATTTCTAGACTATGTAACCAATATTTAGCTCAAAATTTGAACTTTCCCATTATGCTGCTTTGATATCTAAAGGAAATCAAGTAAATGTGTGTGTGTGTGTGTGTGTGCATGTGCGTGTGTGTGTAGGGAGGAGGTGGAGAGACTGAGACAACTTGGTAAGAAATTCAAGACTGAATAAAAAGCTTTATACATGTGTTGCATGAACATGGTCACATGTGTGCTTTCTGCTGCGTTCTCCTTGTTGGTTGCCGTGATGTGCATTAATTGCTGTTGAACTGCTAGAAACACATGAATGAGGGTGCAATTTCCAGGTCAAGCAAACGAGGATGGGTTTGCAAGTCAGTGGCAGCCTTTTGGAGAGAATGGTTGGCATGGCTTCCCTCAGAGAGCTGGTTCTCCGTCATAGAAGTTGCAGGTGCTGCCTTTAGACAAGACATTGAGCAGCTTTCTGTGTGTCCTTTTGTTTTCCAGGAGTTTCTTCTGAATTGTTTACATCGAGATCTGCAGGGTGGGATAAAGGACTTATCTAAAGAAGAAAGATTATGGGAAGTGCAAAGGATTCTGACTGCCCTCAAGAGAAAACTGAGGGAAGCTAAAAGACAAGTGAGTTACTGCCTTACACCCTGGATCTCCAAAGGTGGAGTGTGGGAGAGTCTTCTGTACACTGCCTTGTAACAGACCTTCTCGAACTGCCAGCTCCCAAATCGTGACGTGGAGATTTAATATTGTTAGCAATGCTCGGCCTTACCTTATGCTTGTCGCACTGACTCCTATAACTTCATTTATCCTGTTTCCCTTCAACAATAGTTGACTTGGAAATGTTTACCTTCCTTTCATTCTGTGTGTCCTACTTCACTGCTCCCTCTGAGTCTGTCTGTCTGGCAGCTGCCTGACTGACCCCAGGCATTTCCCTCTTTTTCTCCCTCATTCTCTCTGGAGCCCAGATTCCTTCTCCTACTTATTTTCTCTGCCCTGCCAGCCCCACCTCTCCCTCTACTGCCTAGCTATTGGCTGTTCAGCTCTATATTAGACCAGTCATGTGCCTTAGGCAGGCAAGGTGAAACAAATGGCAATACATCTTACATAGTTAAACAAATGCAGCGTAAACAAATACAACACACTATTACATACTTTGTAACATGAAGGGCTGGCTTGTTGGGGTTTCTGTCCTGCCTAGTACCCCACAGCCGGCAAACCCCAAGGAAAATCACACACAGGACTCCATAAGATTATAAAGCTGATTGGCCCATTAGGTCAGGCTTCCTATTAGTCCTTGTAACTTATATTAATCCATTATCGTTATCTATGTTAGCCACACGGCTCAGTACCTTTCTCAGTTGTGGCAGCTCACATTCCTGTCTGGGCAGGAATGGCAGAGGGAGCTTCCTGCTTCCCAGAATATTCCTGTTCTCATTGCCCCGCCTCTACTTCCTGTCTGGTTGACCCACCTATACTTCCTGCCTGGCCAATCAGCGTTTTATTAAAATACATGATTGACAGAATACAGACAATTCTCCTGCACCAATAGTTTAAGTAATATTCTGCAACATAAACAAATGGAACACATCTTTACATTGTTGTAAGTTATTTCTTTTAAAAGTAATTGGTACATGATTTTGACAAATTCTCTAGTAGGAAATTTATTCATAAATGTTTCTTATGCTATATTATTCATATTTTAGCTTGGTAGAAATCAAATGTTTCATTAAGTTTAGAAATTTTTTTTTTAATTAAGAAGATGCTTATTTCCTGCCTGGTTTGTGTGTGTAAACAACTTTCTAAGGGTGAGAAGCAGCCTGGGTGTGAGACCTTTGGAGACTTGAGAGAAGTTTGAATTTTGAATAGAAATGCAGGGCTGCAGGCCTAGAAGGGTTCCGTACAGCAAGGAGGAACTGCGTGCAACTGCTGCTGCATATAGAGTTCACAGGTCACACTTTGGATTGTGCACTAGTTTAGGGTGCAAGGTTTGGTTCTGACCTCAGTTTCCTGGCCGCACCAAAGCTCAAATACACATCCCCAGAAGTTCTACAATCTGCAGCAGATCCAGCAACAAGATTTAAGCAGCACACTCTACAGACACTAGTTAGCACCTCTCAGACCTAGAGAATGGAGCCACCCACGTCCTTTGCTTCAAGGTTGCAGGGTTTTTTTTGGGGAGCACAGTTGCACTGTGCTTAAACCTGCACTCCAGGTTTCAGAACTTGTAGGCTAGCAGGGGCCCTTTGCATAGTTTTTTCCCTCCAGCTCGCTAGATTGTTTTCTCTTTTGTTTCAAACCTATATCCTCTTTTTTTTTTTTTAAAAAAAAAAAAAAACAGGATCTCATGTGGCCCATGATATTCTCAAACTTGTTCTAGAGTCAGGCTGATCTTGAACTCTTGATTCGCTGCCTCTCCCTTCCCAGTGCTGATTACAGGCGTGGGTCACTATGGGTCACCTGCCTGGCTTTGGATTCAGGTCTTAGTCACAGGGCAGATTGCAGTTGCTGATCTTAGGGCATTATCCAGCAGCTCGTATGTGATGAGTCCCCGACTTACAACATGGCTAGTGGAGGCTTGGCTTTTGTTTCTCTTAGTCATGCATCTATTTTGAATAAAGAACTGTGGTGTAAGGGCTGTGTAGACGGGCTCAGTTGGTAAAGTGCTTGCTTTTGCAAAAATAAGAACCAGAATTCAATCCCCAGCATGCAGATACAAGCCAGATGCTATGAATTATAATCCCAGCACCGGGGGCGGGGGATTGGAGATGCTACGATTTAGGTGTGTAATCCAGCATTGGGGCATGGAGATGCTATGATTTAGGTGTGTAATCCAGCACTGTGGGGGTGGAGATGCTGTGATTTAGGTGTGTAATCCAGCACTGGGGGGTGGAGATGCTGTGATTTAGGTGTGTAATCCAGCACTGGGGGGTGGAGATGCTATGATTTTGGTATGTAATCCAGCACTGTGGGGTGGAGATGGTATGATTTGAGTATGTAATCCAGCATGAGGGGGTGGAGATGGTATGATTTGAGTATGTAATCCAGCATGAGGGGGTGGAGATGGTATGATTTGAGTATGTAATCCAGCATGAGGGGGTGGAGATGCTATGATTTAGGCTTGTAATCCCACACTGGGGAGATGGAGACAGAAGGCTCCCTGAGCTTGAAGGCCAGCAGCACACGCCTCCTAGCCTCTGTACACATGCACCCAAGTCCACAAATGTGCACACACACAGAATTTTGGATTGAAACCAGAGGCAGTATGGCAGTTTGAAAAGGATGAATATCTTCTTTTTATTAGCTTGTATTTTTTCCCCTACCATTCCCTCTTCTTGCTTTCTTTTTTATTTTTTTGTAGCTGCACACCCAGATTCCATCGTGTTGGCTTCACCTTTGAGGGTGAAATTACTTAGAGACAGAGGTAGCATTATTCAATGGATTCGTGACTAAAAATAAGAAAAATACAGTATCAATTTAAACCACGATATCAACTTGTCACTTTCTTATAAAAGTAAACATGATTGCTTATTGTGTAAGCCAGAAATTTGTCCTCTAAGAGAGCAGCAGCCCTTAAACCTTCACAGAATATCTGCGAAATGTTCATAACAGCAGAAAGCAGCAGAGGACCCTGAGTCCCTCTGGCGAGTAGATATTAGGTTGAGTACATCCATGCCCTGGCCATCACTCAGCTACTCACATCAGCACAGTAGACAGAAGCATCTTAAACTAAGCGTGCAGCTCGAGAGCCTACTGACTGATGGGGTCAGCTTATCTGAAACGGAGAGAGAGAGACTGTAGGAATAGAAAGCAGCTCTGTAGTTGCTGGGTGTCAATAGATAGTGGAGCTAAGGGGATGTTTTCTAACAAGGGGTGGCAGCTTCTTGATTGTATATGTATGGTAAAATTAGTTAGATCAGGCTTAGAACTGACGGCCCTAGTAGCCCCCTTCAAGGCATCACACGTGGTGCTGAAGTAGTGAGCATATTCATGAGAGCTGAGCATTTTTCATAGTGCAGCCGCAGGCTAAGGGGAACCATGTTATACTTTTTTCTTACTTTTAAATTTTTATTATTTGTGTGTTAGTGTGCACTTGTGTATGGACATTATGGGCATGCCACAGTGTGCATGTGGACAACCAAGGACAACATGCAGGAATCAGTGTTCTTCATTATGTGGATTCCAGGGAGGCTTCCTGACAGCAAATGTCTTTACCACTGAACTACCTTGCTGTTTTTACTTATATTCTTGCTTTGGTTTGTGTTTGTGGTTTTTTTTTTGTTTGTTTTTTGTTTTTTTTTTTTTTTTTTTGTGACAAGGTCTTTCTATGCCATCCTATCCTTGGAATTCACTCTGTAGACCAGACTGGCCTCAAACTCACAGAGATCCTTCTATCTCTGCCTCCTTAGATCTGGGGTTAAAAGTGTGCGCCACCACCATGCCTGGTGCTACTCACATTATTTTCTAAGCCCAGTTAGCAAATGCCCGTCCAACCTGTTAGGCAGTGCCCCCAATGACTGCTGGGGTTTTCTTTAATTTTGGTAAGTGAAGAGGGACTCTTGTTGACTGTTTTTTACATGCACTGGACAGTTAGTTCATTTGTCTGCTTTGACAGGAGTGTGAGACCAAGATTGCACAGGAGATAGCCAGTCTTTCGAAAGAGGATGTTTCCAAAGAAGAAATGAATGAAAATGAGGAAGTTATAAATATCCTCCTTGCCCAGGTAAACTAAACTCTTTTAATTTCTGAGGTCATTTATTGGTCATTTTTTCAAATAGAAGCTCAACTATAGACTTTTTAAACCAAAATTGTAACGTGACTCCCAAGGACTTGTGATCTATGGCCCTGCCCTGTGTGGTGTTTGTGTGTAGGAGAAGTGGCCTTCTGTCTAGTTTCTTAGTTTTGTTTAGTTCACAAGCAAGTTTATGTTGTAGACATTTTTCTGGATTTACAGGTGTCAGCGAGAACAGGAGAGAATAAAGTTCTAGATTGTTTTCTTCAAAGTTTTCCATCTGAAGTTTCTTGGAATATTAACTACATAGGTATACATATATACCTACATAGGGATACATAGGTATCCCGAGGCAAAGGGAAAATGTCTGTGTGTTTAAACACGGAGGAGAAGTAACTTTCTTAATAGCTTTTCCGTACTTACTGGACCATGACCATGGCGCCTTCCCTTCCCCCTTCTTTGAAAAGATGCTGAAGTTTTTGCCTCCAGCTCTTCATTCCTGCCGACTGCTTTCCCCAGGCTGGGAGACCCTGGATGTGTGAAGATAGAGGTTCTCTCCATGTGATTATCTGTCAAGTAGAGTCCTTTCTTTTATCTGGAGGGCATGACCAAGTGCAGTGAGGAAGTAAGATCTATAACTTTCCTTCTCTCTGGTCTTCCTTCCACTGATGCTGGAACCAGCCACACATCATCTCTTGGGGTCCTCCTTTTCCTAGTGACCGTGAATTCTGAGAGACAGGAAGCCAAAGCAGATGATTTTTAGATTGTGTTTTTGATTTGTGTGTATGTGTTGCACGCACATGTTCAGGTACCTGCTGAGATCCCCTGAAGTTGGTTCATATGGTTGTGGGTACCCAGTGTGAGTGCTGAGAGCTGAACTGGGTTCTCTGTAAGAAGAGCAAGTGCTCCTAACTGCTAAGCAATCTGTTTAGCCCCCGGGAATCTGAAGCAGATTTTGACTTTGATCCTTGGTCTTAGAGTGGTAGGCTCATAAGGAGCCTTTCAAAAGGTACACAACAGGTTCTTGCATATACCCTGTTGTTGAGGAGAGTCTAGACAGTCTTTCAAAATAACTGTGTAACCTTTCTTGATTCTGAGGAAATAGTGTGGTTTTGGTTGAAGTAACTCATGTTCAGCACCAAGCTGGTGGTGACTGGAAAGGGGGCATTGCCTCTACCAGAATTTGGAAAGGGTTCTGCAATTGTTTCAGGAGAATGAGATCTTGACTGAGCAGGAGGAGCTCCTGGCCATGGAGCAGTTTCTGCGACGTCAGATTGCTTCAGAGAAGGAAGAGATTGAGCGCCTCCGAGCTGAGATTGCAGAGATCCAGAGGTAAAGGAGAGCTGTGGGGTTGGGAGTCCTGCCATGTTGGCTCTAACTGAACAGAATTGTTTAAACATTCCTGTAAAAGAACTAGGCTTCTGAAGTAGTCACTTCAAGCTTCTTATCAGGTCTTAAAACAGCGCAGGTAAATCCTGAGCATGGGAGACCTCAGAGAGCTGGTCACCGAGCCACAGCAGAGTTCCCTTTGTCTCTTCACAGTCGCCAGCAGCACGGCCGGAGTGAGACCGAGGAGTACTCCTCTGAGAGCGAGAGTGAGAGCGAGGACGAGGAGGAGCTGCAGATCATCCTGGAAGACTTGCAGAGACAGAATGAAGAGCTAGAGGTGAGTTTGGGTGGACACTGGCCAGAAATCAGTAGTTTCTAAAATGTACTTGAGACTGCCTGTTTTCCTACTGCACCCTTGTAGAGAGGAGTCCAAGAGCCTTCTTACCCAGCATGAAATATGTGATCTTGGCTGCTTGAAGTGTGGTAGCCTTGACCTTAGTGTACAAATGGACCTTTCCCTTTCGAGCCTTGCATGGCCTAGTCCTTCCACTGGCAGAGATGAGGTGCGAGTGGTAAGGTGAGTGACAGTTGTCTTGTAGTCCTTGTGCCACAAAGTCGGTGTGACAGAAAGCTCTGGGCAGCTGGGCAGCAGCTGTGCTGGGAAGGGAAGGGTGGTTTAAAGCTCTCTTTTCTTATCCAAAATAAAATGTTGTCTTTGGTGGTAGGACCCAGTGAGCAGAGGGACAGCTTGCTTTATTCATGGTCATTGAACTGCCAAGCAAAGCGCAGCCACGCCCATGTGGGCGGCAAGAGTTGCACAGAACCTGGGCCTAGGGACACACATCTGTAATCCAGCACTGACAAGGCAGAGGCCAACCTAGTCTACAGAGTGAATTCTAGGACAGTTGGGTTCAAAAAACAACAAGAAAAGATCTGAAAACTATCATTTTAGGGGCTGGAAGATGGCTCAGCAGTTAAGAGCACTGCTCCTTCCAGAGAACCCAGGTTCAATTCCCAGCACCCACATGGCAGATCACAGCTGTCTGTAACTCCAGTCCCAGGGGATCTGATACTTTCACATAAATATACTTGCAGGCAAAACACTAATGCACATAAAAGTAAATAAAATTTAAAAAGAAATATTTACGAATTGCCCAGGACCTCTGCCCTTCCACTGCCTGTGTGGAGGGTGGGCAGAGTGAGAGGAGGCTGCTGTTGTCAGAAACACCTGTTGCTGCGGGAGCCCATCCTGGGGGAGAGGCGCAGGGATCCAGGGAGGTGGCCCAGCAGGTAAACATGCTGCTCTGCAGCTGAGGACCTGAGTTGGAAGAGGACAGCCCCTCCTGCAGGACAAGTTGTCCTCTCATCCTTAATGCGTGTGCCGTGTAGCCGTGCCTATTAAGTGATCCCAGCCCTCAGGAAGGCAGAGGCAGTTGGGACTCTGTGAGTCTGAGGCCAGCCCGGTCTGCACAGTGAGATCTTCTTTAAAACAAAAACAGGAAAGGAAATAAGCAGAAATGAGATGTGGGTCGCTGGGGAGTCTGCTGTTTAGAAGACGACATCGGCACATTAGTTTGATCTCTTCATTTTACTGAACAGGAAGACAAACGGCAGAATCAGCGCAGTGTTTTATTGCTCGGATTGTGTAGGCCCATTATTTGCACAGCTTTCCCATTTGGGGCCAAAGTGGCTACCCTGAGTCTTGCCATGTATTAGTAGGGGCGGGAAGGGTCCAGGACACCCAGTGTCATGTCAGGGCGCACAGGTGGGGCTTATCCTCGTCTCACATGGCACACCCAGCTGCTTAGAATGCTGGGAAATACTAAGGATGAAGAGAGGGCTCTGATGGATGGAGGCAGTTGCTGCCAGAAAGACTGCCAAGAGCCTGGGATTATCCAAACTCTGCGGAACGAGTGTACATCATTTAGAAGTGATCATGGTTTCCTATAGACTTTAATAGCACATTTCAAATGGAGTCATAAAGACGGATTTTGATATGGAAAAGAGTTGCAGCTCCAAGTCCCTCTCCTAATTGCTGCTAAAATTATCTTTGTACTCTCCTTGAAGTCTGTTCAGAAAACAGTGTAAGAAAAAAAAGTCCATTTAAACACTAAAATACTTCCTAGAACAACTGTTTCTGTTGACACCTTGTTTTCTAAATGTGTTTACTCCTTTGTAACTCCAGGCAGCGTTTATATTCTCCCCCATTCAGAGCTGTATTTTATCTGGTCATTTGCATATTCATGTTTGTGTCTTCTTTTGCACCAGCCAGGTTGGCTAAAGTAGAAGTAGATTTTTGTGTGGGATGGCTTGCAGTTTGTGCTCTGCCCTGATTCCTTGTTCTTCAGACCTTGCTTAAGAGGTAACTGCCCTTTTTGTCGTTCCCTAAGATAAAGAACAACCATCTGAACCAGGCAGTCCATGAGGAGCGGGAGGCCATCATTGAGCTGCGTGTGCAGCTCCGACTGCTTCAGATGCAGCGAGCAAAGTCTGAGCAGCAGCTACAGGAGGACGAGGAGCCTGAGAGGCGAGGGGGCATAGGCCCGCCGCCCTGTGATGGTGTCCTCGAGGTCAAAGCAGCTAAGGAGCAGGTGAAGCCCTCCCCCAGCAAAGACCGGAAGGAGACACCCATCTGAACCGCCTGCCAGGCCCTGTGCGTCTTACTGTAAGCGAGTCAGCGGACTCTGCTGCTGTATGTGCTGTAGAGGTTCTCAGAGATGCTTCCTCGGCAGGCTCAGGTCCTGGGAAGGTGAAGCAGTGGACACACCAGGGGCTTACAGGGAACACATGAGTTTCCAGATAGTGTCAGCTCATTTGAAAATTAATTTTCTTTGTTAAAAATAACTATTTTAACCCTTGAGTGGCTTCTTTTTAAACCAAAAATCGTCTTTCTTTGCTTTTTTTTTTTTTTATCACAGCAGAATCAGGATCTCTTATCAAAGGGTGGGAACCAAACCAGGTCACTTCTGCACCTGCCTTGTGGACGCTTGTGGTCTCGCCAGCCCCACAGGGTCTCGGCCACTCTTGCTTGTGCCTTCCACACCTTTTGGTGCAGATTGTTCAGTGGGGAGCTGCCTCATATTTTCTGACTGGCCAAAAAGGCTCTCGCTGGGTGTTCCTTCCCTGCCCTGTACCACTTTGCTTTTACAGTTACAAATCGAGTCCGTCAGTGTGAGTTATCAGGATGGCCTAGTCTGGTGGCAGATAGAAGTTACATATGTGTGGAGCCTGCCACCAGATTCGGCAGTGTAGACCCAGTTACTCACTGCCAGGGATCAGCAAAGGCCTTTTCACTGAGGTGGTCAGAGATGACCACCTTGACCCTGAGACATTAACACAAAGGATGCGTCTCAAGCCAGAAACCTGTTACATAACTGACCTTCCAGGAAAACCAGACGATTTCAGTTGCTTGCTTGGCCTAGGATGTGCACACCTCTGCCAGGATAAGCTAGGTGGATGCTGTCATGCAGTTCTTCTCATTCACATCCTCTCTAGGAGCTACTCAGGACTCCTCTGACAACACTGAGCAGAGGAGAATATGACAGCTGCAGTTGATCCCACCTGATCACCTGATTTTGCTTCTAGATCAGGTGACTGCTCCAAGGTGTCTGGGAGGCCTGACTCTGGGCAGCCAGCCAGATTGGCCCCCTTGGGAAGTCCCCTATGGCTCTGAAGACAAACTCCACACACTAAAGTGAGAAATAAACCCACACGAGGGCTCTAGTCTCCCCCTCCTAGTTAGTATTTATTTCCGCACCTGTTTGATGCAATTTTTTTTTTTTAGCCTCTACCTATTGCACTGTTGTGACTTGTTGGCCATTATTTGATTTTTGTACGGAAAAAAAAAAAAGCTTTGTTATAGAAATCAGCATACTATTTTTTTAAATCTGGAGAGAAGATATTATGGTGACTGGAAATATGGTCAGGTGTCAAATATAAATGTATAAACGCCTTGCTGTGTCCTGTCAGACGTACTACATTCATTTTATATTTGCTGGCATATTGAAGACTTCTTTTTGTTTGTGTAAACTCTAATTTCTATTAAGGTATCATGGGTTTTTAAAATTAGTATTTCATTACAAATGTCTCAATGTTGGTTAACTAACTTTTGCCAGGATCGATATTGATCAAGGAAATAAATTCAACAGCCATTTGAGAAAAAAAGGTTTTTCTTGTACACTGTTTTCTTTGAACTAATTGCATGCCCAGCAGCTGCCACAGAGTTGGCACTGGACCTTCAGGTCGAGTGATGAGATGTTTATTCCCTGTGCTTCTCACCAGGGCACACACAGACCATGTGGTCCTGCTTGTGGTCTTCCATCCTTCGTCTCACCCATGCCTGTTGCTGATCCAGCTGCCCACAGGCTCAGTCTGCAGTTCTTGAGCTCTGACAGTTTCCTGATGCTGTGGGAAAGCAAGCTCTGCCTTCCGGGTCAAGTCTAGGCCCGTCTTAGCCCTGGTTGTTGGCGTTTGCAGGGGTTTGCGTTTTAAATATGAAATGAGGACTTAGAACGTCTAGCATGCTGGGAATGGACTGGTCTAGAATAAAAGAGCCTTCTCATTTCGTTTTTTGGGTGGGGGTACTTAAATTTCACAATTAAAATATCTAATATTTAAAGCATAACAAATATCTGGATTCTCTATTTTGTATAGTTAAACTATACAACAAAATTTATGTAGGTGACTTGGTTTCCAGACACCCTGATGTGACATTTTACTTCAGGGATTGAGATAGAAGGGTGAGGATGTGCATCAACTCCCAACCAGGAACCCATGGCTTTCATGGTGGTCAGCTTTTCACTGCAGATGTTTCTCATGGACTAGAGCCAGCATGGAGGGTAAGTGCTTGTACAAGCATGAAGACCTGAGTTCAGTCCTCAGGATCCACATAAAAAGCTGGGTGTGGATTGGGGAGATAGCCTAGTGTATCATTAATGTGTTTGCCATGCATGCATGAAGACCTGAATATCCACATAAGAAGCCAGGAGTGGTGGGAACACCTGTAATTCTTCCTCTACAGAGGTGCAAATAGGAGGATCCCCTAAGTTTGCTAGCTAGTTAGTCTAGGTAAGTCAGTGAGCTTTGGGTCCAAAAAAACAAGGTGGAATTGTTAAAGGACACTAATATCAACCTCTTGCTCCATTTGGGTGTGTACACAACAGCACATTTGCACACACACAGAGCCAGACCTTGTGGTGGATGCTTGTGACCCCAGTACTGGGGAGGCAGAGGTGGGTAGATCTCTGGAGCTTGCTAATCAACCAGCCTAGTCTAAGCAGTTTGACAGTGAGAAACCCTGTCTCAAAAAGCAAGATAATTGAGTGGGGAGCAACACCCAAGGGTGACCTCTTGCTTCCAAAGACATGTGCACCTGCAGGAAAAAGAGCACCCCAACATATCCATGAATGTACATGCAAAATGTTTCTGTATCATAAATATTAGAATATCTAAAAAGAACAGGCTAAGGATATGGTTCATTCAATAAAGTGCTTGCTATACAAGCATCTGGATCTGTTTGAGTCCTGATTACCTATGTAAAAAGCCAAGCACGTTTTACATGGTGTTTGCTTGTCAGCCTAGTGCTGGGGAGGCAAAGACGGAGGATTTCTGGGGCTTCTTGGCAGGTTAGTCTAGCCTGATTGGTGAGTTACAGGTTCAGTGAGAGACCCTGTCTCAAAAAATAAAGTGGAGAGTGATTGAGGAAGACACCCAATGATGGCATCTAGTCTCCACATGCATGTTCAGATACACACACACACACACACACACCCCAAAACACACACCAAAACAAACACACCCTGCTGGTGGATCCAGCTGCAGCCTGGGCTTTATGGAGCTTTTTTCCAGGGCATTTTGCTGATGTTGTTGTAGTGTCAGCCCTGGTGTGATGCAAGCTTAGTGGATACTCAGTGGAGGCACAAATGAAACCTGCATCAACTAGGTGAAGAGTTCCTATTAAGATTACACACTTGTAAGGTGAGCATTGTCTCTGGGATGCATAATTAGTCAATGGTTCTATACTTGAGGTCAGGAGACTCAGGAAACAAGGACCATGGTCTTTAAATCCCTTATGTGGGCTCCCTTTGCAGAGCAGTAAGAAGTTGCTGCCATATTCACGTCCCCACTCCCCAGCCTGCAGTTCGATGCTTGTTCCTGTAGTCTGGGACTTTGCCACCACTGACTGGTATCCTCAGTATCACGTCCTCTGGTGATGACTTCAGCAAGACAGTCTTGCCTTTCTCTGCTCCTGGTGTGAACTTCAGGTTAAGACAAGTTTGGTCTCTGGTAGCGCTGGGGCTTTGGTTCCTCAGTGTGCACAGGTCTCCTGTTAAAACTGGCCTCCGGGGAGATGGCAGGGAATATGTAACTTGCATGCCTTAGTGTGGGTTAAACCTTAGACTTACTTCTCCACCCAGCACATGATCTGCGAATTGTCATTTTATTAAATTTCATGGTGAAGTGCCAGGTGACAGTCAATACAGCTCCAGCATTCTTAGTGTGTGTTGTCTTTTTGTATGTATGATGTGTGTGGAGACCAGAGGTTGACATGGGTGTCGTTCCTGAATTGTTTGCCATGTTTTATTATTAAGTATCTTTATCATAGCAAGTATATATTTATTAAATGAATAAGGGTCCTTTGAGGATTAAATTATATATACAGTTTTCAAAAATAATATTCTTAGGGGAATATATATATCTTGATTGTATTCATCCCTTTTTATTTAAGAAGAGACTATCTTACAGCAGATGTCCTGGTCCTTGGCTCTTAGGATCTTTCTGTGCTCTCGTCCTCTCTGAGCCTTAGGTGTGGAGGTTGTGTTATATTGATTGGAAATTGCCATACTGAGATCCAAAGAGACTATACCAGTTTGCACTCCCTCAGCAATGGAGGAGTGTTCCCTTTACCCTACGTCTTCTCCAGCATAAACTATTATCAGTGTGTTTTTTTTTTCTTGGCCATTCTTACAGGTGTAAGATGGAATCTCAGAGTTGTTTTGATTTGCATTTCTCTGATGCCTTAGGATGTTGAACATTTTCTTAAGTGTCTTTCAGCCATTTTAGATTCCTCTATTGAGAGTTCTCTGTTTAGGTCTGTACTTCATTTTTTTTTTATTGGATTATTTGTTCTTTTGATGACCAATTTCTTGAGTTCTTTGTATATTTTGGAGATCAACCCTCTGTCTCATGTGGGGTTGGTGAAGATCTTTTTCCATTCTGTAGGCTGCGGTTTTGCCTTATTGACCACGACCTTTGCCTTATAGAAGTTTCTCAGTTTCAGGAGGTCCCATTTATTAATTGTTACTCTCAGTGTCTGTGCTACTGGGGTTATATTTAGGAAGTGGTCTCTTGTGCCAATGCACTCAAGTGTACTTCTTTTCTATGAGGTTCAGTGTGGTTGGATTTATGTTGAGGTCTTTGATCCATTTGGACTTGAGCTTTGTGCATGGCAATAAGATATGGGTCTATTTGCATTCTTTTACATGGTGACAGCCAGTTATACCAGCACCATTTGTTGAATATGCTTCTTTTTTCCATTTTATATTTTTAGTGTCTTTGTCAAAAATCAAGTGGTCATAGGTGTGTGGGTTAATATCAGGGTCTTTGACTCGATTCCATTGATCCACTTACCTGTTTTTATGCCAATACCAAGCTGTAGCTCTATAAAGAGTTTGAACTCAGGGGTGGTGGTGCCTCCAGAAGTTCCTTTATTGTACAAGGTTGTTTTGGCTATCCTGGGTATTTTGTTTTTCCATATGAAGGTAAGTATTGTTCTTTCAAGTTCTATGAAGAATTGTGCTGGTATTTTGATGGGCATCGAATCTGTAGATTGTTTTTGGTAAGATTGCCTGTCATTTTTACTATGTTAATCCTACTTATCCATGAGTGTGGAAGATCTCTCCATTTTCTGATTTCTTCTTCAGTTTCTTTCTTTAAAGACTTAAAAGTTCTTGTTGAACAGGTCTTTGACTTGTTTAGTTAGAATTACCCCAAGATATTTTATGTTGTTTGTGGCTATTGTGAAGGGTGATGTTTTTCTGATTTCTTTCTTAGTTCCTTTATTATCTGTATATAGGAGGGCTACTGATTTTTTTTTTTTTTAGTTAATCTTGTATCCTGTCACATTACTGAAGGTTTTTATCAGATGTAGGAGTTCCCAAAAGGGGGTCACTTATATATACTATCATATCATCAGCAAATAGCGAAAGTTTGACTTCCTTTTCAGTTTGTATCCCATCCCATTGATCTCCTTTTGTTGTCTTACTCTAGCTGGAGCTTCGAGTATTGAATAGATATGGAGAGATGGACAGCTTTGTCGTTTCTGACTATAGAAGAATTGCTTTGAATTTCTTTCCATTTAGTTTGGTATTGGTTGTTATCTTGCTGTAAATTGCCTTTGTATCCCTGATCTCTCCCCAGACCTTCATCATGAAGGCTTTCATCATTGTCAAAGGCTTTTTCTGCATCTAATGAGGTGATCGTGTTTTTTTTTCTTTCTGTTTGCTTATATGATGGGTTACACTGACAGATTTTCATGTTGTACTATCCCCGCATCTCTGGACTGAAGCCTACTTGCTTGATCATGGTGTATGATTTTCCTGATGTGTTCTTGGATTAGGTTTGCCACTATTTTATTATTTTTGCATCAGTGTTCATGAGTGAGATTTGTCTGTAATTTTCTTTCTTAGTTGTGTCTTTGTGTGGTTTGGGTATCAGGGTAACTATAGCCTCATAAAATGAGTTTGGCAATGTTTCTTCTGCTTGTATTGTGTGGAATAGTTTGAGGAATATTGATATTAGTTCTGATATTCTGGAATTCTGATAGAATTCTGTGCTGAAATCATCTGGTCCTGGGTTTTTGGGGGCTGGCGGGGGAGACTTTCGATGACTGCTTCTCTTTGTTTAGGGGTTCCAGGTCTATTTAAATTGTTTATTTTGATTGCGTTTTGGTATGTGGTACCTATTCAGAAAATTGTCCATTTTAGATTTTTCCATTTTGTGGAGTACAGGTTTTTGAAGTATTACTTAATGATTCTTTGGTTTTCCTTAGTGACTGTTATGTTTCCCTTTTCATTTCTGATTTTGTTAATTTGGATATTCTCTCTTTGCCTTCTGGTTAGTTTGGCTAAGGGTTTGTCTGTCTTTTCTCATTTTACATATCAATCCTGGTTCCCACTTCTTCTTTCCTCCTCTCCCTCTACCCTCAACCCGATCTGACCTTGGGCTTTTTTTTTTTTTTGGTTGGGAGGCTTTTGAAGACTTTCTATTTTCTTATGGGTTATATGTCTATTTGTTTATCTGGTTTTGATTTAATTTTGGTATGTGATACCTATCCAGAAAATTATCCATTTCCTTTAAATCTTTCAATTTTGTGGAGTATAGCTTTGTGAAGTATGTATGACCTGATGATTCTCTGGATTTCCTCAGTGTCCGTTGTTATATCCTCCTTTTCATTATAAATATATTCTCTCTCTGCCTTTTGGTTAGTTTGGATAAAAGTTTGCCAATTTACTTGATTTTCTCAAAGAACCAGCTCTTTGTCTCATTGATTCTTTCTATTGTTTTGTTTTTACTTTATGGATTTCAGCCCTCAATTATTTCCCACCATACTCCTCCTGGGTGAGTCTGCCTCTTTTTGTTCTAGAGCTGTTAAGTTACTAGTGTGTGGTTTCTCCAGCTTTTATGTAGGCACTTAGTGTTATAAACTTTCCTCTTAGCACTGTTTCATTGTGTCCCATAAATTTGTGTATGTTGTGCGGTCATTTTCATTAGAATTTAGGAAGTCTTATTTATTTCTTCCTAGACCCACTGATGATTCAGTTGAACATTGTTCAATTTCCATGTGTTTGTATGCCTTCTGGAATTAGTGTTGCTGTTAAATTCTAACTTTAAGCCATTGTGATCCAAAAAGATACATGGGGTTATTCCAATTTTTACTGAGTACAGTTTCAGAGAAGGTTCCATGAGGTGCTGAGAAGAAGGTATATTTTTTTGTGTTTGGGTGGAATGTTTTATAGATATTTGTTAAGTCCATTTGAGTCATAACATGTTGGTTCCCTTATTTCTCTGTTAAATTTCTGTCTGGCCGTCCTGTCCAGTGGTGAGAGTGAGGTGTTGATATCTCCCACTATTAATGTGTGGGGCATGATGTATGATTTAAGCTTTAGTAATGTTTCTTTTACAAATGTTGGTGCCCTTCTATTTTGGGCATAAATGTTCAGAATTGAGACTTCATCTTGATGTTTTTTTCCTGTGACTAATAGGAAATGACCTTTTTCATCTCTTTTGACTAGTTTTAATTTGAAGCCTATTTTGTTAGATATTAGGATAGCTACACCAGCTTGTTTCTTAGGTCCATTTGATTGGATTTTTTTCCCAACCCGTTATTCTGAGGTAATGTCTGTCTTTGAGGTTAAAGTTTCTTGTATGCTGTAGAAGGATGAATTCTGTTCTCATATCCAGTCTGTTAGCCTCTATTTTTTTTATAGGTGAATTGAGTCCATTTATATTAAGGGATATTAATAACCAATGATTGCTAGTTATGTTATTTTTGTTTTTGTGGCATTATTTGCACATTTCCCTTCTTTACGATTGAAAAGAGCTTATTGCCTGTGTTTTTGTGGATGTAGTTGACTTTTTTGGGTTGGAGTTTTTCTTCTAGTACTTTCTGTAGAGTTGGATTTGTGGATAAATATTGTTTAAATCTTGTTTTGTCATGGAATATCTTATTTTCAATCTATGGTGATTAAAAGCTTTGCTGGGTATAGAAGCTGGGCTGGCATCCGTGGTCTCTTAGTGTCTGCAGAATGTCTTTATAGAACCTCCTGGCTTTCAGAGTTTCCATTGAGAAGTCAGGTGTAATTCTGATAGGTCTGCCTGTATATATGTTACTTGACCTTTTTCTCTGCAGCTCTTAATATTTTTCCTTTATTCTATGTGTGTGTGTGTGTGTGTGTGTGTTTTGATTATTATATGGTATTGGGGCATTTTTTTTTTGGTCCACTCTATTTGGTGTTCTACAAGTTTCTTGTATTTTCATAGGCATGTCTTTCTTGAGGTTGGGAAAGTTTTCTTCTATGATTTTGTTAAATATGTTTTCTGTGCCTTTAAGTTGGACTTTTCCTTCTTCTATCCCTATTATCCTTAGGTTTGGTCTTTTCATGGTCTCCCAGATTTCCTGGATATTCTGTGTTAAGAATTTCTTGGATTTAACATTTTTTTTGACTGATGTTTCAGGCAGGCAATATTGAGATACCTCCAGAGAAATAGGACCTCAGCAGCTAGGTTTTAAGGCGAGCTGGGGCCATGCTGCCCACTGCCTGTCCAGTAGCCCAAAGAGCCAATAAATACAGGTATTCTGTAACAAAGCCTGCCAGCTTGCCAGCTGTGGCCTACTGGGATGGCTGCTGTCTCAGTGTAAGGCTCTAGGGTTAAAACAAACTAGTGTGAGTACTGCAGTTAACTCCCAAGACCTCAGGAAGAAAGGTCATGTACCAAACAAGTGGCCATTCCCCTACACAACCCTGCAAGCAAACAGGAACTGCCTGCAAAGCTGACGCCAGAAGCTGCAAACACTTCCTAAGGGGGAAGGGGGCAGCTGAAGTGGCCTGGGGAGAGGTGGCCAAGCTGAGTCTGAAATCGTGGCTTCTCCATAGTAAGCAGAAGTGGGGAGAGAGAAGGGCTGCCGCAGTACCAAAAATCCTACACGGCTAAATGACTGAGCTTGGTGGCTAGGGAGAGGCAAAATGTTGCAGAGCAAAGCCACACTAGCTTGTGCTGATCTTAGTTTCTTTGAAAGCCATTCTATGCCCACCCTTATGTCCGACCTCACAATGTATTCTCAGCAAACCACTAGTTTCAACCAGTCCAAAGTGTACGGCTGTCACTAGATAATGAGGCCACAACAGCGTTCGGTTTGGCTGTCACCAACCACCCAATGTTTCCACAACAACGTGAAAAGTGTCATGATTTGTCCTGTTGCTAGAAAAACTTCATGAAACTGTTGCCACATCGGAACATGGTATTTGGGGTAAGCTGAGTTTGTTCCTGAGCCAGAACAGATGTTCACATCTGGCTCCAGAATAAACTGTTACTTCCTTTTGAGGTGAGGTACTGAGCTTTTTGTGGACATTCACCCACTCCACAGTCCAACAAGGACCTTCCATGGTTGGCTACACAGCACCAAGTAGCTATAAGGTATTATTATTTTGTACTGTTCATAAACTGTCAAGGGAATACATTATCCCTTACTCGCTTTTACATCAGGAAAATTACTTCAAGTATTAACTGCTGTTGGCTTTTCCCTGGGAGTGTAGCTGTATGTTTTCTCCCTTAGTTTACTTCCAAGCTCCTATTGCGTCCTGCATCCGGCTGGCCATTCTGAGCATCTCGCCATGTCAGTTGCTGCGGAGCTGATAACAAGTATACTGGTTAGTTTTTGTCAGCCTGGCACAGATGAGTTACTAGGGGAAAAGTAACCTCCACTGAGGTTGGTTTGTCTCCATCACAGTGGCCCGTGAGGCATTTTTTTGATCAGTGATTGATATGGGGGAGGGGGGTTGTCACCCCTGGGCAGGTAGTCCTGAATTGTACTAAGCCACGGGGGAACAAGCTAGTGAGCAATGTTCCTCCAGTTCCTGTTCTGCTCTTGCCTTGACTTCTTCAGGGATTGACGGTGATCAAGGCATGGAAGCCAGAGCAGCCGTCTCCTGTGTTGGGGTTGACAGCTGGACACAGCACTAGATATACCTAGGAAGAGGGGGTGTTGGCTAAGGGACCGCCTCCATCAGACTGGCAAAGCATCTTTCTTCCTTATTCTAAAAATTAATGACTGGTATGGGAATGCCCAGCCCACTGTGGGCAGTGCCACCCTGGGTGTGTAAAAGAAACAAGTTGAGCCAGGCAGTAGTGGCACACGCCTTTAATCCCAGCAGTCGGGAGGCAGAGGCAGGCGGATCTCTGAGTTTGAGGCCAGCCTGGTCTACAGGGCAAGTTCCAGGACAGGCTCCATAGCTTTAAAAAAAAAAAAAAAAAAAAGGCAACAGCAGCAAGTTGTGCAAGTCTTGGGAAGATAGTGCTCCTCCACCGTCCGCTTCCCAGTATGTAGTGCTCCTCCAGTCTTCTTCAGTTCCTACCTCCAGGCTCCTGTCCTGGCATCCCTTGATGGTAAATTAGGAGCTGTCATATGAAACAAACCCTTGCCTTCCCAAGTTGCTTTTGGTCCTCGTGTTTTATCACATCAAACCAAGATGGAAGTTGGTCCTGAAGTGGAGCATTGCTGTGGCATATGTGACTGTGAGGAACTCAGTCTGCAAAAGCGATCAAGTGCTTGGCTTAACGAGCTGTTTAGTAACTTGGTAAATGCTGTGAGAAATGCAGACTGGGGTTCTTCTGTCTTGGGAAGTTTTGAGCAATAGCCTCAAAGACTATTGCTGTTTGTGTGACATTTGGAATACAGTATTTGTGTTTTGGTCAGCTAGGGTTGGAAAATGAGTTGTGATTAACAAGGGACCAGTACCACTGAGTGAAATGTTTGCCCTACTGAGACAGCTGATGCTCGTTAGCTCAGGCTGAAAACCCAGCTGTGATTAAGGACCCAGCATCACTGAGGTCAAGTCTCTGGGAAGTATTTCCTAAGGGTCAGCACACAGGTGTGGTCCAGGACGGGCAATGCTGCATCATCACAAAGTTTGGTAGCACAGCCTAGCAATGGGTCAGTATCTTCCATATGGTCCTGGTTTTGAGGGTGTGGGAGGGTGAGTTCAGAGAGCTGCCGAGGTCAGGAATCAGGAAGCTAAGAGGCACTGATGAAGGAAGGGACTGTGACTCGGTTGTAAAGGAGGCTCCAGGACTGAAGGGGGTTTGGAGTGAAGCTTAGGGTCCTAAATAAGATGGAGTCCTAAGGAACCAGGAAAGGCTACTAGTGCTTGCAGCCTCAGGTACAGTGACAACTTCAGCATGTCGCAGAGGCCAGGACCATTATTGGATAACAAGGATCTAAGCAGTGTAGAGCAGAGTATGCCTGCTGGGACAAGTCGTGTGTGCAGAAGGGAGAGCCAGGGAAGTGGAGGCAAAGCTCATGGGCCCCGAAGATTGTGAGCTCAGGATTTCAGACTCTGATCTGATTCTACTGTGTACTGTTTCCTTTTTGGAATAAGAAATTATATAAGTTGTTTATTATTCTATAGGAGCCCACAATTAAGGGACAAGAGACCTTGAACTTGTAAGTGTTAAAATTTGAAGACAGGAGATTAGGGACAAAGGAAAGGTTATGGTTGAATAGTGATGTATTTGTGGGTCAGCGAAGGGCTAATTATGCAAGTTAGTTTTTTGTCAACTTGACACAAACTGGAGTCACCTGGGAAGGGGGAACCTCGTACTTGATGTAGGGCATTTCCTTGACTTTTTCAGCCCCATGTCAGGAATGCTGCCCCTCAGGCAAGTGGTCCTGGGCTGTATAGAACTTGTCAGTAAGCACTGTTCCTCCATGGCGCCTGCCCTGACTTCCTTCTCAAGTTGTTTTGGTCATGAAGATCCTTTTTCTTAGTTTGGGTTTACTGGAGAGTAATTCACCAGGAAGGCTTCTGTACGCACTGTTGCAGCTGCTCAACAGCGCAGCGGCCTGTCTTCAGCGACTGCACTGAGCTCTGAAGGAAGCCTGGAGTCTAGAGGGATGCCCCAGGAGGGTGTCAAGCAGCAGGAAGCTGCACCTTTTAGCACAGCAGTCTTCACTCGCCACAGGTTGACTTCCTTCACCCTAAAATAGTTTCCATTGCCATTGTCTTCAGAAACTGCACCTGCTAACATCAGTTACAGAACTGAAGTTCTAAGGGGCAAAAGTGGATTACTGTTGTAGAACGTGAACTTCTGCAGTTAGAGCAAACGAAGGTGAGACGACCCTCTCCCCAAACATAGCTCTGCTGTTGTCTTCAGAAGTCTGAGACCCAAAACCCAGAGCAATTACTGTCCTGGCCCACCCATGAGTGTGTTAGTGTGTACTTCTTATCCACACTTTGGCAGTGGGATTTGCCCACACTTCCATTTTTATTGCACAGGCTTGTCTGTAGGAGTTTACATGGAAGCAATCTATGTCTTATGTCTTCTGATAGCAGTTCCACGCAGTATAAGTCAGCCCATCACTGGGACCGCAGAACGGACAGAGATTGCACACAGGAACTGGATTCTGCATTGCAGCGTGCCTTCGCACACCCTCATGGAATTACACAACTCTGTGGGAAACAGGGTTTTTCTAGTTCCCATTGAGACTTGGAGGTATCTCTCTATATTTCAGGAGCTTCGGGATAAGGTTGCTGATCTCAGCATCCCTGGTCTTTAGGCCACTGCTGTCTGCCAAGGAGTGATGGATAAACACCTGGCAGATTCCAAACACACTACTGAGCTAGGTAAAGACATATTTTAATCTTTCCCCCATCTTATGCTAGCTAAGTAATACAGGTCACATATTACATTTATTTGTAGACATTTAGAAAACAAAGTGGGTGGTATCTCTTTATAGATCCTATTAATAAATTTTATTTGGAACTTGTACCACAACAGTTCTAACAGCATGATTAAGGCTGCACGCCCCAGAGTGGTCACAGGTGTGTGCAGCATGGGACAAAAAGGTTGCACCTCAGAGCTGACCATGATCAAGTTAAAACACCTGACACAATATTCGTGCTAAGAAATTTCCTTCAGGTCATGACCAGCATGAAAGAAATCAGAGATTCTGCAAACATTCTGTAAATGTGTACAGCAATGTGCTGCAATAGGAGTCAAAATCAAATTCTATTTAGTGTTAACATCAAGCCCTTAGGAGAAAAAAAAAAATCTCCTTTGTCATTTATATATGCCAAGAACTATTCACACTGAGGGCTGGGCAGGGCAGCCAAGGAGCTGAACAGGCTCCGCACCTGTAAGGAATGCTTAGGCTAATACTGAAGATCTTTCCCGTCGTGCACATCCACCTCTGGCCTTGAGAATCTCAATTATCAGCCATTAAATAAAACCAGGAGAAAGCAATGCAGATCTCTGGGAACATCATCCTTTCCGAAGGGAAAATGCTCTGCCAATTCAAGTCATTCAGTCAGGAAGATTGAAGTAACAAGTTAAGGCTTTGGTGACAGTTATAATCCTCTGAGAAATTACTTTCCCTTAAGTCAAGATAAGATAATAGTGTTTACTGTACTTTCTCTTGACTCTTAAAACCACTGGTATTGGGAGTAGGCAACTTGCACCTGCGAATGAGTTGGCAGGAGGAAGGTCCCCCCACAGCTGTCCCAGACTGGTGCAGGGCAATCAAGCCTGGCTTGGTAGAAGCAGGAAGGACACACGATTCCGGGTCTCAGTATGTTGAGGAAGCTGTACTCATTGCGTCTTCAGAGACTTTGGTGCTGGACGGGTGGATGCTTGCGAAGTACTTGACGTCACTGTCGCGGTCCATCTGCAGGGCCATGATGGTCTGTTCCACGGCCTCCTGGTGGCAGCTGGCAGAGGCCAAGAAGTATTCTGGAAGTGACATGTGCAGTACATAGATTAGTTTTGGAATTTTGGAGCAATATAGTCATGTATAAAAAGCCCACTGTCTAATAAATATAGCTCTTTCCAAGTATAAGCAACCATGCGACTCAAACGGTCTGCAAACTCATTTGTTGCAAAGGAAAGAAAAACCACTAGAATCAAAAGGGATTATAAGATTTATTGTTTTTATGATAGACAAATCTCTTGATAGTGAATTAAGCTCATGCCCAGAAAAGGGAAACTATATACGCACCCTTTTTTTCTGGAAAAATACCAATTTTCTTTAGTCATTTAAAAATGTATACATATTGCAGAGATGGAAAGCAGCATTGACTTATTTACATTGTATGAGGTCACTGCAAGTTTCTTTCATGCTTCAGTCATGAATTTACACACTCAACTTTATGTGCATCTGGAGATGCAGTCAGTCAAACCAACAAGACAAATACGCGGTGCCTGTCTTGTGCCTGGTGAATGAAGGAAAAAAACAAACCTCCTTGACCCTCAGCTGCAAGGCCTAATAGTCAAGTGGATATGTAAGCCCTGGCATATGGAGAGGTCAGAGAACAACTTTTAGGAATTGGTGCTCTTTTATCCTGTGGGTAATGGGGATTGAATTCAGGTCTTCAGGCTTGGCAGCAAATGCTCTAACCTGCAGAACCAGTTTGGCTCCTCTCATTATTCAAATTATTTAAAATTTTGCATATGTATGAATGTCTGTGGGTGTGTGCATGTATAGGTGCACCCTGTTTGGAGGCCAGCTAAATGTTTTTCTTGATTGCATTCCACCCCTTATTTTGAGACAGACTCACTGAACCTCGGTGGTCTCCAATTTTTCTTTTTACACAGGTTCTTGGAATCAAATGCAGGGCCTCAGGCCTGCAGAGCAAAACAGACTGAACCACCTCCCCAGACACCGTCATTACCAAACCTTTAAGACTATGAGGTTTTGGGCTGGAGAGATGGCTCTGTGGTTAAGAGCACTGGCTTCTCTGCCAGAGGTCCTGGGTTCAATTTCCAGCACCCACTGGCAGTTCAGAACTGTCTGTAACTCCAAGATCTGACACCTTCACACAGACAGGGATACATGCAGGCAAAACACCAATGCACATAAACTAAAAATAAAGTTTTAAACTACAAAAATATGTATAGGATTAGCGAAATTTCCACCCACACACCAATATCTTAATTAAAAGACCTTTAGTGTTGTATACACTCTGCAGAAACCATCAACGTATCTTCCTGACAGGTTCTTTATTGCTTAGGTGTGACCCAGAACCTCCTTCCTGCCCACATCTATCCTATCACCACCACCCACCTTTCTCTAGCAGAGTCTGTCGCAGGGTTTTTGCAAGCAGCACTCTAACGTTTGGAACCCTGTCATTGGCCAAGGTCAGCAGATGTGGCATCAGGTGCACAGCAAACTGGTCCATGGGGAGGCAGTCATCTTCAATGACAGTCTGGTGGAAAGAAGCACGTGCTTCAGCTGTTGGGCCAGTGCCAAAACCATTGTAAGAGGACAGAGCCCTGAGAGACAACTTAAGTGGTATGGATTTTAGTGTGCATGCTTAGACCAGAATTCCAGGTGCATGAGAACTCAAACCCAAACAATACATGTATACTGTACATGCTAGATAAGGTACCAAATCAGGCTTCAGTACATTTACAATGTTTGAGTCAGGAAAAAGAGGGTTGTGTCTACTTGGAATGCTGCCCCATCCTTGGTGTTGGTAAAAGCAGTCAGAACCTTTCCTTTTTTATCTTTGACTTTGTCTTTACTTCCCTCAGCTACCTTCCCCCATTACATTTAGGTCATTAGGAATCATGGTCCTCCTGCATCTACTTCAAGTGTTGAGTGTGTTCCATCCACCATGCTTGGCTTCAGATGCAGTTTTAAATTACGGCGACCAAGGACGGCAGGTCTATACCTTTATTTCCAACCTGCATTCTGTCGCACACTGTGATGTGTATGGAGTGTTGTGGTAATGTGGGTATGCAATCTGGCTGGAGGAACCAGACAAATGCCTAACTTTGAGAAGCATGTGCCTCATGATAGGCAGCCAGATAGTGAGTTCAGTTCTTGTGATTAAGGGAGGAGGTCCAAGAGAGCAGGGACTGCGGAGTTTGACTGCCTGTGCCCAGGCCTTTCTTACCTGGCAGACAAAGACGAAAGCTTGCCGACCAGACCACCTCGGACACCTGCCAAAATTCTCTACCAGCTCATTTATGAGATCTACTCCAAATGTTGGGGGTGTTGCTGTGTGGAGTTTCTTCACCATTTCACTGACCTAAAGGAAACATAAGGTAAGGCTGGCTCCCATCAGTCCTGTGACTAGACAGCAATAATGGGAAGGCCAACGAACTCAAACATACCAACTTGTAGGAAATCCAACGGACTGAAGAAACTTTGTCTGCACATAGATTCAGAGCAATGGGACGCAAGTAATCATAAACATCTCTGGGACTATATAATTCTAGAAGTAAAATCAGCTGTCTACAAAGATATAAATGACGAATTAAAATTCAACCAAGGTTTAAAAATAAGAGCAGATTAATTGTGTTGTAACTTTGTAATACCAGACAAGTTCTTATGATCAAGTAGGCTTCTGTGCAGAGCAACCTCTAGGCTCTCCTGGAGCACACAGAAGGGGACTTCAACAGCACTGAGATCGAGGCATGCCACAGCCCCAAGAGATGGGGGAGGGGGTTTCTTCTGCATTGGGGCAGCAGCACCAGATCGTTTCCATTTCTGGCCACCAGCATTATATGCCAAACAAGTTTCTTGTACATATTACCCAATGTCAGGTATTTTGCTTTAGCATCAACAAAATGAACTAAAAGCTTTTAGGAATGGAACAGAGGAAAGCACTTCCTTGTCTGCTCGTTGGATGTCATGCATGGTTTCCCTACTGCATTGGTTTAGAACAAATCTCAACCCCTCTAGGGTTGACCCTTTTCACGGGTTGCCCAAGACCATCTTGCTTATCAGATATTTACATTAGAATTCATAACAATCGCAAAGTTACAGTTAAGTAGCAACAAAGATAATTTTATAGTTGGGGTCACCACAACATGAAGAACTATACTAAAGGACTGCAGCAGTAGGAGGGTTGAGGACCAGTGGCTACAAGGGTCTGAGACAGCGAAAAGCACGAGTGAGCTCAGGTGAGAGCTGCAGCAGGCAGCACCCGCCCACCACACGCGTCAGGACACAGGCTACGGGCAATGGGATTAAGAAGTCCTCTCCTGACATTAATTCCCAAGAGGACAAAATGTGCCAGGCAATATGAGAAAACCCAGCTCAAGTTGCAGTCAGTGACCAGGCAGCTCACAACCACCTGTAACTCTACTTGGCATACATGGGGTGCACTGGTAACACATGAAGACGAAACACTGACATACATAAAATTAAACACTGAAATAAGCAAACATCCTGCAGCTGTAGAAGACCGACACAAGACTGAACATGGGCACAGACTAAAGCTGGGTACCAGTGGAGGGGACAGCCTCTGAGAAAGCCCAGATGCCAAAGGTCTGCCAAAGCCCAAGGCAGAGCCAGGAGGAGAAGCTGTCTGAGTACAGAGACAGTGGGGAGGTGCGGATGGAGCAGTACACTAGAAAAAAGGCCGCCGGCATCCCAGCCCACCCTCCGCAAAGGCAATGCTGGCAGAATGCACAGACAGCACCCTGGGAGCAGATGCAAGTACATTTATTAATACCCAACTCCATGGCGGCCAGGGAGGTGAGGCAGGTATGCTAAAGGCTCAGAACCTAAACAAGCTCGGGTGTATGGCCAGGAAGACCATGAAAAGGGAAAGCTGAGACAAACCTATCCCTGCAAGTCAACGTCAATAGGGTTAGAACTTACTCTGCCAGTTCAGCGCGAAAGCGCCAATTCCTACTGTTATCTGTCACCAAAAACTCCTGGAGCTGATAAAGGTACTCTCTCCTCTTATCAATGTGAAGAAGCTGAAGTGACAGAAGGAGACATTTTTATTTAGCTAGGACAAGGCACAGACATTATTTTAGACTGAAGAATATAATTCCCCTAAAGAAATGTGAAGCAGGTACAGGTACATGTGGAGGCCACCACAAGAGAGCATCATGTGCTCTGATATTTTGAGACACTGTCTTTCACTGAACCTGCCTTTTTTGGCTAGGCTGGCTGTCCAATCACCTGCTGTGATCTGCCCATCTTCATAACCCATCATGGGGATAGACATAGGTACTTGGAATCTGAACTCAGGTCTTTGGCAAGTGCAGCAGCCATCTCCTCAGACCTTGTTTTAAAAAATGGGTCTTAGGGGATAGAGAGAAGACAGCTCAGTGGTTAGGAGCGCTCGGCTCTTGCCAAGGGCCTATGTTCTGTTTCCAGCAGCCACATAATAGCAACTCTAGTTCTAGACCATCAGACCCTACCTTCTGACCACCACAGGCTCTGAACATATATACGTGTGGTTTACACATATGGACATCAGACTCCTTTGTGGCTTCAGAGTAACAGTCTAGGGATAAGACAGTCACAGAACTCAAGGCCTGTCTCTCCAGTTTCTTACTACCATGGAGACTGGCTGATGCTCAAGGAAATCAAGTAAACCACACATGAAAGTGATCGAACTTAATACATGATGGAAGGTGTCAACACCGTGTTATCCCTCAGTGAACACATCTGGGAAAGCATGTCATGCCACAACCAACCAAACTTAACGGCTACATTTCTTTAGTCAGAAACAGCCAGGTGGTGGTACATGCCTTTAGTCTCCGCCTGCTTCAGCCTCCCAAGTACTGTCTGAGCTTGAGACCAGCCTGTCTACAGAGTGAGTTCCAGGACAGCCAAGGCCACACAGAAAAACCCTGTCTTAAAAAAAATACATAAAAACATTGCTAGCATAAAAAATAAAGAGAAAAGAGGAATTTAGGCCCAGAGTAGACTTTTAGTACATTTTTATGCAAAAGGGTTTAAAAGTTACCTTTAGAAAGTCATGCAAGTGTTTAAGAACACCTATCCTGACTTCATCAAGGTCTTTTAGAAATCCATTAAAAATTGGAACCAGATCTGCAGCTGTCAACTGATCTCCAAGAATAACCGCAAGCTCATGGATGGAGAATGCTAAAGTTCTTCGGACTTTCCACTGTAAAAATAAAAACTGTGTTAGAAATTTAAACACAAAGTGTGTTGTATTTTAAATGCTATTAATCTCAAAAACTTAGATCAGGGCCAGTGAGATGGCTCCGCAGGTAGATGCACTTGTGCACGGCAAAATAAGTTGTACATGATTTATGGATCCCACACTTGGCAGAAGAGAGCTGAATCCAGAGTGTCCTCTGATCGGTGCATGTACACACACATTTCCCGGCACCCACATGCACAGATACACTTAAAAAAAAAAATCACATCATGCCTTTAATCCCAGCACTTGGGAAGCAGAGGCAGTTGGATCTCTGAATTGGAGGCCAGCCTGGTTCCGGTTCACCCAGGGCTACATAGTGAGACCTTGTCTCAAAACAAAATAATACATCAGAATAGAATGATAAAAATTTCAGATCTCTTTATGGTACTAGTAAGTAGTTTTCCTTTCACTTATAATTTAAAGAGTGTTTGGGAATCAGCTAATAAACTTCTGTAGTCATTTGAGTACTAGATCCCTGACTTGTTGACGTCCACTTGTACTGAGCATTCCCCTGCTGCCCCACACAATGCTTCCCTTCAGAGTCTGTGCTGTGTTATTTTGGATAAAACCCAAAACTTGTTTGTACAAAACTCGCAATTTAAGAAATACAAGAATAAAAGATGTGTGTGTAGCCCAAGTAGACACACAGACAGACAGACAGACACACACACACACACACGGTAAACTTGTACACTCTCACCACATGAAAGAGACAAGCCAGAGGGCCCTGTGGAGGATGGAACAGAAAGGAAGGGCCATGTAAGGGCACCCTAGAATTCTGCAGAGCAGAGACTGAAAACTGCTGACGGCAGAATTCACGTGATGGAAACTGGGGCTCTGTGGTTCCCTGCCCAGAGCCGGTGGTTAGGAAGTGTCAAGGGCCTGTATCACACGAGGGTTCTATCCTGCTGAGTCAACAGCACTTGTGCCATGAATGGGTATAATCACTGCATTTACTACCTGCAGAAACCAGTCCCTTTATAAGTATAAATTGCACTAAAAGGACAGGATTTTTGTTACTGGCTTTTGGTTTGTTTATTGGGATGGATAAGGCAGGAGGAACCAATTTTTGGCACATAGAAATCAGACTGAACAAGAAATTAAATCAAAGCCTAGAAAAAAACATGTGCACACACCCCCTAGGTCAAGGGTTTACCCATGTGCTCTGAGAGATGTGCTCTTCAATGCTCTGAGCACCCAGGCACCAGAACTTAGGTCTAATTACAGTTCTATTATGGTGTGAAAAATCATGTTAAGTGTAGAAATCAAAGCAGCTCTCAGAGCAGGACGTTTAGTCTCAAGAATGATTCTACACTGAGGTCAGCAACACGTGACTCGAGAGCTCATGCTTCACCCGGTCATGGTTCCCTGTGACACCAAACACATGTAGGGCACACTTCCTGAGACTCTGGAAGCCAACACTATACCACCTCCAGACTCTCACTCACTCACCTGCATGTCTGACGCCAGGGTCTCGTAGGTCTCTCTCAAGCAGTGCCAGTTCTGCCTGCCGAGAGTCAAGGCCACACCTGGCAGGCTGTACGCACAGTGCTTTGCAATCTCAGTGTCGACTGTCTGTGCTCGAGAGGGATCGGTCATTGACAAGTACTGATCTAATAACGCTTGTGGTACAACATCCTAACCAAGAAAGAGAAATGACATAGCACATTTTGAACATTTAGATAAATTTTCAGTAGGTCAGACAAATGTGACAAATTAACTTTAAATATATCAATATTAATGTCAAAAACTGAAATATCTAGTGACTGAGATTAAGAACTATGATGCCAGCCAAACTGGCAAAATGCTTGCCATGCAAGCATAATGACCTGAGTTCAGATTCCAGTACCCATGTAAAGAGTCACGCATGCAGGGCTGGAGAGATGTCTCAGTGATTATGAACACTGGCTGCTCTTCACAAGGACCCAGGTTCAATTCCCGCACCCCAAGGTGTTTGTAGCTCCAGCTCCAGGGAATCTGACTCCCTCACAGAGACACATGTACATCCAGGCAAAACACCAATTCACATAAAATAAATAACTTTTTAAAAAGGGTCAGGCATGCTGGGTAAGGAGATGGAAGCATTCCTGGGACTTGCTGGCCAATTAGTCTAGCCAGATTGGTGAGCTCTAGGTTCAACAAAAGACCTCGTCTCAAAAAAACAAGTTGGGGGGGCTGGAGAGATGGCCCAGTGATTAAAAGTACTTGTTGCTCTTGCAGAGGATCTGGGTTCAGATCCCAGCACCCACATCATGCCTCCCAAACACCTGTAACTTCAGCTTCAAGAGATCCAGTATCCTCTTCCAGCCTCCACAGGCACCAGGCACACACGTGGTGCACATGTAGGCAAAAGACCCATACACATAAAATAAAATTTAAAAAATTAAAAAAAAAAATAAGGTGGGAGTGACTGAGGAAGACACCACCATCAACCTGTGGTCTCCACACACATGTACACAAACACCAACAGGTCACAAACATACACCCCAAAAGAGGGCATATACTAAGCAAATGTACATATGTATGCATATATACACACATATACAAGTTAATAGATAGATGAATAAATTCACTTAAAACAAGTTAAAGTCCAGAATTAATTGCTAAGTTGAAAAAAAACATTACAAGCAAGACTTGTAATGTGGCAGTTCCTCTTGAGCTTCCGCCATGACCACATGATTGCCAACTTGTTTCTAAGCAAGGGCATGTGTGCCTGGAATCTCAGAACTCAGGAGGATAAAGTCTGAAGCCAGCCTGGGTTATATGTACTAGAACTATGTTCAAATAAAGGAACAAAAGGTTGAAGCCACATTCCTTCTATGGAAATTATAAAACTTATTGAGCTGGGCATGGCCATGCACACCTGGAATCCCAGCACTCAGAAGGCAGAGGCTGGCAGATCTGAGTCTGAGGCCAGCCTGACCTACAGAGTGAGATCCTGCCTCAAGAAAACCACTTTAGCTGGGAGGTGGTGGTGCACGCCCATGCCTTTAATCCCAGTACTCGGGAGGCAGAGGCAGGAGGATCTCTGTCAGTTCGAGGTCAGCCTAGTCTAGAAGACCTAATTCCAGGACAGACACCAAAGCTACAGAGAAACCCTGTCTCCAAAACCCAAACCAAACCAAAACAAAACAAAAAAACCCACCACTTTAAAAAAAAAAAAAGCCATATTCCTTCTAGGAGATTTAAAAAGCCAGAGTGCACACATCTGTTGGGAGAAAATGTGCTACAGTCATGCTAAGGCGTGTGCAATGTACTTTTGGAAGATGAGGTAAAGACTAGGTGCTTCTCCGGAGGTGAATGGACGAGTGGAGGAAAATCTATTGCCTTTCTCTTTTAACTATGTTGCACACAAACATAAGAAGTTTACTATAAGAATGAGATGATCTATATGAACTAACTTTAAAATATTTTTACAATATAGGTGAGAAAAAGTTGTGTTTCAAAACAGGATGCGTGACGATTCTACTTTAAATAAGAAACACTACTATGACCATATACCATCTAATAACACCTCCCAGAGGCAAACAACATGCAGAGAGTTGGTCTGGGAGACTGGGCTACAGGGACTCACAGGCACCTATGGAGACTGGGGTGCAGCTCTCAGGCTAGGAGGCTCTGACCTGCTCATGGGAAGACTGCCAAAGTACATTTCCACTAAGAAAATGAAGGACAAGGTTGTATTTACACGTCTGTGACATTATGAGGACCATAAGGATGAAGGTAGCCTAGACTACCTAGTGAGATCCTGACTGAAGAACAAAAACAAAACAAGGCAAATAAAATCTCTAAAACTGGAATGCAATCATAATAACATCAATAATATTTTATATTGGCTTTGGGCAAATTTTTACATTCAAATCTCCTAGGTCAAGCTATACTGTGCAATTCTTAGCAACTTAGACAAGAGGAAATAGCTAGGCAGCATGAGATGACTGTTTATCCCCAAAGACAAAAAGGGCACACACCTTGGTTTACATACCCTACGAACACCAGGCCTTAGCAGACATGAGGGGAAATTACGTGCTTTGCGTTACTTCTACCAATCACCCGTGATCACCACCCATTACAGAGGAAGATCACTGGGTCAGAAGTAGCTCTGAAGGAGGACTAAGAACCCCGCACATCACACGCCTGCCACTCACTTGCACTTTTGATCTCCTCTCTTCAGGGCTGAAGCCATCACTGGCGGTCATGTCCGCACCTCCGTGGACATAGTGAGGGCTGGCATCCATATTCTGTCAGGAGAAAAATCTACTTCAAGAACTGTCCTGCCCAGGGCTGTGCTCCCTTCTCAACCTCTCTGACTGGGTACTTACCACTCATGATAGTCAAAAGTTAGAGATAAGAGAGATTTTTTTAGAAGTTAAGGGTTTATAAACAGGCTCAGGCCTCCTAAGAAGTCCTGCTTTAAACAAAGTTTGTGGAATAGCTGTTAAATGTAGAAAAATGAGTTTTAGAAAGGTTCATGGGGCTGAAGGGATGGCTCAATGGTTAAGATGACCTGGATTCAATCCCAAGCACCCATCTGGTGGCTCACAACCCTCTAAACTCCAGTTCTCTCAGAGATCCAATACCCCCCTCTGACCTCTGTGGGGACCAGGCACATACATGGCACACGGACATATAAGCAGACAGAACACTCAAACACATTAAATCTAAAAAAAATTATAAAAACAATGAAAAATTAATCAGCCCATTTATAAAATATCAGGAGGGTTCTTCCAGTTAACTCTCTTATCTTAGAGGCCAACAGTGTCATGTAGTTGTCTATTATTCCTACTCATGGTTCATAGTAACTCATTTTACAAGGAGCTGCTTTTACCAGCCACACTCCTACACAAACAAACACAAACTCCGCTCCACAATGCGTATGTATCACAGCAGTCAAATCTCCACCACATGGTCAGGGTTTCTCTCCAAAGCACAAGTACTATACATTTCCAACTGCATCAGATGCCATCAACAAAAGCAGAAATGCACTAAAGCGCTAGGAACTCTCTCCCGCTCACTGCGTGGCTCTTCCCTGAAGGCTATCACTTAAGTTGCACACTGCATTCTGACAATGAGTGGCGTTCCTTCTCTGTCCATAAACAGGAGAGAAGAAACAGATGCTATGTGACTCTGGCTGAGAGAAATGCAGTAGGAAACCAGGGTAGGAGCATGTGGACAGCTATGGATGCAGCAAAGACGATGCCAGTAACAGTACCCACCCTCACACTTGAGTCCAGACAATGCCACAGCCCTCCGCAACATGGCCTCAAGTCCCGATCTTCTGCTCAGAATACTGTGTTGCTTGCTGCAGTGAAATGGTCCGATCAGAAACAAAGTGCCTCTCCAAAAAGAAAAGGGAAGAGTTAATTATTCTTGATGAAGGGCTTTGTTTCCAGTAAGACTATTTCACTGCAGTGAGCTACGTTAACATCCACTCACCTATAAGGGTCATATAGACAGGGCTGGGACTGACTGTGAGCCTTTAACAGGACACTAAAGTCACAAGGACAGGATGTGGTGAGGCTAATTATTTTTACTTTATACAAAAGGAAAAGCTAGAAAATGAGGAACAAAATAGAACTCACTAACTAGAGTGCTGGTCACAACCGTCCCCAGCAAGACTGCATGTTCACACGTCTCACTTGGTAAACACCACTGAGCTCATTACCTCCTCAGCAGCGCTGATTAAAGGCATAGAAGTGTCCTGCTCTGAGCTGCAGTCCGGCAGCTCCTTCACACCCAGGTCGTCTTGTAGCTCACTCCGATGCTCCCCACTGCTGGCCTCTTCGTGAGCATCCAGGCTGGAAGCGCGCAGTGCAGCCGACAGAACTTCCACCTGTGCTGTGGGCAAAGGACAACAGTGAGCCGAACGGCAACATCTTCGCTGCCCTAACGAGTGCATGTCTGACACAGCCAGCAAAAAGCTGGAAAAAAATCTATGATGGCCAATCATCAGTCTTTCAAGAGAACAAGCAGAAAACCATTGTGCACTGTGCTGCCTGGCTGCTGGAGGCTCCTCTAGGCCACCACAGGGTCAGTTTCAGAGTTTATACTTTTCTCTACCAGCCCTATTTATGAACCTGCTCTAGCAGAAAGGCAGTCACACAAACCTGCCAGCATAAAATAACAGCAGATACACTTAAACACTGACTTTACCCCACTTCACTATCCCTTTTAGATACAGAAATTACTACAGTTTGTTCCAAACATTGGGATCTTAAGAATATTGCTCAAAGCCTAAACAACTTAGCAAGCACTAGTTATTAAATCTGACTTATACAGAAAATTCAAATTAAAAGGCATTCTCTTCCCCACCCAATAAATGAGAAATTTATACATGCACATATATACATATATAATTAACATTTATTTCAAGTAACATTCCTCTTGCACATATAAAATATGACATTTCAAATGCAAATTTACTGCTTAAAATAACTTATCTGTATGTGACAACACTTCTAGAATTTCCTGCCTGTTTGTGCAGACAATTCAGACTCTCGTATCTGGTCTAAGTGCTGGAAGAAGTGACTGCTGTCCCCCCCCCCACACACACACTAAGGCACAGCCAAAGGAGAGGGAAGTGCAGCCATGAAACAGTCATCCAGATCCGGCTGGTGACTGTACCTGTGAGCACAGCAGGGCCCTGAACGTTCTGTCATGGACAGACGTCTCCCGAGGAACTGTTAATGGGGCTGAAGGAGAAATGTCGTCATCTTTTATGGTATGGTCACTGGGAGACGATGTCAGAAGACCAGGTATAAAGGAAAAGAAAGGGGGACAGCAGGCAACAATGGAGGTCAATATAATCACAATATTGTATATATGTATATATGTAAAAAACTGTCAAAAAATAAAGAGAAAACTTTGAGAGACCAAGAAGCGGGTTGACAGAAGAACTGGGCTCCATTTACAGTTTACACAGAGCAAGCCTAAAAGGCAGGCACTAGGTAACGGACCTAGAAAGGGCGATAAGCCACGGCAGAACACTTCGCTTGTGAGCTCAGCTGTCCCTGGCTCACTAGCCCACTCTCATTCTTAATAAACTATATTTCTACTGTGTGTGTGGGGTCCTCTAAAACCATGGACACACCAGGAACTTCTGTTTCAGTGGGTCATCATTACCTAAATAAAGCCAATAAAGGTGTTCATTCCTGGGACAGTCTGGTGATTTTGATTTCAAAAATTCAGCTGTAATCGGTAATTATCATTACGAACACTTTAGCTCTCTTTGGGGTCTTTCAAGTTTCTAACGCTGAAGAGAACTGAAAGCTGACTACACAAAAAACAACGTGTAAAACGTAGCATGGCACTGAGGTGCACAACGATAGGATCTTAACCTTGTAATTGCTGCTCGAGAGCATCAGAACACGTCTGACACAGGCAGGTCACTTGTCTCCAGCGACTACCTACTTCCCATCCAGGCATGTCCTACCTGCAGGTCATATGTGTATCAAGACAGTGATGACTGCAGCTCAATAGGCCATCTCTGAGAAAGGGGGGCCTCTCTACCATCTTTGTGTTTCAGCCCATAGGATCTGTTCTGTAGGCCACTCCTTGGAGAGCTATTGTGTCCACAGCTAGCAAAGGGGCTTTCCTTTTCCTGTTATGGCCTAATGAAAAGTTTAAACTTATGACGAAAACTCAAAGAAGGAATAAGAACACCAATGATCACAGGAGGGTGAAGCTGTCGTGTTCCCATGATGATTCCTATAGGGTAACAAGGGAGCAAGCGACACAGCTGCTGTGACCTGGAAGCGCACACGGAAACTCCCTTGGAGGAGCCGCATGCTTCCTTTCCTGCTAGTCTTAACGTCAGGAAGAGATGGTTTACAAGGCAGCATCGCATTGGTCTCCCCAACTGCTCAGACCTTTGTTTCTAGATCAAGGGTCTGCCTTAAAACACACACACACACACACACACACACACACACACACACACACACACACAGGTATTTTTTCACAACTTAAAGGGAATGACTGCTCTAACATACCATTTTAGAAAAGAAAAAGAAGGCAGGTGGTGGTGGTGGCACACGCCTTTAATCCCAGCATTTGAAAGACATAGGAAGGTGGACCTTTGAGTTCGAGGCCAGCCTGGTCTACAGAGTGAGTTTCAGGACAGCTAAGGCTAAACAGAGAAACCCTGTCTTGAAAAGAACCCTGTCTTTTCAGAAAAAAGAAAAGAAAAAGAGCCCCAAATTAATGAACAAACTTCTAAAAATTCAAAACATTTTACGATACAATGGAAAACAGCTACTTAAATGAACATAGATTAAACCAGTATGCTCTCAGATTTCAGTAAAAACTAAAAGCACTGCATGACATTAAATTGTTCCGGGTGTAACAGTTGAATTATAAACACAATCAGTTAAACTACAGTATAATATTTATAATGAAATTTCTTAACTACAATGTAATTTTAAGTCAAATAATGTATTAGCCATCTTCAGAAACACAGACATATTATGAAACTTAAAAAGGGTTTATCATTTCATTTTTGGAAAAACTTGAAACCTTGCATCAAATATTTCTATTAATATTTGTTGAGTGTCTACTGCATGTTAGGAAACTAACAGGTACTATAATGTAATGAGAGCCCCAGAACAGATCTAAAGCCTGGCTGGCAAGCCTTTTTCATAAAAATTAAGTTTGAGGAAAAATAAAACTGAGCCAGCTGTGGTAGTGCAGACCTATATCTCAGCACTCAGGAGGCAGAGACAGGTAATCTCTGAGTTGGAGGCCAGCCTGGTCTACACAGCATGAGTTCCAGAACTGAGAGAAACCCTATCTCAAAAGACTAAAAATTAAAATAGAACAAAAAGGTGGGGGCTGGAGAGACGGCTCAGCTGTTCAGAGCACTGGCTGCTCTCCAGAAGACCTGAGTTTAATTCCCAGCACCCACATGGTGCCTCACAACCATCTATGATGAGATCTGGTGCCCTCTTCTGGTGTGCAGGCATACATGCAGGCAGAACACTGTATACACAATAAAATAAATCTTAAAAAAAAAGCTGAAAACAATAAAGATATTAATTAAACACTTGACTATCACGGGCTGTGGATATGCCTAGTGTCTTTTCCTCTGGGGCTGAGGAGAATGGAAGGGAAGCTTCTGAGAATTCTGGTTTATCAACCCTCAGAAGCGCTCTAGCTCAACAGTAGTAGGAGTCATTTGGCTATTTCCCAGATCTCAGAACTATTCATTCAAAAGGGCAGTGACGTTTATTGGTATGAACTATGCCCCAGTGAATTTTAAAGATTAAGATCAGAACTAGAAATAATGTCATGCACAATAAGCCAGACTGAGACAAATATAATATGTTGTCATTTGTGGGACCTGATTTAAAAAAATCTACCTATACAGATAGATATAAAAGTCAGTCAAGTTAAAATAATATTAATGATCAAAGATGTAATAAAATTTCATTCTTTTCAGGTGGAAAATAACAACAGCAAAACTCTAAAAATCACAACAAATGAAAGCAAACAAAGATTCCTGCTAACCTACCAGACAGTTGAGATCTTTCCAAGTCTAAACAAGGTTTTGGATCGGGTGTGGTGCCTCATGCCTATAACCCCTGCTCTCGGAGGATAAGGCAGGAAGAAGACTGCTGCAAGCTTGAAGCTAACCTGGGCTACAGAATGAGATCCTCCCCACAAGGAAACCAAAAGACAGGTTTTTGTTTTAAAAGGATTACTTAACATTTTACTTTATTTGCATTAAAATGGGGATTTCTCAATACTGAGCAACCCTATAGTTTAGAAATTTTAGTTTTTGGAACAAAGGGGAAAAATCCAGAAAGTGGTATTGGATCTGAAGATCTGCAGCTACGGGATTTACAATTTTGGTTTTTTTCTCCCTGGATGGCCTAGAACTCACACAGAGATCTGTCCGTCTCTACCTCCTGATGCTGGGATTAAAGGTGTGCCGTCATGCCTACACTTCAAAACATTTCAGTGAACACAAGTCACCAAGGGACAGGAAAGCACCATCCTGTCTAGCTCCACAACTCCAGCAGGCAGAACAAGGAGGGCTTTGTAACATCCATTTCCCATTCCTAAGGACTTGATACATCTTCCACTTGATAAGAGGCTATTTTTAGAACTGAACAACCACTAAAATACTAAAACTGTTGTTCACAGGCCATGCATGTATAATCCCCCAAACAAAACACAAAATTGAAAAATAAATCATTCCTGTAAAAGTCTACAGCTCCTAAAACAACATGTATGTGGGAAAACAGAAATCTATGCCCACCATATAGACTATAGTTCTTCCTTTAAAATGAGACCCAACGCCAGGCAGTGGTGGCGCATACCTTTAATCCCAGCATTTAGGAGGCAGAGGCAGGCAGATCTGTGTGATTTCGAGGCCAGCCTGATCTATAGTGAGTTCCAGGACAAGCCCCAAAGCTATAGAAAAACTCCGTCTCAAAAAAACAAAGGGGAGGAGGTGGAAATTTTTAATAAATAAATAAATAAAACAAAGCACATTTTTTTTTAAAATCACCTTTAGAATAAAAAAAGAATATAATGGATTCTTCCATACCTTTAACATCCGGGTCATCCATGTGTGGCTCTAGGTTCTCTATCATTTCTTCTAGTTCCTTCCGGGTAGCCATGGTGATATTAGGAGAACCTGGTCCAGGGACTCCAGGTGCATCTCCTGCTCTCTCAGGGCTGGGTGTCTCCCCAGAGTCCTGCTGGAGCTCTCTATCAAGATCTATTTCAGGTAGAGGAGTCCTCCAGAAATGGAAGGAGTTGAACAATTCCTGATCTAAGAGAGCGGAATCTGGGGAGCTGGTGCCAACCTCTGGCCGGAATGCCGTCGTGCAGTTAGCAGGCTTTTTATCACTCTCATCGCTAGCTGCTTCCTGATGAAACTCTGAGGACAAAGTACAGAGTGAGGAGCTGTCCTCTGGAACACTTATGTCACCTGCAGAGTTCCCAGCAGTCTCAGCAGCACAGTCTTCCAGTGCGCTCTCCAGGCTGGCACTGAAGTCTGCGGGAGCATCCTCTGGCCGCACCTGCTCTTCTTCTACAGCATCAAAATCTTTCATCCTTTGATTCATTTAGGGGAAAAAAGAAACATGGAAGTACAGAAATAATTACTGGGAAAAAATAATGTAAAGTATGGCATACAGCATTTAGACTAGCTAAGGGCTTTAGAGTATAGATTACCCACAGGAACTGAAAAGTCTTGTAGGCTACACACCACTTCTTCCCATCAGTTGTTCTGCATTCAGAGATGTACACACCTGTCAAACTTGTCTAAGCAGTCAAGCATTATTAACAGCTGGAGACGGTGACACTTAGGAATCCTGGAATACTATAATACTACTGTAATATCAATAACAGCAGGAAGAAACCAATATAGTGGATTCTAGGATACATAAAATTTTAAATTATTTATTTGGGGATTATTTATATTGTCACTGTTCCAACGACACAGTGAAAGCTGAGAATCAAAACATTTTTGCTTATAAAAGGGATAAGGAGGGTAGCAGAGAAGATACTTACTAACCATTTCATAAAATACATTAAAATCTACTTAATATAAGTAAAGGATTATTTTTATTTCTTTATCTCCTATGCTACTTCAAAACCAGGTTTTTCCAGAAGGAAATCATGATGCAACAGAGAACAAACAGTACACGCTCCTGGTGAACTGCCACCTGCCACCTCAACTACAGCCTTCAGTTTTACTAGTTCTCGCCTATCTTTTATTAACAAGGAGTTACTGGGCACCTACTAGGATCCAGGAAAACATCAGGTTTCAGGATTTGGTATGTAGGGCTAGGGAAAGTGCCTGCTGTACAAGTAAGCATCTATGTAAAAAAGCCAAGAGGAGCCCCACACCTCTAGTCCCAGTGCTGGGAGATGAAAACAAAGCTCCCTGGGCTTGCTGGTCTCCTAGCATGACTGAACTGGCAAGCTCCAGGTTCAGTAGGAAACCCTATCTCAACAAACGGTGGAAAACAGCTGAGAAAGATGCCTGAATTGGCCTCTGGCTTACACACACACACACACCCTAGCACACAAAGGAAACAAGCCACTGTGGTGGTGCACACCTGTAAACACAGCCCTTCAGAGACTGAGGCTAGAGAATCAAGAATTTGAAAGGAGCCTGGTCCTACATAGCTAAACCCAAAACAAAAATTCTCACCAAAACCCTAAAACTGAATGTAAATTGTAGCTATTTGTGAGGCCCTGTCCTCCCTGTTTCTTGAGGCCAAAACACAGGATGCAAGTAATGTTTACCCTAACCAGCTAAGCTTCCTGCTAAATTCTGTGCTTGCTTCTGCTGCAGCCTGGTACAATAGCCTGAGGGGTCTATTTTACTTTAAAATGGTAATTTCTCAACCTGCCTGAAAGAAGCTCAGGTGCCAAGGCCCATCTACCCTGTCTGGCACTGCCTTGCACCCTCGACCACCTGCCTGGGGAGAAGCTCTCACAGGCGCCAGTTTCCCCAGCCCCCTCTGGGTGGGAGGAGTTTTTCTTTACTGGGGCCAAAAGTATTTAACCCTGGATTAAGTTGGGCATTCTCTTCTTGAGGATGACTCGAACTCTGTATCTGTGTGTGCGTCTTGTGTTTTAACCCCTAGGACAATATAGAACTCGTGGGAGGTGGGTGGCGTGGAACAGCGACCTCCACAGCTATTACCCATGAGATTATAATTACAGGTAAACAAACAGTAAACTATAAAAGCAAATTACCATCATTACGATTAAAATGCAGTCAGGAGTGGTAGCTCATACCTTTAGTACCAAGAGAGGAAGCAAGAAGCAGGGGGATCTCTATGAGTTCCAGGTCAGCCTTGTCTACAGAGTGAGTTCCAGGACAGTCGGGCTATACAGGGAGAGAGCGTCTCAAAAGTAAATTTCTACCCCATTTCCCAAATCAGTATGTGATTCCAAGCAAAGAAATCTGACATCATTGAGCAAAGGATGCAGAGAAGTGGGACCACATGGCTTTAGAGGAAATGATGTGACTCACTGTCAAGGACCAGCAACATAAAGGCAGGTGCTGACATAAGAGACGGCACAATCAGAAGCCAACTGTGACTTTCTGGAGTGGGGACGGAACATGGGTGAGATGGGTGCGAAGTCTTTGGAAAGCCACTGCAGCTCAGCCAGATGCTCTTGACTACCCTGCGGGCTATCGGAAGTAATGACGCAACTGTAAAACCTAACAGATGGATCTTCTTTTCCCAAGACCTTTGTAGAAGCAGTGTAGGAAACAAGCTGGAGAGAAACCAGGCTGCAAGAACTGGAGTGTCAGCAGAAGACATGGTGTTTAAACACAGGAGGTGCCTGTGGGCTGCAGAGGAACACTCAACAGTGATTAAAGGGGTGGGTGGTAGTATGCAGTCACTCACTTCATGCTGGTGCTGAGAAACAAGTGAAGAACCTGATGGGCACCCAGACTCTGGTTAGGTCACTGAATAGATGCCTACAGCACTAATCAGAAGCTAACCACCCTGGCTGGGTGTTAATACTTTTAATCCCAGAGTCAGGAGAATCTCTGAGTTCCAGGCCAGTCTGGTCTACAGAACTATGCTATACGCACCTATTGTGGGAAGTCCTTCTGTGTGTGTGTTGCTTTTATTTGTTAATGAATAAACCTGCTTTGGTCTATGACAGGGCAGACTAGAGTAAGGTGGCAATTCCAAGCAGATAGAGGAGGAAAGGAGGAGTCAGGGAGATGCCATGGAGCTGCCGAAGAAGACAGCACCTGAAACTTTACCAGGTAAGTCACAGCCTTGTGATACACAAAATAAAAGAAATGGGTTAATTTCATATGTAAGAGTTAGTAAGAAGCCAGGACTAATAGGCCAAGCAGTGTTGTAATCAATATAGTTTCTGTGTGATTATTTGCGCCTAGGTGGTGGGAACACACAAACAGTCTCTGTATACACTCGCCTGTAAGATATGTGCAAACAAGAGCACCAGAGGTAGGTTAGAGATTTCTCTCAGAGAAAACCCTAAGTAAGCCAGGTGTGGTGGTACCAGCCTGTAATTCCAGTACTTAGCAAGTAGGAGCATGAAGTTCCAGCTTCATGAGACCCTCTCAGTCTTGCTTCTTGTTCCCATGCACATAAACAACCAACGCCCTCAGGCCTTCTTAGCAGAGGCCATGGGACCTGGCAAACCTAGTACAATTACTTCAAGGAGAAAGGGACTCACAGAACCAACCAAAGAAAATACCACGACATAACTTCCGAGAACTACCCCAGGAAGTAACTGAATAAAGCCTTAATGTTAGTGGAGTATTTCCAAAGTATTGCTGCCAATATCGGTTTTATTGTTCATATACTTGAGGTTTTGACGATCAAACTCACAGGTTCTTAGAATAATTCATTCAAGATCTTTATTTATGGGGGTTTTAATTTGTAACATGAGGGGGCCTGCTTGTTTGTGTTTTTCTGTCCTGCCCGGCCCCCCACAGCCGGCAGGCCCCAGAGAAAATCAACCACAGAGGACTCAGTTATAAAGCTGATTGGCCTATTAGGTCAGGCTACTTATTAGCTAACTCTCACATCTTGATTAACCCATTTTTCTGGTCTATGTTAGCCATGTGGCTCAGTACCTTTTTCAGTGGGGCAGCTCACATCCTGCTGCTTCAGTGATCTGGGCAGGAGTGGGAGGAATCAACTTCCTCCTCCCCAGAATTCTCCTGCTGTCCTTGCATCATTTCCACTTCCTGTCTTGTTTCCCCACCTACACCTCCTGCCTGGCCAATCAGCGTTAATTTAAATCATGATTGACAGAATACAGACAATTCTCCTGCACTATTAATTAAAGAAAAAACAAAAGCCAGGGTGTGGTAGCACACTCCTTTAATCTCAACATTTGGGATGCAGAGTTGGGCAGATCTCTGGGAGTCCAGGACAGCCGGGACTACACAGACAGAACCCTGTATCAAATATCCAGGTGGGAGAAGGCAGGGACGGGCACTAGGAAAAGCTTCAAGGAGGTAGTGATTTACTGCATAAATGTATGGATTTTTCAAAGAATAATAATAATAATAAGGGTACCCGGTATGTGCCAGGGCCAGTGAAGGTGTTAAACAAACATAAAAATCAGACTGTTGCACTGGATGTGCTTACACACTACAACATGATCAAAGCAAACATGCGATTTTAAAAAGACATAGTTTAAAACAAGTGGTATATAAAAAATGCTTTTAACTTCCTGGCAGAGTTAGGCTATGATTCTGGAAGGTATGGGTATGGAGACAGTGGACATACTGACAAGTATTTTGTTAACAGACAAAACATCTGAAATGAACTGTTTTCCAACAGAGCAGTAGGCAAAACAGGCAGGGTGCGCCCAAAGAGCAGGGTGCAGGCAGAACAGTAAGCAGCCAGAGAACAATGCAACTGTTTCAACAGTCACAGGAGTGTCCAATTTGCATAATTACTTGTGTTCTGATAGGAATCTATCCTGGGCACATTGTAGGCAAGGGCTCCATCATTGAGCTATAGCCCCAGCCCTCATTATTTTAAGCTTTGCATAACTGTACAAAGCAGATCTCAAAGCTTTACCCTGTCTCTGTAAGGAGGCTTTATCACTATCTTCAGAAGGATTGATAGCCTGACAGATCTAATAAAGACAACATGTCTATAATCAATAAATCTTTCTAAGAATACTACGTGGCAGTAAATGTTTTAGGACAGATAAAACACTACACACAAAATAAACAGTAGCGGAAACCTAGAAGCAAAACTTTCCTAGGAGACTGGAGCGATGGCTCAGCCATGGAGACTCAATGCTCTTGTTGAAGACAAGTCTGGGTCTCAGCAGCCACACTGGGTGACTTGTCACAGCCTGTGAATCCAGCTTCAGCAGACCTAATTCCTTTTAGCTTCTATGGCTACCAGTGCATGTGTAGGCACACAGACAGACGGATACACACACAGCTAAAGACACAATGTATCATTTAAAAAATAAAAACAAAACATTCCTTTCTTGGTCTGATACTAAGAGATATGAATTCTTGGGAACTGAGAGAACCCTGAGAAGAGAAGCCAAATTCTAGTTCATACTGGGTTCTCAGCTTTTATACTAGCTTGAAAACATGCCAGTGCTATCAAAGGCAAAGCAATACCAGACTAGGATGTAGAAGAGAAGTGTGCCAAGCTTTGATAGCATTTACAACAAATCCTTCCCTACTCAGGAGTTCTCTTCCCTTTACTAATCATGACACAATTCAATGGTAATACAGATGGTCCAGTGCTACAAACAATATACCCAATACCAATACATAGCTCCTATTGTAATGCAAAGGCAATGTAAAAACCAAACCACTGTTAGATAGTTGTTCCATAAAGTCACAGACCCCCAGTCATCAAGTACAGCCCAACAGCCCGGCAACTGCTCTTACTAATAACATCTTACTGAAGCACAGCTGGGCGTTGTCACGCCGTGCTGAAGGTGCTTTAGCGATCTGCTTCTACTGAAAAGGCTCTGTGCTGTTGCATACATGTCCCTACATATTCACACATTCACTTATCAGACCTTTCCAGATTTAAAGCCAAGTTATGTGCCATCATCACTAAACTTAAGAAGATCATTTTAAAAAAAGTAAGTTGACTTCAAAAATGTAAAGCAGGTAACACTCCCCCACCCCATCATTTTTATAAAATTCGTTCCAACATCTGTTTTCAAAAGCACCACAACCATGCCTGCTAGAAGCCACTTTCTTCCTTTAAAAAGACAGTACCTCAGATGTGTTTGGCAGGACAGTAGGAGAATGGGCAAAAGGGTAAAACAAGGCAGCAGAGGAGAAAGGAAGAACTGTCAAATCAAAACAGCAAGAAAGCAAATACCACAGTATCAAGACCTACAGAAGAGAATGGTCATCAGCATCATGGCAAGGGGGCTGTTTCAAGAACACGTACGTACTGCAGAAGCTTACGCAACTTCCCATGCGCTCCTAGACCCAAGCAGTTTTCTAAATATATAATTCGAATAAATCCTAGGAACTAAGTGTCAATTGAAATTCTTTAATGCAGAAATCTTGAAATAAGACCGTCAACCTTTTTGAACTTTGGTTAAGTTATGCTTCTATTTAATAAGTACATTAATTTAGGATAAATTATTAAAATGCTTCCTTCAACTGAGGGATTATAATGATCATTCTGTAGACAGAGAATCCAAGATCCATATTAGATTAATTGACTCTAAGGAAAAATAAAAGTCAGAGTGGACTACATATAAACATTATTAAAGTAGGTTTTAGAGGCAAAGTTTAAAAACTATTTAATGGGGCTGGAGAGATGGCTCAGCGGTTAAGAGCATTGCCTGCTCTTCCTAAGGTCCTGAGTTCAAGTCCCAGCAACCACATGGTGGCTCACAACCATCTGTAATGAGGTCTGGTGCCCTCTTCTGGCCTTCAGGCATACGTGCAGAAAGAATATTGTATACATTATAAATAAATGAATATTTAAAAAACTATTTAATAAATTGTATAATCATTAGCCTGTGTATTCTGAGCACCAACAATTTCCTAGGCAAATAATTCAATAAATATTCAGAAACTATCAAATTTGTTACTTGGTTTTCTCTGTGTGAAGCATCAAGCTAAATGTGTTAATTTCATTTTCTCATTCAAAACGTAACTAACTTAAATACAAGCATGTATTTAACAGGCCCAGTGGAACACAAAGCTCCGACATTATACCTGCTTCTGTCTCCTGCTGACGACTCTTCTGGACTCTTGCCCTCATCTTTAAAACACTGGCCTGAACTGGATGGATTAGCAAAGGTAGATATGAAAGGCCCCAGAGACTGAAAGGCTGCTTGGCGGACCTAAGGGGACGTAAGAGCAATAATAAAACAATAAACAAAAATAAAATGATAACGCACACATATTCAACGATTAGTCTGCATATACCAAAGTACAGGAGAATACAAAAGCCTTGTGAAAGAAACCTGAATCTTTCTTTATTTAGAATTTAGAAAGCATTGTAATTTTTTTTTAACTTTCAGTTTTTAGTCTGGTTTGGCTATTCGAACAATGAGAGTCTGAGTAAGACAGACTATTACTAAACACAAATGATCATGTCCTTAAAGTCTTCCTGTAAGCTTCAAAACCAAGAAAAGGGAAAAGACCCGAGACTATTGGACAGAAAGCACACTCAGCACTTTCAAAGAGGGGAGACTGTCAGCCTGAACGAGGCAGACAACACTCCCTTTTACCCCAAGAGCACACACAGGGTATACACACACAGACAGACACACTTACTATATATGTAGCTTTGGCAGGCCTAGAATTAATTATGTAGACCAAGGGTGGCCTTCAACTACCTGATTCTACCTCTTGAGTACTGAGATTAAAGATGGATACACTCAGTGTCTAGTAAAAACAAAAAAACAAAAATTAAAAGGGGTGGGGGAGAGATGGCTCAGTGGTTAAGAGCACTGGCTGCTCTTTCAGAGGACTTAGGTTCAATTCCCAGCACCCACATAGCAGCTAACAACAGTCTGTAACTCAAGTTCTAGTGTTTCTGACTCCAAACACCAATGTATATAAAAACAAAAAAAAATTAAAAAGGAAAGAAAAAGCCAGTGAGTGTTAAACATCAAGCCAAATTAACATGATTTGTATTTGAAAAAAAAACAAACAAAAAAACTCTCCAAGTACCAAAAAGACAACCTTTAATAATCTTCCACTATCTTCTCTTACATGTATGAATCACATCACATATATTGTAAATTCTTTCCTTTTCCCGGGGCGGGGGGTGCAGTTGGAGACAGGGTTTCTCTGCATAGCTCTGGCTATCCTGGAACTTACTCTGTAGACCAGGCTAGCCTCAAATTCAGAGAACTACCTGGCGCTGTCTCCCATGTGATGGAATTAAAGACATGTGCTGCCACCACCTGACATTTTAAATTATTTCTTAAATTTTAAAACATGGAGTTAGAGAGATGGCTCAGTGGTTAAGAGTACTGACTGTTCTTTAAAAGGACCTGGGTTCAGTTCCTAGCCACCTACATGGTGGCTCTCAACTGACTGTAACTCCTATTCCAGGGGATGTGACATAGAGGTTCTAGCCTCTACAGGCCCCAAACACACATGTGGTAAACATACATACATTCAGGCAAAACATACATAGACATACAAGAGAATAAACTATTAAAACAACTTTTTTTTTAAAAAAAAAACATATTTAGTTTGAAATAGACTCAAAATGTTTAAAAAAAAAAAACAATGTTACCCAACGTGAAGGATCGCTGATCAAGTTAATGAACAGTGCTGACAACTTTGTCCGCCGGATCTCTTGGCATGTTGCACAGGAGACAGCCATGAAGCACTCAGCACAGGCCTTTCGCACTCCCCACACGTTATCAGCGCACAGCTGGAAAAACCTGGGCAGCTACAAACAGAAAGTGACCGCAGTTACCTTCCATTTTCTATTTTAAATGTTGGATATTCTTTAAAAGTAGAAAATGTGTTTAATAAAAGTACTCAGAAAATTTTAATGAATTACATTCAACTTACAATTCACTCTAGAAATGCAAAAGCATCAACAAATTGACATTCCGCAAGAGCTCACATCTGAGCCCATCGGGCAAATTCTACACATATGAACTTGTACATGGGGCACATACAGCTTAACTGCTCTGCTACAATATGTAAGTGCCAGAGTAGCCTAGTGAAAGATCAAAGATTCAGTTGAGTAAGTTAGACTCTATTTATTAAGTAGAAATGGGGAAGCTAACTGTGTATGTGTTTCTCACACATTTTAATTTTTAATGAATCATCATTATCAAAACACATTTCAAATGCCACCTTGCAGAAACTTAAAGTACTAAATTTACAAACATCATTCTATTTTGTAGTCACGGGGCCACATTAACAAACTCTCTACTACTCTGTAATGCACTGTTTGTTCTTTAACATCTGAGATACTTACCAACATTTCCTCTGTAGCTTGCTGGCCAACCACACTGCAAATATCTCCGAAATTGGCAGCACAGACCTATAACAAAACCATTACTAACACTTCAATATCACATGTAGAGTTCCTTTAAAACAGTCTATTAAACTTCATTATCATCACATTAGAGGACCATGTATTCTTAAACACGAGGACCAAAACAGGATGCAAACACACCTTCCGAACGTGAAACATTCTACAGTCACAGCACATCTCACAGAACCTAGGGAGGATGAGACGCTCTGTAATGTCCTTCCCAACCATGGGAGCCATCTTGCACATTATCTAAAATAAGTGAGAAAGAAATTCACATTGAAAACATCTAAGGCCTTTTCAGATAAATTTAATAATTTAAAGAAATACATATTAACTAATATACAGCAAATGTACTAAATCTAGAAAAAAATCCCATTTTATTTTTCTATTACTTAATGACCTAATCACTTTGGTAATAACTTTGAAAGTAAGGGGAAAAAAAAAGAGAAAGTAAGAAATAAGGAAAAGGGCTGGAAGGTGGTGGTGCACGCTTTTAGTCCCAGCACTTGGAAGGCAGAGGAAGGCACATCTCTGTGAGTTCAAGGCCAGCCTGGTCTACAGAGTAAGTTCCAGGACAGGCTCCTAAGGTACAAAGAGAAACCCTGTCTCGAAAAAAAAAAAAAAAAACGAAAAAGGCAGACAGAGAAAAAAGAAAATTCTACCTTTAATCCTAACATTGGAGAGTACAGACAGGTAGACTGTGAATTCAAGGCCAGGCTGATCTAAAAAGGGAGTTCAGGACAGCTAGGGCTATACAAGAGAAACCAGTTCTCAAAAAAACAAAAACCACCACCACCAATAAAAAGAGCAGCCTGTAGAAAGGCACGCGTGTGTCTAAGAACAATAGGACTGAGTACAGTTATGTTACTGAGGAAAACCTCCACAGCAGACACTGTCGGCTTAGCGTGGAGTTAACTGAAGATGATGTGGGAGCTGGGGCCTGCCTCTACAGAGTCTGGATTCAGGACATAGTCCTAATACACAGACTTTTCAGCTAATAGTGCATGAAGCAAGAGTTACCTTTACTGAAAATTAGCTCTTATTGTAAGTTAGTACAGAAGGAAATGTGATGCCTGTTGGCATTTTCCAAATACATCTAGTCCCAGACTGTGCAAACTGACAAGAACTGGAAGGCACAAAGATCGGAAAGAAACTCTTTAGTCAAGTATGGCAAGATTGTCTGCAAAGAAAACTCCAATCAATCTACAAAGAAGTCACCAGAATAAATAAACAGATTTAATAAAGTTGTAGGATATCACTGGGTGGTGGCGGTGCACACCTTTGATCCCTGCACTTTGGAGGCAGAGGCAGGTGGATCTCTGAATTTGAGGCCAGCCCGGTCTACAGAGCTAGCTCAGGACAGGTAGGACTGCAGAGAAACTGTGTCTTGAGAAAAAAAAAGTTGCAGGATATCTACATCAGACTAAAAAGGGAGTTTTATAAAATAACAATGACCTAGAGAGTTTTATAACGTTAAAATATAAAATTTAACAGAAAGTAAGATATTTCTATTAAAAATTACAAACATAACTTTAGTATAACCAAATACTTAAATAAGTTTCAAGCTCTGTCATGTTCACGGTTTGTTAGGCTGGTAATGCTCCCTAACTGACCTGAAGGTTCGACGTGATCCCTACCAACCTCAACTTCACCTGACTGCAGACAGACTACAACCGTTCCCAGCTCCCACAGCCAGCTCTGTGTTTCACAGATGAAAATCTCAAGTTCAGTCTGCTCACTGGTCTAGGCAACATATTACAATTATTTTTTTTCCTAAAGCAAATGTAAACCAGATGTGGGTGGGGAAAACATAGGCTTCTTACCAGAGCTGAACAATATAATTACGTTTTTATGCAAGGTTCTCCTTACTATAACCAACATTATTATGCCTAAACTGATTCTCTTTACTGAGGAATTTCTGAAATTAAAAGCAAGTGCTTTGGAGCTAGGTATGGGTGATGACCGTATATTGTGATTGTACTAAACACATGAAACACTATACTTTAAATGATTAATTTTCTGAGTTTCACATCAATAAAAATAATACCAAGAAAAAAAGCACATAAATTGATTATTAACTGATAGTGAGTTTCTAAAAAATAATGAAAAGAGAATTCTTCAAGGGACAAAAACGAGAGATCATTTCTGTTCTCATAAATGATCTGGGAACACTGGCAACTTGTTACAATTTTTTATATCAACAAAAGACCAGTGTTTAGGTATAGGATCAATGCCAAGTAACCAATGAAATGTGAGTAAAGCCCTAGGTTAATGCAGGACTTTTCTATCTTGCTAACAGGAACCACAGATCTGAATGACCACAATACTAAGTTTTCAAGCCTTACTCTAGGTTTGCCTAAATGAAGAGATAGACTTACAGCCACAGCCTCTGTCTTCACATCATCATTGCTATCTGGAGCAGTCAGCTCTATGAGAACAGGGCACACCTTGGTCTCCACATCAAATCGCTCAATCAGCTCCTGCTCCAGCAGAGCCAGCAAAGCTGCCTGACTGGTTTTCCTCACCTGCCAAGAGAAACCCCACAGTATAAACAAGGCACAAACATGACTTCATAAAAGTGCTACAACAGCCTGGCAGTAGTGGAGCACACCTTAGTCCCAGCACTCGGGAGGCAGAGGCAGGTGGGTCTCCGAGTTCTAGGACAGCCAGGGCTATACAGAGAAACCCTGATTCAAAAAACCAAGACAAACCAAACAAAGAAACTCTACAACATACTTTTTGCAAAGGTAAATGCTTCTAATCCTAATGTAGAATTCCACAACTTACAAAACCTAGTTAGTAGACATTTGTGGGTATTCACTTCAATTCTTATAGAGACAGAGCTTGGCAAATAGGGACACTGAGGGCACTGGGAAGGTGGTAAACTGCACCTTTTACGATAGCACTGGGGGCTCTAACAAACGTTAGACTCTCAGCATGCCTTAATCTAAGACAAGTAGTCACTTCTAAAAAACACAATCATAAAGTTAGACCTGAAGAAATATTCCAGTTGTATCACTTAGGTTAGGCCATTCTGCATATATTATGCTACAGAAAGTTCCTTTAAGAACAAGTAATTGAGACTCTTACCTGGTTATTCTGATCTGCGAGATATCTAACCACAATTGGTAGTAAGTATTTGGAAAAAGCATATGGTATCGAAGGCCGGTTCTCTTGACAAAACAGTGCAATATGTGGCACTTGTTCCATCAGCTCTGCTCTCACAGTTGGTTCTATTGAAATAATAGCAACATGAACAAACACATCCTTTCATGGAGACAACTGCTCTGTCTGGGCTGCAGGCGGCTTAGGAACCAGCACGGTAAGAACTGATCACGTTCTCTAACCCTGCAGTTCTTTCCTTAAATCAAAGGAGGACATCACTCCCAATCGTCCTTCTTTCAGTCACAATGCGCACTGGGTAACGAGTACATTTATCAAGCCTTACAATGAGTCACACTGAGTTGGGGGTTAAATACCTTACCTGGTATTTCTATCACTTCGATGGCAAGAAAGTATTTGTAAACTTTGCCAAGGACTATCATAGAATTTAAGGACCTCCTAGGACAAGTTATAAGGACCACTGGCTTCTCCTCTCAGTGCCATCTACAAAAGATTTATAACTAGACCTAAAACAACTAATTTCACTGTACAAAAACATCATTATAGACAACAGGTATCGCATTAGTAAAAAGATAAAACAGCCTAGGAAAAATAAGTATTAATAGTCAAACATATTCCTGTCACTGCTGAAGGGATGTAAGAAACAAATGGCAAATTTGAGAACAAGCATGTGGCTGAAAGAGACATAGTGACCGCCATCGCAGGAGACCCGAGGATTCCAGCCATCAATCACAGAGACCTGAGGTGACTGTGCCCCAAGTCACTTCAGCAGAAAGACACATCTGTGTCCAGTGGAACTCCAGACCTCCAAAGAGAAGTTCATCTAGCCTTCAGTTAAAAAAGCTAAGGATCCTAGCAACAAACCACATTTGGAGTTTTATTATGTTTTGTAATGTGAGAGGACTTCTCTTGAATAAAAATCGAATTTTAAAACACAGACATAGAGGTTTACACTTTCCTTCACAGACTCCATTTACGAAGTTAACAAGGAGTTAATTGCTTCCACATATTTGTAAAGTAAAAGGGGTCACAGTTGCAGTTCTGGTTAAGAAAGAAATCAGAAACTTTCCTTTCTTCAGAGCTCTGCTTAGGCAAACAGACAAAGGGAGCAGAAGTAAACTACAGAGAAAGATCATGTACACAGAGATAAGTCAGTTATTACAGCAGAGAAGGAGAAATAGCCTTTCCAGTAAATGTTGCCTTTCAGTGGCTTCCCAAAGAAAGGATGGAGAAACGGCTCAGCAGTTAAGAGTGCTTACTGCTTTTGCAGAGGACCTGGGCTGGTTCCCAGCATTCACATGGTAGCTCACAACTGCCTGCAACTCTAGTTTCAGGGGATCTGACACCTTCTTCTGACATCTGTGGGCTCCTGCACACATATGATGCACATACATACACTCAGGCAAACACACATACACATACCCTTAAGAAATAAATCTAAAATCATGTTTTAAAATATGTAAAAAATAGTTCTAGGAATATTCATCTTGTAACATAAATGAATGAATGAAATTTATGCCCTGGCAATGCTGAAGCATGCATGGGCAGCCCGTATATGGCAGTTCTGTTGAACTTGTCCACATTGGGTCTCATGGTCTAAGTTGATGAGGACAAATGACCAGATCTCTTCTCATACACACACACATACACACACACACACACACACACACACACTTTTGTCAATTTTTAAAAGTTATATGTTGACTATAAAGATGAATGTCAAAAGCAAAAACAATAAAGGCTTTACATTAGATAATACATGAAAAATAGTTATGACTTTGAGGTGGAGAAATTTCTCAAAGACAATACAAACAATATTGTCCGTAAAAGAAAAGAATCCTAGATGGGCCTGGTGGTACACACCCTTAATCTGAGCAGATCTAATAGGTGACCTCTGAGAGTTTGGGGACAGTTGAGTCTACATAGTGAGTCCCAGGACAGCCAGGGCTACGGAGTCAAAGAGAACAAAACCCTGCAGAGACTCTAGTATACAAGTGCAGAGACACGGTAGAGGAGAGCACCAACCATGCAGGCTCGTGCTAGTGTCAAGACTCCTTGTGAAAAAACTCTAAGATAAAAAAAACTGGCAATTTAAAAGGGAGAGATCAGGACAAATATTTTAAAAAATGAAGATGTCCAGGAGCCAATAAGCATGCTAACTTCACAGGTCACTGGAGAATCTACGTTAGTTCCACAACGCCACACCATGAGAGACCCACCCATTTCTTTGTGGTAATGTCTAAAGTGTCTGTGAAGATGTATATCACAGGAACTCACACACACCGCTTGTGAGAATGGCAACTGCAATAGCAGATCTGTCACGGATAATAATCTCTGCATATCCTATAACCTTTCTGCGCATGCACCCACAAAAATATGTGTGCTTGTGGTTCCACATGACTGCCCACTGCTAACAACAGTGTCAGTAGCCTGAAGCTGCAAGTAGTAAGGAAGGTGCAGCACAGGCATGCTATATATCTGATTAGTAATAAACCATACACACAGCACAGGCATACTATGTATCTGACTATTAATACATCATACATACAGCTAGATGGGTATGCCAAAGTGACTACATTAAGTCTGAAGAGACAAACTATTTGACCACTATTCATTCAGGAGTCAGAACAGAGCTGACTTTAAGGGGGGAATAACACTCATCTGATTTCTAATCATACGGCTGGATCTTTACTGTGTGAATGTGGTAAGGCTTGTACACTTACTCATGTCCTGTAGCAGTGTGTTATGTTCAGTATTAACAGAGCACCAGCATGGACTGAAGAGATGGCTCTACAGTTAAGAGGACTGGCTACTCTTCCAAAGGTCCTGAGTTCAATTTCCAGCAACCTCATGGTGGCTTACAGCTGTCTGTAATGAGATCTGGTGCCCTTTTCTGGCCTGCAGGCATACACTCAGGCAGAAAGAACACTGTTTACATTTTAAATAAATCTTTTTAAAAAATAGCAACAGCAGCAAAAAAAACAACAAAAAAATATTTTCCATGTATTTCTGAATGCCAGATAAACATCTAGACTGGATAGAGTTCCAACCTTACATATCCAACATAGCCAAACCCCATACTCACAATAAATACACACCCACACTTGACATACCATGAAATCGACACGAAACCACTGCCATTGCTAACATCTCCACGTCACTGTGGGACACTCATTATCAAGACAAAAGCAAACACAAAATTCCCGAGGACCCACTAAGTGAACTCACAGACCCTAAGAGACATGAAAACGAGCCCTTGGCAGCAAAAAGATTAAACCCCAACAGAAGGATTGGATACCAAGACTTCAGCAAGCAGACAGGGCTGAAAAACTTCAAACATTTTACTTCAAAGACACATCAGGAGACATAACCAAGAAAAGAAAAGCAAGACCATGGACATAGAGAACCTGAAGTCCCTGAAACAAAAGTGTCGTTAACAGCGACAAAAAAACCCCCCTCAAGATCAGGAGGCAGGCTGGACTTCTGCAGCAAGGACTTTGCTGAGAGAAACTATCAAAATGCCCATTGAAAACCAGACTGAAAAGTAAAAGCAGTGGAAAGTGATGGAGATCTATTTATTATTATACACTTGTTTAACAGCTCCACATTCTCAACCATGTTAAAAAACATCTACTGAGCTGGGGCTGTAGCACATTTGGAATGCTTACGTAGCATGTGCCAAACCCCAGGCCTAGTGCTCAGTGCTGCAGAAAACTAAACATGGCAGAGAACATGCCTGTAATCCCAGCACCTGGGAGGTTAAGGTAGGAGGATCAGAAATTCAAGATCAAAAGAATAAACCAAATTTTTTAGACTATATATTTTTTCAAGATCAAGATTATTCTCAGTTACATAGCAAGTTCAAGGCCAATCGGAGTACAAAATACACACACAAATACACAACCAAACTAAAGATTTTAGAGGGAAAACAATACTCAAAAAATTAATGGTTAAAATTTCCTGACAGATATCCTCAAATTCAAGAAAATTGGCAAATTTGAGTAGAATTCATTTGCACCAAAACACAGCACAATAAAACTAGAGCTCTACATGGAGAGAGCTTTTAAAAGGAAGAAACAGACAAAACCAGACGAGCTAATTTCTCCACAGGAAGCCCCTGCAGCTCCACACAGCTTCTTTCTTTGACATGGCAGTCAGGCTATCCCAACCAGGGAACTTCAGAGTCAAGCCAAGTGTGCCCAGCTCTCACTCCTGTAAGTCACTTTAGAATGGCTCCAGGCACTTCAGTTCTGTAACAATCAGTACGACCTCTTAATTAGTCTTCCTGTCCCCCACATCTCTTGAGCCAGTTCACACTGCTCACCTGTTATAAACCAGACTTCATGGCCTCCATCCACACACCAAAGACCAAGGCCACCTTCAACTTTTCTGGCTTCTACCCTTGGTTTCCTCATGCCCTCTTCCTCCTGCATTGTGTCAGCCCAACAAATTCAACAAACCTGACTAAAGAACTTAAACAAAAACTACAAGATTATAGTTTACTAGACCTTTCTAAGGCCACTTCAGAGTAAGCAAACACAAGAACAATTATATGACAAAGATAAAATAGACTTAGAAATATTCTTTCCACTCTGAAAAAAACAATTAAAATTTTTACCTTAAAACTTTAAGTTTATTAAATGATTAGTTCATTTAAAAATGAGTCTTGTTGAGAAGCCAAAGAGTTTGTGAGAAATTAAAAACATTTTAATAAAGACTTAAGGAAAAAGAGATTTTCACATTTATTTTTGGATTACTTGTAAATTCAAGTATAAATATGTACTTAAAACTTGCCACTGGGGCTGGGGAGTCAGCTCAACGGGTAAGTGCCTGCGGTGCAGACACGGCCCCCAGACCACCAACCATCAGCACGCCAGTGAAAGCGGTATGACCCTGCAGCCCAGCACCCAGAGGAGAGGAGACAGGAAGATCCTGGGAACTTGCTGGCAGCCATCCTAGACACACAGCAAGCTCCAGGTCCAGTGAGAAACCCTGTCTCAAGGAAGTAAGGCAGAGTCACACAGCAGGACAGCTGTCTCCTCCTCTGGCCTTTGCAGGCACATACTACACACACCTGTCCTAAAATGTCACACACTACATTGTGTTCATTTTACCACAAGCAAAAACTCTTAAGACAAGTAACATCACATCATTATTATCTAATGTTCAAATCAAGTTCCCCCCTCCTCTCCTGACAGGGTCTCATTCTAAAACCCAGACTAACTGGGACTTAGTATGCAGCACAGGCTGGTTCCAAACTAGGGTAATCCTCCACCTCCATCCTCTAAGAGTTAGGATTACCAACATGAACCACCATGCCGCATTTGGGTTTACCTCTTTCCTAAGAGAGCTCTCCCGTCTTTAATAAGCCAATTTTCATCTTACAAATAATGACTAGAGACAACATGGTGGCACTATAAACTGATCTTTTTCCCCTATGACTAATGGGTTTAATAATTTCTTTAAAAAAAAAAATTTTTTTTGGAGCTAGGGTCTCTCTATGTAGTATAGAACAGCTCTGAACTCAAGGTCTTCCAGAGAGCTGGGATTACAGGTGTGGGTCACTGGGTCACTTGCCAAGTCTCAGGAAATCTTAAAGAACTCTCTTACCATGGTAATCTCTCCAACAGGGTTAGAAGTAACAACACACTCCTGTTCTCTGTGTGGACACATACCCGAGTCATCCGCTAATCTGCCAATTCTTTCCAGAACAGCAACACAGTCTCCTTCATCGTCGCAGACTTCCCTCAGTGTGTCCAGCAGACTCCGGGCCACCATTTGTCTACACAGAAAGAAATTCATGGAGTTCAGTGCTTTCAATACATAATAGAAGTTTAAAATACAGAATCCTTATGTTTCATAAAGACAACTTTTCTTATTGCAAGTCACATACTAAACTTGTAATTTCCTAGGTAGCAAAAGTTGTACTGACTTTATAAATAAGATTATTACCAGCTTTTTAAACCTTTATCCAAATAATTAGGGAAATTTCTAGTCACTGAATTTTCATTTCAATTATCCTCTTATCACAGGTAACAGTATATTAAATGTTCTATTTACTAGCATGAGTTTTTTACTATACACTGAAAACCTGCTGCAGAGACCGAGCCGCGGCAGAGCGCAGCAGGAAGGGCGCTACCTCTCGGTCACTGCTGTGTTCTGGGCCCTGGCACACACCAAGTGTGTCATGTCATCGGGTACAGGAGTAACATACTCCCTAATAAGCAATTAAATGAATAACAAAATTAGCCCAACAACAAACAAAAAGCAACAAAGGGCAACGAACAATAGAGATCAAGCTGTAAACTTGGGGACACTGACTGCACCTGGCACTTCCTCTGGGAAGGATAATTTTATATCCCTGCCGAGGTGAGCCCCTTTCTTCCCCTTACATGCTAACGAAGAACACACACACCTGTTAAACACGTTCTCACTTGCAGCATACTTGTCCAGCCTCCCCAGCGGTGTCAACATTTCATCTTGTGAGACGAAGTCCAGGGCTGAAGGTAGAATAATCACGTCAGACTCTGAGCTGCAGTCATCCACACCAACTAGCAGAGACATCACAAACACTCCTTATAACACTGAACTGGAACGCACCCTGCCTGCTGGAGCAGTGTGTGCTTCTGAAGCAGAGCGGTACAGAGAACTGTTAGACATCTTCAGATCAGCGCAGCGCTAGCTGCTGTCCTTCTCCACCCACACTGCTAACAGCCCCAGCTGCATACAGCCAGTGGTGACACAAACTCAGTACCAAGAATTTACATGTTTAGCAAGTGGGGTGGCATACGACTTTAATCCCAAACTTGGCAACATCTCTGTGAGTTTCAGGCCAGCCTGGTCTACAGAGTGGGGTCCAGGACAGCCAAGGCTACATAGTGAGATTCTGACTCAAAAAAATTAAAAACAAACAAATAAATATGTAAATTACATTCTCAGCGAAAATAGCTTGTGAAAAAGCAAACATTGACTTAGTCAATTCTATAACAAAGACACTAATGCTGAAAAGTGTCTGATTTCACTTACTGGAAAAGAACTAAAACTATAATTAGTATTTATATTCATTAAACAAATATTAAACACTACTGTGTCAACTACTTGGCTTATGTTGGGGAAGCAGTCATGAAAATGCTTGTTTTCTAAGAACTGACATCCTGTTGAGAAGAGTCTATGTTAACACAATCATTATGGTTACACGGATGTACACACCCCAAGGCAGATCTGCCAGAGCAGTGGGAGGGGAAGACTGAGCCAAGAGTCTAGAGGCAGGACTAAAGAGTTCTGAGCGCCCAGAGCGGAAGGTAAGAGTGGAAGATGTCCGCTATGTTTGCTGAGTTTGTCACACTTAGGCCACCTGACAGGGCATTTCTCCACTGTGTGATGACTGAGGGAGGAAGGGGACGTCAGGAGGTGAGGCTATTCAGACGCGCGCTCCAGAACTGCAGCTGTGAACCATCAACTGGACCAACATTACCGGGCAAAGTGAGCGCTGCTGCTATTTGAGAAGGGGTGTGCTGGTGTGAACAAGCCAGTGTTATTTGGGAAGAGGGACTGTCGAGTGAGGAACCGTCGTCATCAGACTGTCCTGTGGGCACCACGGTGGGTGCCAACCCTGGCCAGGTGGTCTTGGGAGATGTAAGAAAAGAAGACCACAGACCCAAGAGCGAGTTGTTGGCAAGCAGCTTCCCTTCATGGGTGGTGCTCTGTTCCTGCTTAGGCGCCACTCCCAATTCCAAGGATGGACTGTCATCAGGCCATATAAGCTAAATAAACCCGTCAGCCATAATAAATGCATAAGCAAACAGACGAATTAATGAATGAATGAACAAATGCTTTCAGTCATGGTGTTTATCACAGAAATAAAAAGCAAATTAGCGCACCGGGTCTTCTGATGTAGTCCTGGTTGGCCTAGAACTCAGAGATCCACCCACCTCTGCTTCTTGAGTGCTGGGAGTCTGTGTTACCATGTCCAGAAAAAATACTTTTAAATTTTATATTTTGTTTTAATTTTTCTCTCTAATAGTTAAGAGAAGCTGGGTATGGTGGTGCACACATGTAATCACAGCACTTAGAAGCAGGAGATTACACCGACTTTGAAGCCTACCAGAGGCTACGTACTAAGCAGCAGGCCACCCTAGGATGCACAGGAAGATCCTGTCCTGATGAAGGAAGAGGAAAGAGGGACTGGAGAGAGGGCTCGGTGGTTTCCTAACCACTGCTGCTCCTCCAGAGGGCACAGGCTCACTTCCCAGCACTTCCGAGGGGTAGCTCGGCTGTCTGCAACTGCAGTCCCAGGGACCTGACGCCCTCTGCTGGCCACTGTCATGCCAGACATGAGATGCAGGCAAAACACCTGCACACATAAAAGGAAAGAAAAGAAAGAACTGGGACACAGTCACACATGAAGTACGCGGTCAACAGGAAACACAAGTGAAAGTTCAGGCATGGCCAACAGAATGAGGCTGACAGAGAAGCCTGGCGCTAATTCGATCTAATAGGTTCCAGGGCATTTCCAAAACCCTACGAACTTTCACTGTCTGTAGACAGGATCTCACTATGTAGCCAGTCTGACCTGGGACCCACAACATAGCTTAGGCTAGCCTCAAACTCATGCAATCCTCCTGTCTCAACCTCCCAAGCACTAGAGTTAGAGGCATCTACCCCATGTCACAGCAATTTTTTTCCCTATTCTTACTTTATGGCACTTCTGCCCCTTGCTCTAGTAATTCTCATCAGTGCCTGCCACTGCCTTTCCATCTCATTCATATACATGCATACATACATGCATACATACATACATAATCTAGTTAAAAGAAAAATCTTACTAAAAACTTCTCCTAGATATTAATGATACAAAAGACCGACTTCCCAATCAAATCCCCCAATGCCACTGCTTATTTAAAAAGGATTTTAAATGCCTTAAATGAGTGTGCAGCACAGCCTACCCTGTAAAACTTGCTAGACAATATTCCCATGGAATACTATTAAAGTGAACACAGAAGACTATTTTAACTTGTTAAAGTAAAAATCTTTTCTTTAAAAACAAAAAAAGTGAACCACTTAAACATGCCCTTCCACTTCTAAGAAAGACGATAACAATGACCAAATTTATTCTCATAAGCTAGGTGGTTAATGAAACAAAAGAGATTAGCCCCATTCTGCCACAATTGACTGCCTGGAAAAACAGGTCTCACCACCAGGCAGATCCTCAAACATCCTGGCAGACTGAGTTGATAATCCAGGGAGGCCAAAGCTGCAAAATTTGCAGGACTGAACATCTTAGGGGAGGGCTTCAGAGGGTTGGTCCCCTTCCTCTTGGGTTTCTAAAACAGGCTCTCTATGTAGTTCACGTAGACTCTCCACTTACAGTTCTGCCTCAGCCCCTGAACCATCCCACATCCATCTCAGAAGGTCCACTTTAGATGAACACTGGAACTACATACATGTAAGGGTCCAAGGAATAACTACTTGAGATCAGGAGAACAGCTCTCTATCAAAAAGTCCATGTCTCCATCACTGCAGTGAAAAAATAACCCCGACCCACACAGGATCACAAGCAGCCTCGGAGGAGTCAAGTCTGACACCGAGGGCTGCTCTCGTTATCACACAGGCTCAGACGCTCAGGTAACTAACTTGGGCTCTAAAGTGCAATTCCCAGAGTGATAGAAACGACTGCAAAAACAGATGTGGCCCTCAAAGGTAACATCTTCGATGTCTAGTATTGCGGAGGCCCGAAATATGAGCCAATTTCTAGGAGACCAAAGGTCATAGAGTAGGAACTTACAAGGCTATTGTGCTTCTACCTCAAAGGCCCAGCTTATGCTGAGCAGAGAGTTCTGTAGTAAGGAGGCTGCTTGTTGTCACAGCACAGAGGGAAATCCTGTTATTGTCAACAGGTGTGGCTAATTGTAGACCTTGTGCTCCAGGAATAGAGAAGATCTGTTCCTACCTCAAACAAGGGTCTAAGGATCCAAGTAAGTTCCAGTTCCCTTTATGGAGAAAACTTGGGATTCTACCCAGGGAGTGGTTTGCCAACAGAATGTTTTGGTCTAGGGTATAAGTGTGACTTGTTTTGTTCTAGCTACAGAATGTTTAACTATGAATGTAGCCAGCGACTTTCAATTAGCATGTTCATTTCCCGTATCATATTAATGCAGTCTTTTCTCTTACCCCTACCTTTTGGGATCAGGGTATTTTAAGCAGTTGGAAATTAAATGTGGATGAATTTTCAGTACTCACTGGAATTCCCTCTCGACACTATCCTATGTGTTTCTCCACTTTATTATTTTCATTCGCATCTTCATAGTCTTTATTATATTTCTAAATCTCCACGCCCTTATTTTGGAGAAAGGTATTTTTGTTGAGGCTAGTCCCCGGCATAGCATACAACAACAAAAACAACAAATAGATATGGAAACCAAGTATAAACAAACCAATTCAATGGCAGCACCAGACTCACAATTATCAAGACAGCAGGACTAGTAGACAAGCACACGGCACAGTCTAACTGTTACCGCAGCTGTGCCGAGCACCGTGGACGCCTGCAGGGCACCTAGAAGCACTCACAGCACAGGAGGAAAGGAGTAGGAATAGTCAAAAGCCCCTGACTTTCGAGTGAAGGAAAAAAAATGAAAATACACTAGGTTCGAACAGATAATACAAAACAAATGAACAGGGAACATGAAGAAATAACGTTAAAAAATTGAAACAAAAGCCAGGCAGTGGTGGCACAAGCCTTTAATCCCAGCACTCGGGGCAGAAGCAGGGAGATCTCTGTGAGTTCAAGGCCAGCCTGGTCTACCAGAGTGAGTTCTAGGACAAGCTTCAAAGCTACACAGAGAAACCCTGGGGGTGGGGGGTGGGGAGGAAACCAAACAATAGCAGAATAGAGTATCACTCAGCCATAGGAAAATGTCAGGCATTGTAATATGCATACATTTGAAGTCTGCAAAGGAAAGGGAATATAAGAATATTTGAAGAAATAATGAACCCCAGAAAAACCAAATTTGATGAAAACTATTAGTCGATAGGCCCAAAGGAGTCAATGAATCCTTTTTGAAAAACCATAAAGAAAAATGCGCCTATCTATAATAAAACTGCTTAACACCAGTCACAGAACCTCTTAAACTAGGGCTGACCCGTTTTACGTATAAACAGAACAAGACTTCCACAGGCTAGAAGGCAGGAGAGCAATAACTTTAGAGTCCTGACAAAGATCAGGGGCTGCAGAAATGACTGAGTGTTTAAGAGCACTTGCTGCTCTTACAGAGATCATATTAGCTTCTAACTCCAGTTCCAGGTAATCTGATGCTCTCTTCTGCCAGTACTGCATACACGTGGTGCAGATATATACATGCAGACAAAACATAAATAGATAAAAAGATAAATAGAAATTTTTTTTTTGAAAAAGAAAGTAAGGTCAGTCTAGCACTCCATACCCAACAGCCAGAAACCTTTCAACTACAGGCTTCTGCAGACAATGCAAGGCTGATGTCAGCAGACATTCAGTGGAGGACGAGACCCTACATCTACACAAAGGAATAAAGAGTATCAGAAATGGTTAAATAAAAAGGCTAAGCCGGGTGGTGGTGGCACACACCTTTAATCCAGCACTCAGGAGGCAGTGGCAGGTGGATCTCTGAGTTTGAGGCCAGCCTGGTCTATAGAGTTAGTTCTAGGACAGCTAGGGCTACACAGAAACCCTGTCTCGAAAAATCAAAAATAAATAAATAAATAGCTATTAGCTTTGAAAGGTAAAGCAAAAATATGTACAATAAAATGAGTAATAAGCAGTATAATACTACACAAACATACAACAGTCAGAAGACAAGAAGAGCATAGCGCATGCTTCTGCCAACTGCCGCATGAAAAGATACTACAAGACGTCAGAGTCACAGCTGTAACAAAGCACACCCAGAGCAAAATCTTGAAAGCAACCATTACTTTTAAAATCAAAGGTGAATAAAAAATAAAGTCCATAAGCAACACAAATGAAGGGAGGGGGAAAAGATAAAGGGAGTAAAACAGAGATAGGATCCATAGGTAGAAAAAAGAAGAAATTTAAACGCAGCCATATTATAATTGGGAACATTAACTGTGAAAGGCCTAAATACATCTATTAAAAGAACAGGGACTTCAAAATAGGTTTAAGAAAACAACACTAAACCATGTACATAACTAGTGCAGAAAATTTTTACATAATTTCTAATCTATAATTCATAAAATACCTTATTCATTATGAACTAAAGGGCTATAAAAGCTACTGGACACTCATTTGCCCTCAGTTTTCTCTCTCCTAATGTAAGGCTGCTGAACTAGCATGATCTCATCAGGTACCTTCATGTGGGCTCTAGAATTCTACGACTATGACCAAACTGTTTCATCAGTCTCACATGTGTTCACCTTAAAGATAAACATGATTCCGGTTCATAAAAGGTAGAGGAAAGCAGGGGAGCTATTGTTAAACACACTACTGTGTTTAAGACAGTGTGGAGATTTATCAAAGGCTCAGAAATTGTTTATGCAGGTCTAGAAGGTAGCCTACAGATATCTATGTTTAATAAATATCCTCACTAATTTAGACTGTTTACCAACCATATCTGAAAAACATACTTTTAAGACGACAGGAAAACCATATTCTGTTCCTACCTTTTTGTCCCCTTCTATCAATTATGGATGACATTCTACACAAAAATCAGGCTCTGGTCTGGAATAACAGGCTCATCTTTCTAGTTCTAGCATTGCTGCCTCAGTCAGGAGTCATGGAGTCATTGTGAGTTATCTTCCCTAGTCTATTTAGAAGTCCACCCCACTTTACACATGCCCACGTGCCCCTAATCTCATGGTACTCATGTCTCAGCATTCTGAGCTGACACCACCACACCTGCCTTTACATCGCCCTTGACTGGACTTGCTATAACTGTAGATTTCATCCCACTGAAGGCCAGAAAGCCTTACGACAGATGACTATGGTTTGTCTTACCTAGCTTACCGTGCAAATGCCTGCCACAGTTATAATGAGAAACTTAGAAATAATCAAAAGGCCAAGCATGGTGGTATACACCTTTAATCCCAGCACTTGGAAGACAAATATCAGGCCTCTCCACATGCAAACTCTGCATTTAGGACTGTTACTAGAAACACAAAATTTCAATGTACCTTCTGCATGATAAAACCAGTGAATAGGATAGCACCTAACTATAATAGTGACAGGGATGGACCAAATGATTAAAAACCAAAACCAAAAAAAAAAAAAAAACCCAAAGGCGAAAAGGTCCCCCTAAGGAGGTACATATCTGAGATGGCATGCATCATGTGGGTACACACAGGGCCTACTTTTAGTTGACCTGATAAAGAAATAAAACTGTGTTTTTTTTTTGGGGGGGGGGGGGAGATGTGATTGAAGCTTGACCAATAGGACAAGAAAGAGGTCTATTTAAGCAAAAATCCCAAAGGTGATGCTCACCTTTAAACCCAGCACTTGTGAGGCAGAGGCAGGTAGATCTCTCAAGTTGGAGGCCAGCCTGGGGCCCAAATCTCTATTTCAGTACAAGACTTTTGAAGGGAAAGCCTGAGTTGCCAAACCTGCAGGTATATTTTCATGACAGACATGAGAGATGCATTTTCCACTTGTTTAAAGAAACCAGTAAGGAAATCCACTAAACTGAATTTTACATTCTTTTTTCTTCCAGATCACTTTCCGTTTTTACCACAGAATTTTATCGTAATATGACTTTATGCTTGCGAATTTGTTTCTCTGTGCCAAAGAGAAGCCTAATATGTGAACTTTCAGGCTGGGGACATGGCTCAGTGAGTGAAGGATCCAAGTTCAGACCCCCAGCCCTCACAAAGAGCCGAGTGCAGTTGGTCTCTGTAATCCAATCCGCTCTAGCCAAAAGTCAACTCAATTCTGTGGGAAACCTTATCTCAGATAAAGCAAGGAGTCTCTGATCTCCACATATGTGTACACAAACACACACACACTTTTCTTCAATCATACAACTTAAAATGTTTGTTTTCATTGCTGCTCTTAATGCTATTGACCAGGTAGAATATATCACGGAGTATGACAAACAGTAAACAAATTTTTATTGAAAAGGCATCGGTCTTTGTCAACACAACACAAACGAGTCAGCTGAGAAGACGGAACTCTACACAAAAAGCGTTAGTCTCGCTGACAGGGTGTGGGTATGTTTAGATGTGGAATACTTTATTAGCATTTACTTACATTGCAGCATCAGAACACAGAACCAGGGATGGAGAGGTGGACCAGCACTAAAGAGCAATTGCTCCCTCTTTCAGACAACTCAGATTCAGTGCCCAGCACCTTCAGGCATGATGAAGGGGGGTATTGCAGACAAGACATGGCCATTTCACTGAAGAGCTCAAAGAAGCTGGGATTACATCGGCACAAGACTGGGCCTGTCAACATCCTGTTATAAAAGGTAGGAGCTTACAGGGCCACACCCTTCCCTGAGGATTTTATAAGCAGTTAACAGTTGCTAGGAGGTGAGGGACTCAACAGAGCCTCAACCCACCTAAGAAGCTATAGGCAGTTAATGGTTACTGGGGGGAGAAGGGGCCACTGCTAAGGGTCCACACTACTGTAAATACCACCTCAGCCTTGCTCACAGAAGCAGTCCTAAGGAAAGTCGGGGGCTACCGCCCCCAAAGGCACAAAAGTAGAAAGAAGAGTAGTTAAAGGAGGCAATCCCTGAGAGTAGGGAACGATGACAGGGTAATACACTGTCTCCATTGAGGGAGCTGTGCAGGTAAGCATAGACTACACCTGGAATTAACTAAAACCCAAGCAGCGGGGATAATGTGGAGGATTTTTCTTAATTAAATCATTTTAAGTGGGAAGGCCCACTTTTAACCTTAATTTTTTGTTTGTTTTTCAAGACAGGCCTCTGTGTAGCCCTGGCTATCTTGGAACTCTGTAGATAAGGCTGGTCTTGAATTCAGAGTTCCTCCTCCTTCTGCCTCCTCAGTGACAGGATTAAAGGTGTGAATAACCGGCCACACCTTTTGCTGGCAGCCTGTATAAAGGACTGAAGGAAGTGTGCTCTGCTGGCTGGCTCTCTCACTCACAAATCCACTCTTTTACCGGCACTGGAGCACGCTTCATAGGAATTCTGATGTAAACTGAGGATCAGCTGAGACATCCAACCTCATAAAATAAACAACTGTTAAATTCTTGGACCTTCCATTGGTGACAGTCGTTGTTGGACTAGTGGACTATATATTTTATCAGTCTGATCCTCTGAAGAACCCTGACTAATATAACATGTATGAAATTACTACTAAAGTAATAAAAATGGGACTTTAATAGTTTTAACAAATAAACATACCAAAAAATGACCAGGGAGCTCCCTTGCAGGGCAGAGTTCCAGTAAGTTAGTCTGACAGACTCAGGACAGACAGCTGTCACTCTAACTGGGGTGGAGAGTGTCAGGCAGTCATCACTCCTCCCCTCCTTACAAGAGGGGAACCTGCCTTTTACAGTGCGGAAATCTGGCACACGCTACTTCCCAGAAGAGGAACTGAGAGGCTGCAGTGCTGAGCAAACACGATTACCACATCACTGTCCTGACAAAAAGCAAAAACAACGATGAGCACGCTGTCTAGAGCCCAGTGTCTCTGGTACAGCGCTCACACGCCTGTCATCACAGTCTCTAGACCCAAAAGCTGGAAGACTGCAAGTCTCAGGTCAACCTGGGCTACATAAGCTCTTGCCACTTTACACCACACATAGGGAACACTGTCTAAAATAAAAATAAAATAGATAAATTAAACTGAAAAATAAAACCTATGTAGCATCACAAATGGTGAGCGCTGAGAAAATGGTGTGTGAAGTTCAATTAGCAGTTACGATGAAGGATAGAGTGTGGCCAACTGATGCATTGCAATATGAACTACACACGCACAGCAGAAGTCCACCAGTGCTACATGTTTCAGAGTGAAAAGTGACTATGTCTAGGAGAGAATGCCTTTGCTCTTAGGAGATGAGGACTAGAGGTAGGTAACAATTTATTCCTGAAAGGCTCACTCAGAAATCAAGAGTAACCCATGCACTGTATTTTGGCTGTTTGTATAATTATGTGGATGGAGGCAGAGCCAACTGGAAAGGTGTTAACAGTGACTGAATACAGGTGGAGTTTCAGTCCAGAAAGTCACTATATTTGTGCTGCTTTTATATGAGAGTGAAGACTTAAAACTAGTAAGTTTAATTTTAAAATAAATTATATGATACAAATTAGGATTTTGTTCTAACTTAGCTTGCTCAGAAAAGTAAAGGTCCACCTCAGCAGTTGATAACTCTATCAAGTTATGTAAAGTTATATACCAAAGGCCTACTATGTTCTGGGGACTCAGCTATGGGTAAAAATAAAAATTTGTCAGACCTTGGATTTTACAATAAAGAAGTTGACAAACTGAGACCAGCATGTCAAAACAGTTCCATCTTCAACTGTTGTAAATCAAGTCTTATTGGGAAACAACTTAGGTTCACAAATTTATACAGACACTTTTACTCTTTCATGGCAAATCTGAGCCATACAAAAGCAGTCATGAGTTTACAAACCTATTGCTTAAACTACCCGACCCATTGTAGACTAGCTTAGTGTTGTAGCAAAAACATAATTAAGCCACTTTTTGGGGGGGAGAATATTAATTCTATTTTTGGAGATGGTCTCTGTCTATTATGTAGCTCTGGCTGTGTTAGAACCTGGAACTCACTCTGTAGACCAGGCTGGCCTTGAACTCAGAGTTCCTCCTGCTTCTGCCTCCTCAGCGACAGGATTAAAGGAGTGTGCCATCATGCCTGTTTTTTGTTTGGTGCTGGGGATGGAATTCAGCACCTGCACATGGGAGGCCAGAGCTCGCTCTCCACTGAGCTACAACCCTAGCCCAAATCCTAACTTTAAAAAGACAAACCCGAGAAGCATGTGATTCAGTCTTTACATAGCCTCAGGCAATGGAGTCTAACTGTCAAATCTGAATTTGAACTTTGCAATAATGTTCAAGATGTTTATTAAAACATATTAAAGTTACTGAAGTACTGAACAGCACTAACTCTTTAGAGATGGTTTTTATGAGTAACTGAAACACTATCTAGCCAGATGGTGGTGGTGCGCATCTTTAATCCCAGCAATCGGGATCTAGGTCTAGAATTTGGTCTTGTGTAGCCTAGTGGAACTCAAATGCACTACCTTCCAGCCTCAGCCTCATTTTGGGACCACAAGTAAGCACCCCTACCACCCTAAATGGCTAAGAATAATCTATGGCACAATGGACCTTCCATATGCACAGATTTGGCATCCATGAATAACTGAATGGGGTAGGGGAGCTTGCTTCTATATTGAAAACATATAAATGTCCATCATTATTTCTGAAATAACACAACAACTATCTGTATTAGATATTATGAGAAATGTCCTCACACGCTAAGCAGTGTCTGGTACTGGGATGCTGACCAAGGTCTGTAAATACGTGCAGAAGAGGGAGTTAGCAAGGTCATGCTTTCTAGCTGCTGACTGAGAGAGAAACATAGCTCCCAAACAGGACTCAACAGGTGTGAGTCACCATGGGGTTCCCTAAGTTTGAGGACACTTCTCTTATGGTCTCATTAGCCCAGTTACTTTGGCTAGTCATTCTATTTTCCATGGGTAATTCAAATAAAAAAAGTGGACAAACCCAGATCCAAATTATCATAAAGTCCCAGCAAGCAAGTAAAGTGTTGAGTTATTTCTACCAAAACACAGCTGAAGTAAATGTAAAAACAATCGGCTTTAGAACCCAGTTGTAAATACGGAGGTCCAGTGCAGCATTAATGCTGTACTGACCAGTTTCAACAGGTATGTGCCTGCCTCCTCCCCCTTCCCTCACAAGTGCACAGTACCAGGGTGAGTGAGAGCTACAGTTCAGCGGAGGGAGCATGACAGTTCATCTGCTTCTGTATGTGTCTAAATTCTCACCCTAAAATCACGTTCTCGAAAACCAACAAAGCACACTGAAAACTAAAAATGTGCAATCTTCCTATTATTTGACAATCGAACACTTATTCCTAGTTTCCAAAAACTCTCAGCAAACTTGATCTTTGAGCCTGATGTAGGAGGGAGGGCACGGTAGGACTGTGGGCTGAGAGGAACAGCTAGTTCTAGCCCCGTCATTTCTGTCCTCTGCTTGCACACTCCCCACAAGCCCCCCAGAAACATGTAAAAGGATTCTAGAACCCATCAAAGGAAAAACCTGTGAAATGGCACACTCTACATCCGGCTCCAAAAGCTCAGAACCACGTTGTTACTGTTAAAACGAGTGTAAACAAGAACTAAGCTAGATCCCGGGCGCCACAGCAGCGCTCTGGAAACTGAAACCCTAGTAGCACCCTGGACTAAATGTCAGAAGAACTTCAGGCCTGGCTTCCAACCAACAGTCTACATGACTATTAATGTTATAAACTAGGCAATGTAAATCTCAGTATTTTATTTTAAAATTTTTAAAATTATGTGTCTGGGTTTTCTGCCTGGATCTATGTCTGTGTGCCACCATGCCTGGTGCCCGTGGAAGCCTAAAGAGGGTGTTGGATTCCCTTGGAGCCAGAGTTACAGCTGGTTGTGAGTCTTCATGCAGGTGCTAGGAACTGAACCTGAGACCTATGGAAGAGCACAATGCTCTTAATCCATGAGCCATCTCTCCAGGCCCCAAATACGCTATTTTAAGAACCTAGGTTAAAGTTGTGCCTGAACTTGGGGAGTTCTCTCCCTGTGATCAGCATCCAACGACCAGAGCACAGAAGGAAGACTGTCTCTCTGGCTAGGGTGAAGCACCCAGGTTTACTTCCGCATGCTGCTTTAAGTCTACACGTTAATCAAACTCGTACAGTGATGTTCTAGCCACACTAACAACTTTGTCTGCAGCTGTTAAGTCCTAACTCATCCATTTCAGAAACTCAGCAACATCAAATTGTACCTTTGGAAAAAAAAATGCCTAAGCATTTCTCTAAAAATCTATAATTATATATTGATTCCATTATTCAAGAAAGATAATCTTAAATTTTTAAAAATTTTACTCAAGAAATCTGGTGAAGCATCTATTCAAATAGTCACTTGTTTGCCTTCACTTTGAAAATGAAAGTTTTTTACACAATACATTACTGAAAAGTTTCAAACATGAAAAGAGTTTTATTATATTCAATTTCAATACATTCTAATAGTGGCAACATTCATCTTTATGGCCTTTCCATAAACGATACAATACACTTACTATGACTGAAGGAAAATTTTTCTCCAAAGGTCTTTGATCAACTCCTCCCAGTCTACAAAGATCCATACAGACTCAGGAACTGGAACCAATTAAGACCTGGTTCCCACCTTCTCCTTTCTTGGTGTCCCTTCCAACATGGCCTTGGCCATGCATCTTTTAGAAAAGACAACCAAGATTCTAGGGCCTGACCACAAACTAATTTTCTTCCTATCATGAGGGCACCCAGCTGGCTACAATCCATAAAAGAGCAATTCACACTTGCAAGCTGGTGAACTGGAGCCCTCTGCCATCCCAGGCTCTAGGACAGTGGTTCTCAACCTGTAGGTCGTGACCTCTTGGAGTCAAATGACCCTTTAACAAGGGTTAACTAAACCATCAGAAAAAAAATATTTACATTATACTTCACAGTTGAAAATCACAGTTATGAAGTAGCAACGAAAATAATTTTATGGCCGGGAGTCACCACACCATAAAGAACTGTATTAAAGGTCACAGCATTAGGAAGACTGAACCCCACTGCTCTGGGATGTGAGAAGCCTTCTTCTCTCTTTACAAACCATCTTGCTCTCCATGTGGGCACTACAGTCAGATTCTCTCCTCATTTTTTCTCCCTTCACGAGAGACCAGAGTGGCCAAAGACACTGTTCTCAACACTCTAGGTATAGGTATTAATGTGTAAAAGCTTTAGCAACCGAGAAAACCCAGCGGTTTCTCTAAGAATCTTCAACCAAATTACAATTAACTGATAAACTATTTATGCCTTCGAATACGTAACGTTTTATCCTAAACCGAACAGAGAACTAAACCTTAAAAAGGTAAACTGCAAGCATTTAGCAACATTTCTAAGTAAAGACTTCATAACGTCACACCGTTTCCTCCTCTGCTTCTCGTGCCTCACGTCAGTACTGTTCAGTACTGTTCTGAGAGCCGCACGTACTGCTCATGCTAAGTGATGAATGATGATATAAGGGAGGGGACTTTTTTCAGACCTGTCCAATGACAAGACATAGGCACGAGGGAGCTAAGTGAGACACCTCAGTTGATCCAAAGTGCCCCTTGCCAAAACTGCAACAAGGCAGGCCACTGGCACCATCCTGCCAGCACTCTCGAGAGCTCAAGTGGTACCCATCCTTTCCCTTTCTACCCAGCAACCCCTAGCTTCCTCCTCCAGACTGCTGCTCCCCAACAGCTACCGAGAAACTCCCCTGCACCTCTGCAGGGGGGCACGGCACCAAGCTCAAAGTGAATGAATGCTCAGATGTTTCTGCTACAGCCAGCCACAAAGACTCACACCTTATACCAACAAGAAGCCCCTGCCCCAAGATAACATGATTAAAGCCACACCTCCAGTCCTAACCTTGCTGGAGATCTAAAATCAACAGGTGCTTTGATTAATATCTGAAGCAAAATGCTAGGCCAATAAGTGACCCATGTGGAAAAAAATTAAACATAGAAGCTGTCTTTACTGTGTGTGCTGCTCCCTCAAGACAGTTACTTAAGAAAACAGTACTCGGCATCAGTCCCCAAACAGATTTAGCAACAGGTAAGTCTGATATGACTCACAGGCTTTAAAGACACTCTTCAGAGATGCCGTCTGCGCAGGTTAGTTTTGTGTTAAGGTAGAGAAAGCTGAGAAGAGGGCACCTCCTTATCTGGCAGCAGGCAAGCCTAGAGGGCATTTTCTTAGTGACAGATGTTAAGAGGGCCCAGCCTATTGCCTGTAGTGTCATCGCTGGTTGCTGGGTTCTACAAGAAAGCAGGCTGAGCAAGCCAGGAGGAACAAACCAGAAAGCAGCACTCCTTCCTGGCTTTTACATCAGCCCCACCCCCACCCCGTTCCAGCCTTAACTTCCTTCAGTGATGAACTGTGATGTGGAAGCATAAGCCAAATCCTTTCCTCCCCAAGTTGCTTTCGGTCATGGTGCTTCATCACAGCGATAGATGCCCTGACGGAGACGCTTTCTAAACACTACATTTCTAAACACTACATCTCCCTTTGCTCAGAGCAGGATTTCAATTGGGTAAAGACAATCATACCAGACAATGCTAAGGATTATCTACATAGTGTTTGGAAAAGCAGTTTCAACTATGGCATCTCTGGATTACCTGGGCAGGTATTAAACCACACTTCCGGTCTGGGCAGGGTTTCCTGTAACTAGACAGCGCTTGAACCAGAGTAACTAGCTCAATTCTGACTAATGTTTGGTCCCCTTAAGTCTCCCATGATCTACGCTTGATACATTTTCAGCAGTCTTTATTCCTAAAACGCATTTCAAAGCTAGTGATCTAATTTTTCATCAGTAGACCCCCTAGCTTCCTCCTCCAGACTGTTGCTCCCCAACAGCCACGGAGAAGCTACCCTGCGCAGTTGATGCAGTCCCTGTCTGCATTAGCACGAGTAGAAATCGTCTCCACTTAGGTGTAATTTACAACTTCTTCCCACATAAACTTAGCTAACTCATCGTAGGTTTTTCGGTCTCTAACCCGTAACATTTTCCGCTTAGTAAAACATTCAAATGAAAGATATCTAAATAATTCACTTCCTTCACCACAATGGAAACAATGTCCAAAAGTTGAGCAGCTTTCTTCTTTTTTTTTTAATGTACAAAAGAATCAACTCTTTAAGAAAAAAAAAACTTCAATATCTCAACGAAACCTGCAATTTTAGCATTTAAATATGCGGTTGAGTTTAGAACGTCCTGGATTAAAAAAAAATCTGCTCTCTGAACCTAGTCACTGCAGCCTGCCAAGGCCACACCTTCTAATCACCCCGAAATTCCCAAGTCAAACGTGTGAGTGGCGGTGAGGGGACCTGAGACGGCTCAGGGCTCAAGTAAAACACAGATCAGCGCTCTGCACAGACCCGGGCGAGGGAACCCCAGGAGGGCGGGCCGGGGCACCGGGCCACCGCGCAGCCCGGGAGCGCTGCGGAAACACCTCCCGGCGCCGGCAGCCTCCTTCCTCGGGGCGAGGGTGCGGAAGACACTCAGGAAAAACACACCCATGTCCCTCTCCGGCCTCCGCCCCACGGGCTTCTGCTTCCCCAACAGCCGCCCCACGGCCCGAGGGAGCTTGCGGGCGGCGGCCGCAGTCGGGCCACGCGGGCATCCCCGGCGCGCCAGGGTCCCGAGTCCGCTCGCCCGCCAGTCCGCTCGCCCGCCCGTCCGTCCGCCCGTCCATCCGCCCGCCAGCCACTCACGTCCGTCCACGTCCTCCGGCGGGTCCTCCTCGAGCAGCGAGAGGTCTGCGCCGGGGGAGAGAAGAAAGGCCGGGTCAGCGTCCTGGGCCGGCGCCGCGCCCCAGCCGCCCGCCGCCCGCTCGGCGGCGTCTCCCCGCGCCGGCCTGTCCCGGGTGCCGCCGAGCGCGGGGAGCCGCCGCCGCCGTCGCCGCCGCCGCCCGGGGAACTGGGGCCACGTACCCGCCATCTTGTGCTCGCCCCCGCCTCCTCGTCTCCCGGGATCCCGCTCCGCGAGCCGCGCGAGCCGGGAGCCGGTGGGCGCGCGCGCGGGCCGGCGGGGGCGCGCGCGGGGCGGGCCGAGGTCCGGGCCTGCGGCAGCGGCTGCGGCGGCGGCGACTCCCGTCCGCCCGCCTCCCGCGCACCAGCCGCCCTTCGCCCGCCTCCCGCGCCCGGTGGGCCGGCGGGGCCCCGAGGCAGGCGCGTCCCCACCCGCGGCTAGAGGCGCCCTGGCTCCGAGCGTGCGGAGCGCGGCGCGAGCTGCCCGCCGGGGTGGACCTGCGGCTTGTGCCCGAGCCCGGCGGGCGGGGTTCCCGCGGCCCGCAGCTCTGTTGGGTCACCGGGCCTCGCCCACCGCCGGTCGCCGCCCGCTCCGCCGCGCGCTGCTCGTTGCCCGCGCCCCTCCCAGACCTGCTCGTGCGTCGCCGGCGGTCCGCGGCCCAGGCTCCCGCCTCCGTGTGGAGGAAGCGCCGCCTCCGCCCGCCCGCCCGCTTGCTCGCTCGCTCGCTCGCGCGCCCGAGCCTCGCGAGTGACTGAACAAAGCCCGGGCCCCAGGGCCGGACGACAGTTGAGTGACAAAAGTTCCGCCCGGCTCGGCTCGGCCGGCCTTCCCGTGCGGCACGTTAGAGCCGCGGCACCGGCCTCGGAGCCCGCGCGCCGCCCGCTCGCCAGAGCTGCCCCAGAGCGGCCGCGGGCGCGCGGGCCGGGCCGAGTCCAGCCTCTCCGAGGTCCCTAGCCTTGTGACCGAGCGCTGGGAGGCTCGACGAGGATACCTGCCCCCTCCGCCTCTCCGGGGAATGGCAGACTATCAGGAGTCTAGCACGGTGCTTGCTGCCTAGGGAATCTGGTGGCGGGGTGCCTGGGATTGGTAATTTTTTTTTTTTTTATTTTGGGGGTGATTTAGCTGCGCTTTTCTCAAGTGAACTTTGTACCACCTACAGGCCTTACTATTCCTTTTGTTTGCAGAGAGTTAAGTGGTCCTCTAGGGTTTCCACGTACAAAGTAGGGCAGAATCCAGGCTTTCTGAGTGAGCCCAGTTCATTGTCCCATTTTTGACAGTCTCAAGTCTAAATCTAGCACCCTCAAGGTCTGAGGGGGACAACACACCGACTTTCATACTTGATGCCAGTTTGCTAATCTGATATGAAAAACGAGAGAATTTTTAAATGTTTGGCGTGTTCCCTTCTGTGCTGCAGTCCTAACCGAAGACAACATACTGATATTTTAAAACATCAGAGGATCAGACCACGTAATCAGATCCTCAGGAATGCATAAATCTGCCTAGGGAAAAGAGTTTTATCCATAGCCACTCCAACTCTCTTTTTGGATATATCACTTAACAGATAAAACGCAGATTGTATAGCATGAATTGAAACTACGAGAGACTAAAAATTAGATGCTGTAGCCCCAAGATGTGTCTGATTTCTCAAATATAGAATAGGTAAAGCCCAAACTTGCACATGCATTTCTTTTGTCGCAGAATTTACTTTTGTGAATTCAAAAAACAAGGGCTTAAGAATTCACAGGTTAGAACCAGAAACCTCAGGTGTTTTTCAGGCTCACTGTCTTGTCTATGTCTCTCTCTGTCCACCCTACCCCCACCCACTCTCTACACACACACAGGCTTCTCACTGTTCTGAAGTCACCAAGTGGGCTAAACTTCCTAGAAAGCCCCAGGGATCTGCCTCCCCACCACTGAGGCTATAAATGAGTTTTTGGAGTTGAATTTAGGTCTGATGCTTGCAAGGCAAACATTTCAGCAACTGAGCTAGCTCCTCGGCCTTTGTTTTACCTCTTTAAAAGGGCGGTGGGGGCAGGAGTTTGAGACAAGGACTCAATACTTGCTCAGTCTGGCTGGTCTAGAGTTTGCTATGTGGATCATGCTGACCTCAAACTCGGAGACTGGCCTTCATCTGTCTCTCAAATACTTCAAATTAAAGATGTGCACCACTATGCCTGGCCCTTATTTTAAAAAGTCTTATTACTATATAATCATTATGCAAAATGGTAGGTTTCATTATGACATTTCATACATATTTATTATATACTTTTGTCATATCCACTGTTACTGTTTAATTTTTTATCAGAAAATGAGAAATGCATGGTAAAAAAAAAATGCTCTTTTAAATTTGTTTCTGTTCATTTGTGTCGTTTGAAACCAGGTTGCCGTGCTGTCCACTATCAAAGCCGTTCCCAGTAATAGAAATTGTCATTCCTTACCTAAGGCAAGACTCTTCTACATGTTTCTAATTGTGGGAAGGTAAATGTGTGAAATTGTTCTCATCCTTCAGACATTTTTGCTGAATCCACTCAGTGCTGCCCCCTGGAGCTCTGTTAAATCTCTGAGTCAATGGTCATTCCCCAATGGGAAAGCCTAGCCTTCCCCTGTGTTTTCATAGTTTAGTTTTCCAAAATCCCATGATCTTGCTTTATTTACCTCAGCTGAAGATGTGTTTTCTCATACCAAAAAGCAAGAAGGGGAGTATTGCTGAAAGTCCTTTCCAGAGAGAGAGACTTCAGCAATGCCTGCCCCTCCTCTTCAGGTCCGAGGTCAAATGGACGCAATATCCTGCCAGAGTTCACTTCGAGGTACCCAGGAGTTTACTGGACTTCCTTACAGAACATAGGTAGGAGGTTACTTACAGGGATGTGACTGCTCCTCCCTGAGAGGTCACACCTGGAAAACCTTTACCCTGAAGGGATGAGGGCCCCCTCCTACTAGCCTTTCCCGGCCCCCAAAATTCTAGGTCCTCCCCAAGAGCCATGCAGTTAAGACATTTGCATACACAGGTGAGGGCCTCTGGCCCTCCTTTACCCCAAATGCGGAAGTGTAAACAGTCAACAGCCCACCTGGGATGACGTGGGTAAGCGGCACAGCTGAACTCCACGGGATGGTAGTCCCTTGGTTTTGAGTCCAATCACACTAGGGAGAGGGGAAAGAAAAGAACAAAGAGTGTCAGAAATGCACAAAGAAAATTAACATTGTTGCTTAATCCACTCAATGCTGTTTACACACTCTGATTTCTCTAATGGAATCAAATGTTTACAAAAGATGTGTGAGATGCCCCTCAGTGGAACATCTTTGACCCTACTCACGTGGAGCAATGTAGAAAGCATTAGAGCTTTCCCTGGGTGGATAAGAACCAGGATTGGGGGGAAAGGGGGTGTTCAATGGGAGTGTGGGTCATTGTGGAATGCTTGCCTAGCAATGCCTGGGGCCCTGGGTTCCACCCTAGATATTGCAACAACAAAAAAAGACAGAGCAGGGAGGTGGCAGGAGAGAAAAAGACAAGGGCCATGGAACTGAGTCCTGTCCAGAATTAGTCCTGCTTGCTTTCAGGCTGTTCTTTCTCTAATTACAGGACCTGGGTTAACAGAGAGTAAGACCTGCCCTACATGTGGGTGGCACCAATCCTGGTCCTGAGCTAAACATTGGCAGTTCCGTTTCTCTGCTTCCTGATATGCCCATTTGTGAACAAGGTCTCACTGCCACAGCTTCACTAAAACATTTTTAGGTGCTGTATTTGTGCACAGACGAGCTTTAATATTTTTAGATTTATTTATTTAGTGTGAGTGTGCATGCACACGTATGCTGTGGTATGCACATGGAAGTCAGAGGACAATTTTCGGGAGTGCCTTCTGTCCTTCCACCATGGGGGGGTTCCAGCGATTGAACTCAGGTTACCAAATTTGGCATACTACCAAGAGACAGGCTTTGTCTACTTTTGTCTTTGGTATGGTCTGAACAAGAATTTCTTGATTCAAGAAACTTGATCAGTTTTTTGCTGCCTCTTGTCCACTTTTAAAGAATGAATGGAATTATTTTTTCAGTAGATTGTAAAGACTTGGTGACTCTTTTCCTGTTGAAAGAAATTCCCATACAGAATCTTCTGAGATGAATTATCTTCTGTTGTCTAGGAGACTTAATAATCCTACTATCTGAATAGCTCCTGATTCTGTTATGTAGCAGGCCTTCTTTTGGACCACCAACCAACCCCCAAATCATGCTATGGAGAAATCATGCCACAGAGACTAGTTATTATAAGTGTTTGGCACTGCCCTCTGCTAGTTGTTGCCCCCCTCCCAGCTCTCATAACTTAATTTAATCTGTTCCTCTTCATCTATGCTTGGCCTTGGGGCTTTTTACCTTTCTTGCACTCTGCATGTCCTGCTCCGTGTCCGACTGATTGACAGCTGCCTGGCTGGCCCCAGGCGTCTTCCTCTCTCCCTCATTCTCTTCATCTTCTCCCCTCGAGCCTAGAGTCCTCCTCCTATTTATTCTCTCTTCCAGCCAGCCCTGCCTATCCCCCTCCTGCCTGGCTATTGGCCGTTCAGCTTCTTATTAGACCAATCAGGTGCCTTCGGCAGACAAGGCAACACATCTTTACATCATTAAACCAATGCAGCACATGCAAATGGAACACATTTTTGCTAGTTAAAGTAGTAATCCACAACAGGAGACATACTATGGCAATGAGGCTACAGTTTCCAGGCCCCTTGAGAGCCATAGAACAGTAGTGTTGTTTGGACATCATCACAAAACAGATAAAGGTCCTGCTTGGAAAAAAGTCCTAGGTGAGCTATAAACAGGAGGAATCACTTAAGAATGATTCAGATCGGGCGGTAGTGGCATATGCCTTTAATGCCAGCACTCGGGAGGAAGAGGCAGGTGGATCTCTGTGAGTTTGAGGCCAGCCTGGTCTACAAGAGCTAGTTCCAGGAGAGGCTCCAAAGCTACAGAGAAACCCTGTCTCGAAAAACAAAAGAATGTTTCAGATCAGCGGGACTGTGGTGGCACATGCCTTTAATCCCAGCACTCAGAAGGGAGAGACAGCCAGATCTCTGTGAGTCTGAGGCCAGCCTGGTCTACAGAGTGAGTTCCAAGACAGGCTCCAAAGCTACAGAGAAACCCCGTCTCAAAAAATAAAGAGTTTCAAATTATTTTAAAACCTCTGAAATCAGAGGTTTCTTAACGTCTCACATGGACGGGTAATTCCATGTGCATCTGTTTAGCCCCAGATTAAAAAGGGACTCAGTATTAGTTCACAGTATTAGTACTGCGTGATGAGCAGAAGGCATTATGGCAAAGATGGACTCTGGGTAGCTCCTGAAATGGTATGGTTCTATGTAGCGGGCTGAGAAAAGGCTGGTGTAAGGAGGGTGTTGCCAGGTCTGCCGGGGAGTTCAGATTTCATCCTGCAGAGGGTATTGCTATCGGTCAGCTCAGGATGCTTCTGCTTAATTTGAACTAGGAATTATCAAGAGGCAGGCAATGCCAACCAAATGAGGGGTTCCTAGTGTGGAAGGGCTATAGTCTGGTCTGCGTTCCTGTACTGGTGTGATCAGTGTGGCTGTTGTGTATGGTATGTTTTTTGTTGTTGCTGTTGGTTTTTTTTTTTTTTTTTTTTTTTTTTTTTTTTTTTTTTTTTTGGTCTTTGCTCTCAGCATTGAGGTTCATGCTTAGCTATCTGCTCATGTGTCCTGAGGGTCTCTGTGCTTGGTGTACAGAAAGATGGCACATGACTCATTATTGTCACCCAAGGAATGTCATATAGTAGCCATCGGGCATTCTGCACGCGTAGAGATTGAGGAAGATGCTACAAGCTTGGTAGGAAGCCACTAATACCTGAACCTGGTTATCTGTGACTATGTCCTAGCTCCTATCAAGGAGGAAGACCTTGGGGAGGGGGTTCCCAGAGACCTTGAAACAGCACAAAAGTGGAAGCCATTTTTAGCATAGTGACTTTTCATTTTACAGAGTACTTAAGAGAAAAGCTTGAATATTCTGTTTGGCTGTTGGGTACATAGTCGGTTATACGCCACGGCTTGTTTGCTTGTTCTCTCTCTCTCTCTCTCTCCTCAAGACAGGGTTTCTCTGTGTAGCCCTGGCTATCCTGGAACTAGTTCTGTAGCTCTGTAGACCAGGCTGGCCTAGAACTCAGAGATCCTCCTGCCTCTGCCTCCTGACTGCTGGGATTAAAGGTGTACCACCACTGCCTGGCCAGACTTTCAGCTTTTCAAACCGTGAGCTAAACAAACTTCCTCTGTAAGGTTTGGGAGCCTCAGTGGCAAGACCCTGACTAATATAATGAGCCTGTCACAAAGTAAGCAGAATAGAAGAGAGCACATTATGCCCTTAAAAGCCTGGGAGCTACTTAGGAGCCACCATTCCCGAACATCCTGTTTTCCAGTGGTCATTTCTCCTCCTTTGGCCTACAGCCTTGTGCATGTCCATGGTCTGATCATGGGGATCTGGTTTTCATGAGGTCCTGTCAAAGTCTCCAGGGGGAGATGTGTGTGAGGAAGAGAATAAACCTGTGAGCCTGTCTGGTTGCAGACAGTATCACCACAGAAGGCAAAGAGCCAGACTTTATTATAACGAAGGCAGGTGTGGTGGCACAGGCCTGTCATTCTACCTGGGAGGCTGAGGCAAGGCACTCAGAGTTCAAGACCAGTCTCAGTTACATAGTGAGTTTGAGGCCACCCTGGGCTGTCCAAGATCCTGTCTTTAAAACAAACAACAGCAGCAACAAGAAGAACTAAACCCCAAACTATAGCCCCCTCCAGGAAACTTAACTCCAGGGAGTAAGGACTGAGGTAGGTTTTGGTGGGTCCGTGAGTTGAGAGGACAAACAGGTTGGAGTGATTCTCAGGAAAAGCTCACGCAGGAGACCTCGTCAGGAAACCTAGAAATCACCCATGCCTCTCAGACACCCAGAAGAGTGGAGAACGGGAGGAGCGCTGAAACCACCAAGGGAACTAGAGGGCGCACGGCCTGCTGGGCGTAGTCCTCTCGGCACCGCACGCACTGCAGCTTTGTGAGTCACCCTCACTCCACAGGAGGTAATAAACAGAAAGCACACCTTGGCGTTCGAAGGGACACACTTGGGGATGGAGGGTCAGATCCTATTTGCTATTTGCTATGTAGGTGCCAGTGAAAGCAGAGCAAAACCTTGGCCAAAGTGTCCACAGCTGCGTCTAACAGTTGTTCCCAGCTAAGCCAACCTGGGCATAGAGGAGGCATTGTGCCCCAGTTGGGTACTGTCGCCTGCCTCCAATCTGCCCACACAGAACTGGCTGTCCTCGGATGCTGAATCAAGGGGAGATATTGACACAAAGGAGATACTGGATAGGACCTGTGACCTGTCCACATGGGCTACTTCTTGATCAGTTCAGTCCAGACAAGTAGTCCTCTACAAGCCTGTACCTGCTAGACACAAAGTTCCTGCTACTCTGGGGAATTTAATTAATTACAAGTTTATCTTGGGGCCTGCGTTTTTGACTCCAGGGTTCTAGAGCTGTTCTCTACGTAGGCCTTTCTTTGGAAATCTCACCATGAGGGGCCGCTTCAGGATCGAGTGCCTTCCATCTGACTTGAACAGGAGCGAAGCGGGATGGTAACCAAGATCTGCTGGAAAAATGGGAAGACCCACTAGTCAGATGTGGAAAGCTATGAAAGACACCAGAGGACTTTAGAATGACTTGTTAAAACTGGCTCTTGGGACTTGGAGAGATGGCTCAGCAGTTAAGAACGCTGGCTGATCTTCCAGAGGTCCTGAGTTCAAATCCCAGCTCCCACATGGCAGCTCCCAACCATCTATAACTGTAGTCCAAGGGATCCATTGCCCTCCTCTGGTATGCAGATGTACACGCAGACAAAACATCCGTATACATAAAATACAGAAACAAATACATCGTAAAACTGGCTTTTGGCCAGGGCGGTGGTGGTGTACAACTTTAATCCCAGCACTCAGAAAGCAGAGGCAGGTAGATTTCTGAATTTGAGGCCAGCCTGGTCTACAGAGTGTGTTCCAGGACAGCCAGGGCTACACAGAGAAACCCTGTCTTAAAAAACCAAACCAACAAACAACAAGAAGTCCCTGGCTCTATTAAAATTAATTAATTAATTGTGTATACAATATTCTGTCTGTCTGTATGTCTGCAGGCCAGAAGAGGGCACCAGACCCCATTACAGATGGTTGTGAGCCACCATGTGGTTGCTGGGAATTGAACTCAGGACCTTTGGAAGAGCAGGCAATGCTCTTAACCACTGAGCCATCTTTCCAGCCCCCTGGCTTTTGTTTTGTTTATTTGAGAGAAGGTCTCATGTAACCCAGGCTGTCCTGGAACTTTCTAGGTAGCTCAGGATATTCTTGAACTTCTGATCTTCCTCTTACCTAGCATTAAGGGCACATGACACTGAAGGGTTAATGACCTACAATAAGGAACTTCAGAAGAGCTGAGAAACTCCAGACTCAGCATGCTGATAAGAACACCTGTCTGGCAAGAAAGTCAATACTGTAATGAGAACATCTGCCAGCATTGCTGGGCCTTGAAACTACAAAGAAAAAAAAATCTATAGAAAAAACTTCCCTCTCTCAACGTGCCCCATAAAGCCAGTTGCCTCCTGTGCTTGGGTACACAGTCTCCACTTCCCCTGAGAGGTTGCTTGCTTACTTGCTTCTGATTAAAGCACAATTCTGCTTCTGTAGAGGTGTGTATCTTTATATCCATATTGCCTGGATCAATCCAGATCTAACACCAAGCCTGGATTTATGCGGGGCGGGGCAGATGGGGAGGAAGGACTCGACCACGGGGAATGGGGATCAAACCCAGGGCTTCAGGCTTGATGGGCAAGCACTCTACCAACTGAGCGGCATCCCAGGCCAAATGGAGTTGTTTAGTGCCAGTAAATTTAGGCTACTTGCAAAAGTGACATTTCTTTCTCTTTTCTTTTTTCTGTTTCTTTTTTCTGTTTCTTTCTTTCTTTCTTTTTCTTTTTTGTTTTTTCTGGACAGGGTTTCTCTGTAGCTTTGGAGCCTCTCCTGGAACTAGCTCTTGTAGACCAGGCTGTCCTCGAACTCACAAAGATCCGCCTGCCTCTGCCTCCCGAGTGCTGGGATTAAGGGTGTGCGGTACCACCGCCCAGGAAAAACTGACCTTTCTATTCGTCAACGAATGAAGCCATCCCAGAGGCTTGAGTATCAATCACACAAGGCCGCATGGCCCCTCTGTGCGAAGCCTCTGGCTACCTCCGTGTCCTAGAGGAGTCTGGAGAAGGGCTGTCAGCCACAGTTCTGGCTTTGCTTCTGGCTGAGCTCCACACAGCTGTAGGATTTTCTACGTGGAGGAAGGGGGCTTCCTGTCTAGAATACACCCTTCCTTTCCTAGGCTCTGGCACGCTGATTTTGGAAGAATCTGCAAACGACTGCCTTGCGGATAATCTTTTGCTACACACAGAAAAAGGCACTGTAGGGCAGAGTGAAGTATTGGAAAGGAGAGATTGGAAGCCCGGGTAGTAGATGAGTCAAGTTAACCCTTTCTTTCCTCCACTTATCCCGGTCCTCGCCCTTGTTCCTTGCATCTAGATGCCAGGGTCATTTTGCGGTGGTACTACCCAGCGACTTGGAAGTGCCTTCTTAGAACCAGAGCCAACAGCATAAACTGTACGAATGGCTCTTTATGACGCGACCGGTCGTGGCTTCAGATCTCCAGGGACTGGTGATGTCCGACTGCCCGCAAGTCCGGTGTTGGGTAGCCACCGGAGGCCGACGCCGACGGCACCCGGGCGGAGCCGAAGCCGGGCGGCTAGGCTAGACTAGACGCGTCGGGAGGAGCCGGCCGGCGGCACGTGACCGACCGCGGAGGCCGCGGCCCAGAAATAGCCCCGGCGACGGTTCCGCCCCGCGGCGGCCGAGAGCTCTGGGAGACGGCTGGACGCAGGCTGGGCGCGGTGCGGCCCGGACGATGCTGCTGAGCCCCGGTCCGGCTCGGCCCAAAGCACATGATGGCGATACGGGAGCTCAAAGTGTGTCTTCTCGGGGTGAGTCCTGACTCCAGCCTACGGGGATCCCCGCTCCCGCGCGCCTTTGTCCCCCGCGCCGCCCGGCCCCGGCGCGCTCCTTCCCGCGCCCGGCACCGGCCGCCGGGTCCCAGCTGCTCCCGAGCGTCTCCGATTGCTCCATCTGCGCCCGCGCGTTGGGGAACCTTGGGCCTCTCCAGGTTGAGGGTTGGGCAAGGGGGAGGGCTGTCGAGGACCAGACAACAGAGGGTCCTGCAGTCCCTTGGACCCCTAGGGCTTTCGTCTCCGCCATGGATGGTTCCCTGAGGAATGCTTAAGTTACTGGTATTCCTCTGCCTCCTGCGGGGGTGGGTGGGTGACTGGTGGCAATTGCTTCATTCACTCAGAAAACAAGCCATCAAATCAATCCTTCCTGCTGAGGGTGGGAGAACTCAGAAAACAAGCCATCAAATCAGTCCTTCCTACTGAGGGTGGGAGAACCGGAGGCTTGGCCCGACTGCAAAGCAGAAATAACGAACTATGTATGAACTGTGTGTCTAGTACACTTTTCGTGCAGTGGATGAACAGAAGCAGAACGACCCCCTCCAACACCCCCCCCCCATCGCTCTTCTTAGTCCCAGGAAACAGAAACAGTCAGAAACAAAGAAACAGCATCTAACCCGTGTGACCCGCAGACCAGACAGACATCCCAACTCCAAGGGAGTCATTTCCTTGGGGCTACCCACATTAAATTTCGGAATTTAATGTTAAGCCGTGTAGCCTTTGGTCTCAGCACCACGTGTACCGCCCTTGAAGCAGGCAAATTTGACTCTGCTAGAAAAAGTGTTTCCTAAATAGAAGAGCGGGGCAGGGTAGGTCCATATTCATTCTTCTCAAAGACAAGCTAATGGGTCTGTCAAGATGGACGAGGAAGTGTATACAGGCCACGATGTAGACTAGGATTGAATGTACCAATGGTTTGTGGCTTCCTTCGTCTGGGTTCCTCTGGGTTCCGAGGGATCCTTTACTGAAAAGCCTTGGGAACTGACCCCACACAGCCCTCACCGCTTTCCACCAGTTGCTGTATTTGTGGAGAATCCTTTGGGGTCCCACAAAGGCCCTTTCTTCCCCTTTGGTGTTCAGCAAGGCCTCCCCAGGGCTCCTCACCCATGCAGGCTGCCTGGGCTGCTGTTCTTGCCTTTCTCTCTGGAACTTCTGGTGTTATAATGATACAAGCTTCATGTCTTCTGGGTTGTTCACTATCGTCTAGACTTAGATTTCAAGAATCCATGGGAGAAAGGCCTTTGAAGATTTAAAAGGACTGTCAGGTCCCAAAGAAGGAAGAGAAAGCTTGGGTGTGTGGGGCATGTCACAATTAAACTTAGAAAAAAGATGAAACAGGAAACATTTTTGACTCCTGGGGGTGGGTGACACCTTATCCTTTGCAACCTACCTAGGGGCACACTCATGGTCCCAAGACATCACCCTTAGATTTAGTTTCAGTGTTTCTAAGTCCTACCAGAAGAGTGGCCAGGTGACAAGAGCTCAGAACCAGAAGTCAGAGGACCTGGTCCGTCTTCTGCAACAGAGTTTGGAAGGGCTGGATGAGTGGCTGAATTGTAGAATGGACACATCATCCCCTTCTCTTTGAAGGTGGAGAACTATACTGAATGTATCTTTAAGATATATGTGTGATACTGTTCCCTGATGGTCTGTGGTGCTGGAGTACACTATAGCAAGCCTGGCCAAGTAAAGAACCTCTCTCTTGTCCTCTCTCTCTTCCCCTCCCCCTCTCTCTTTATCATTCCATCTCCACAAACAAACAGTCACCACCAGCTTCCTGGAGGCTGTGTCTTATCTTGACCGCTGTGTCTTTGCAATGGCCCTACAAGTAGGAATCTGAATTAGGGGTGGAGGATTCTGTAACAGAGAAAGAATCTTTAGAAGTTTTGAAACTTCATTTGGACCACAGCACATCGGTATCCTCCTGATTTTGAAGGTAGTTGCACGTTTTAGTCTTCCTGAGGTCAGAAGATATTCTGTTGCAAGGAGAGAAAGACCTTGTCCATAGTGAGTACTAACTAGTCTTTAGGCTCCCTGGCTTGGCTGGTCCTTCTCTGGGCCAGGCTGAATTTCTAGCTGCTTATCTAAATAGGCCGGTTCTTTCTATGAGGTGGTGTTTGAAGGAGGTCTATGGCCCTGTACTGTCTGAATTTGAGAGAGCCTCTGGGCCCAAAGATGGAGAGCGAATCAATCATGAGCCCTTTGGTCCTTTTAGGATTTTAGCAGGGATCCTAGGGACCTTCTGTTGTTATGGTGAGGGTTGTCTGTTCCAGGTGAAGTACTGCATGTGATGGCCCTCAGCTTCCTGATCTGTTTAGAAAGCTATGTCGCACCTCCCCGAAATCTTAGTATGATCAAGACCCTGCCAGCTTTACCCTCAGATATGTTGAAGGTGACAGAGTGTATTTACTATAAAGCAAAGCCTTACCCTTGCTGGAGAGGTTTAGTGGCTAGTCTGGGCTTGGTTTCTTGTTGGAAAACATGCTCCCTGCTCAAGGTACAGGTTGGTTTTTTTTTTTTGGATGGGTCCCCGCTGACGACTCTTTGCTGCGGTCTCAAGCTCCTGCCCTTGGGTTGGAAGATTTATCTTCTGACATTAGGGTCATTGTGACAAGTAGTGCCAGGTGGCCGGGTGGCATGATCTCTTTACCTGTCCCTGTGCCTTCTAGAACTCTAATGCTCCTATTGTTTACTTGGTGTGTCTGACTTTGCTTCATTTGATGAGTGCTCCAAGTTGGATTGGCATTGGCCTGTGGGACATTCTCTGATAGATTAGTGTATTGACTGGTTTTATGTCAGCTTGATACAAGCTAGAGGAAGGGGCCTGAGAAAATGCCTGCATAAGGCGGTAGGGCATTTCTTTGTGATTGATGGGGAGGCCCAGCCCATTGTGGATGGTACCAACCCTGGACTGGTGGTCCTGGGTTCTGTAAGAAAGCAGGCCAAGCAAGCTATGTAGAGTAAGCCAATAAGCAGCACATTTTCATGACCTCTGCATCAGCGCCTGCCTCTAGATTCCTGCCCTGTTTGAGTTCCTGTCCTGACAGCCTTGGGCTATGAACAGTGATATGGAAGTATAAGGTGAATAAACTTTTCCCTCCCCAACTTGCTCTTTGGTTATGGTGTTTCATTGCCACAGTAGAAATCCTAATTAAGACACTTAGTGATCTTGACTCAAGAACATCAAGTTTACTTATGTTTCCTGTTATACATTTGTGGGCTTCTCGTGTTTATGCCATATGAGACAGTGCAGCCAGCCTTTGTGAGCGCTCTTCCCTGGGGTCAGTGGGCACACTGTGGAAGCTAGCCATGGTCAGGGGCATGTTTGACCCCACTGGGCAGTGGGCACACTGTGGAAGCTAGCCATGGTCAGGGGCATGTTTGACCCTACTGGACAGGGGTCTGTGGACCCTCAGGACCCAGTAAGTTTTGCCAAGAATGTGCCAGCCTATCACACTATGGAATCTGTACTCGTGTTACGAAACAGGAGGCTTAAAAACAACACCACCACCCCCCCCCCAACGTACATTCTCAAACGCGAGCAAAAACAGTATTGCCGCAGCTGTCTTAACCTCAAAGGTGGAAAGTTTCCCAGTACGAATTTTTCTCACACATTGGCATGTGGCAAGAGCAGGAGATGGAGACAGAGAGGAGACAAGGAGGGGGAGGGGTAGCCTATTTCTTTTGGGCCTGTGTGCTTAAAAAACTGCTTCCGGATGGGATCCCAAAGAGGTTTGTATTTGTGCTTTGGTTGTCTTGACAACAATTTAGAGATTTCTGCTACTTCCTTAGCAGCTGAGTGAGTATTTTAAAATACAACTGAGGGCTTCCCTGCTTCTGGTGAGGAGCAGTGGAAACCCCTCCCCATGGCCTTTGTCAGTATCTCTCTGGTGCCTCACCAAAGAGCATGCACACACCCAGGATTTCCATGAGGCGTCTGGGTGGTGGGAATGCAGATTTGTGTAGGACTTGTCCAGGGTAGGACTCTGTGAATCCAAGGGCATTAGGATCCGGAGTGGGAAGTCTTCTTTCACCACAAAGCTCAGCTCATGGGAGCAGTGTGACATCAGATGGACTACTCTGAGCGCTCTGCAACTGAGAGCATCCGATAGGATCATCTGAGAGTGTTGGGAGTTACTGGGAACTCATGCATACCGTGTTAGAGTAGGTAGCTACAGTCTGGGTTGGCTTTCTGTTTCTATGTAACAAAATATCCAAGGCTGGAAACTTTGGGAAACAAAGTCTGGTTTATGGCTCTGGTAACTGCAGAGCCCCCAAACTATGGCTCTGGCCCTCCGACTGCATCAAATGTGTGGGGGGTGAGAAATCAAAAATGGGAGAGACTCGGGGTGGTCAGTGGGAGAGAAGTTGTTTTGGGAGTGGAGCCCCCATTTCTCTCTCACAAAGCCTTACAGTAAGGGGCTGCTCACATCCTTTCCAGTGTCCAGATTCCTCTTTTTCAGCTGCCATTGTATCTCACTTACCTCACACTTTCTCTCAGCACGTCATGGAACCATCCTAGCATCACACCATCAGTATGCTCTGTGGATGCCACTCTCTGTCCCTGCTGCCTAATGTGTGACCTTTCTACCTTGACTACACCAGAATTCACCTTACCAGCTTCCTCAGGTAGAGGGAGTGCAGTCCTTCACCTCAATAGGAACTCAAAACAGACTTCAGCGAGCAGCCTGTTCCTCACTGTCCTCGTGTTAGGGAGATTATACTCAGGACCCATGTCACACGGCCACTGGCCCCTTTCTTATCTCCCTGTTCTGGTTCCATTCTGCTACTGTGATTAACAGTGCTCTGACCAAAAGCAGTTTGGGGAAGAGAGGTATTTTTTTGACTTACACTCCTGGGTCAATCTATTATTGTCTCTTAAAAAAAATCAAAATCTTGCTGGGTGGAGGTGGTCACACCTTTAATCCCACCATTGGGGAGGCAGAGGTAAGCAGATCTCTGTGAGTTGGTGGCTTGTCTGGTCTACAAAGTGAGTTCAGGACAGCCGGGGCTGTTACACAGAGAAGCCCTGTCACAAACAAACAAACAAACAAACAAACAAACAAAACCAAAAAATTTCCAAAATCTCTAATCTGTGTGTTTCTTTAAAATAGAAAATAATAAAAACAAAGAAACAAACACAAAAAGTAAATATTTCTAATCCCCAAATGGAAGAACCAAGGACATAAGAATCATCATATCAAAGTTAAAGCCAGGTGTGGTGGCACACATCTTTAATCCCAATACTCAGTAAGCACAATCTGGTGAGTCTCTGTGAATTTGAGGCCAGCGTGATCTGCATAGTGAGTTCCAGGACAGCCAGGGCTATGTGAACAGACCTTGTCTCCAAAAACAAAACAAAACAAACAAAAAAGCTATACCAAAATCCATGTTCTGTAGTTCAGTGTCTAGCATCTGGAACTCACTTATGATCTTCTGGGCTCCGAAAGGCTCTGGAAATTCTGCTTCTCCAGCTCTGCTATCGCATAGTAAGCAGCTTGTTTCATAGGCTTAGGATGGCGCCACAAAACCTACTGCTGTTCTTGGTAGTCTTTCTCTGGCCATGGCAGCTCCAGCATTCTGGGGCCTCTTCTGCAACTGAGGCTGTGCCTTACTTTGGGTTTCTATTGCTGTGATAAAACACCATGACCAAAAGGGACTTGGGGAGGAAAGGGTTTATGTCATCTTATACTTCTATCTCAGCCCATCACTGAGGGAAGTCAGGGTAGGAACTCAAGTCAGGAACCTGAAGCAGGAACTGAAGCAGAGGCAATGGAGGGGTGCTGCTTACTGGTTTGTCCTTCATACATTGCTCAGCCTGCTTTCTTTGATATTTGTCCAGAGTGACTAGGGTGAGCTAGGCTCTCCGGCATCAGTCACCAATCAAGGCAATACCCTGCAAACTTGCCTATAGGCTGGTCTTAGGGAGACATTTTCTCACTTGAGAATTCCTCTTCCCAAATGACTCTAGCTTGTGTCAGGTGGACAGAAAACTAGGCAGCACAATTGATACTTTGTTAACTTGACACACAAGCATATTGCTATTTTCTAGAACCCTTTCTTTCATACTTGTTCCCAAGATGGCATGTTAATATTAATATCACAGTATAAAACATTGAAACTTTTAAAAGTCCCATAGTCTTTAAAAATTCAAATACTTCAAAAGTTCAGTCTTTTTAAAACATCTAAAGCCTCAAGTCTTTCTAAAATATTCAGTTGGGCGCCAATTTGTTGTAAGGAGGCGGCTAGTTAGTTCCCAGCTGCTCAGCCCTGAAATAACCACACAGAAACTATATTAATGGAATCACTGCTTGTCCCATTAGCTCTAAGTTCTTCTTGGCTAACTCTTACATCTAAATTTAACCTATTTCCATTAACCTGTGAATCACCATGTGGCTATGGCTTACCGGGTAAAGTTCCATCCAGTATCTGTCTCTGGCAGGGCTACATGGCTTCTCCCAGACTCTTCCTCCTTTCTCCAAGCATTCAGTTTAGTTTTCTCCACAAAGCTCTACTCTGCCCTATCAGGCCAAGCCAGTTTCTTTATTCATTAACCAATAAGAGCAACACATAGACAGAAGGACCTCCCATATCATTTCCCCTTCTCTGTTTAAATAAAAAGAAAGGTTTTAACTTTAACATAGTAAAATTACATATAACAAAACAGGTATCAAGCAAGAATTACAATGAAAACATTTATATATACTTTATCTTTTATCATAACTAAGGAAAACTATAATTATAATTATTCTTCAACTCCATCAAAGACTTCAGAAGGATATAATGTTACCTAAGTTAACAGAAAGTGCATTGTAACTTCCAAAACTAGAATGGACAGAGACATCTCAGTGCCTGGACAGTCACCCAAAGTTCTTCTGTATCATTGGGGCATCCATCTTCAGCCTACAGCCCCATAGTATCCAGCAGACTTTTTATGAAGCAGGAAATTTCAAGGACAATTCTGCCTGTATTGACAGTTTGTCAGTCACATTTTTCTGTGTCCTGCAGAATGTCTTACAGACTCTTTCATAAAGCAGGAACCCAAAAGAATTGTCTAACCTTTAGAAAGTTCAGCAATAATTTCTCTGTGAGCCCTGCATGTCCAGTTCATACAGCATAACATCAAGCAGTCCAGGCAAGAGCAGTTTCTTGCTCAAATGGCTAACCAACTCCATAAGGAGCCTCTTCAGTACCCATCATCTTCTTGAAGTAATTGGTGTTGCCAGGAGCAGATGTGTTTCATTGTCATGAAAAGTCTTAAGCTCTTAAAACATTTTAAATGCCATATTTCATAGTCTTTGAAAAATGCCTATCCATCTGAAATACATCTCTGTACATCTAAAAAGCCTAACTAACTTGACTACAAGCTAGACTATTATAGATGATTATCTATTAACCTATATTTCTTAATTATACATTACATTTTTTAAAAGAGCTGGACAAACACAGTACCTTAAGCAAGACTGGAAATACATACACACAGTATAACAAAATTGACCTTAAATGTGTATCAGTAAACTAAGATCTATATCAATGCAAATCTCTACAGCATATCCCCTTTTAAATGTAAACATTTATAAACAATGTTTGGGAATTTGGGTGTAGTTTTCTCCAAACTGCTTCCTGTTTTTTGTTGGGTGAAATAATTTTTGGGGGGCATTCACAGCAACCTTTTGGGGAATTTTGGTTCATAAAACCACATTAGTCTAGAAGGTTCTCATCCTCCATGGAAACAAAAGAAGAACCTCTTTTCCAAAGTAACATATCCTTAGACCCAAATTCTGAAATCAAGATACCTCTAAAATATATATTCTGGTTTAGCTTAGCAGCCCATACAATGAACTGTCTCTCTGTTCTTAGCTCCTTCACAGTCAAAAAATTAAAAGAAAACACAATAATATACATAATCCAGACTCTCTGTTATAGTCCATCATTACATGACTTATTTTTCTTTATTCCTATTACTTTTTCTACAAGTTTACTCCGTTTCTTTAAAGACTTTGTTTTATTTTTTAAAAGCCATTTACTTCTTTTTATAACTGTCTATATTCTTTTTCTTCTCTCTCCCAAGCCTACATTCATTTATCCAACACTGTGACCCATTTAGAGGTCTTTTTCATCTGAATTTATCTTTATTGTGTATCTGTAATCCTTTTCTGACCGAGACTGCTTCTTAAAATGCTGTGTTTCTTAAAAACCTAAGCAGCGGCATTGCTAGGACAAATACAGCCCTACCTGCTTGCTCCACCCAGTCTAACATGGTGGAAGTCTGTTCACTGTCTCTGAGACTGCTGGGTGGGAACTGTTTTCACCCCTGCAACTCTGATAACCAGTTGGCCCATGATGCCGTCAAGTAACTTGCAGCACACTGCCCACAAACCCCATTTAAATGCTCAGTCTCCTGTAGGAGCCGGAGTCCGTGCTGCTAGCACAGCCCAGGAAACTGCTGTTCCAAAACCATGTGGCTTTTTTGTTTGCTACTGTTGAATTAGGAAAACCTCTCTTAAAGGAACTATGACGTTAAACCATGCTTAACTCTGTTCTTTTGTCTCTATGATGCGGGAGAATTTTCTGTATTCTGTCAATCATATTTTAATAAAACTCTGATTGGCCAGGCAGGCAGTATAGGCGGGAAAACCAGACAGGAAGTAGAGGTGATGCAATGAGAACAGGAGAATTCTGGGAAGCAGGAAAGTTCCTCTGTCACTCCTGCGCAGACCACCGAAGAGGCAGCATGTAACTTGCCCAGCTGAGAAAGGTATGGAGCCGTATGGCTAACATAGATTTGAATAATGGGTTAAGATAAGTCATAAGAACTAATAGGTAGCCTGACCTAATGGGCCAATCAGTTTATAACCTTATGGAGTCCTGTGTGTGATTTCTCTTTGGGATTTGCTGGTTGTGAGGTACTGGGCGGGACAGAAATCCCAACAAGCCGGCCCCCGTCATATTACATATCTCTAGAATTCCTTTCCATGCTCTCTTAGGTTTTTAAGTGGATTTTAGTTGGCCACCTTGGCACCAATTTTTTTTTTTTGAGACAGGGTTTCTCTGTTCAGGGTTTCTCAATTTTCCCTGACTGTCCTAGAACTTATTCTGTAACTCTGTAGACCAGGCTAGCCTCAAATTCAGAGATTCGCCTGCCTCTATCTCCCAAGTGCTAGGATCAAAGACTTCCTTTACCACTGCACAGGCTCCTATAAAATAAAAAATAAGTCACAAACACTCATATAGTCTCCAAGAGGTATGACTCATGGCACAGTTATAAGCAAGTCAAAGCAAAACCAAGGTCCAACAGTGTCAAAAGCCCAGTGTAGGACACGGAGGATGCACTTGTGATCTGGCCTCCAAAGGGCTCCATATCCCCAGCTCTGCCATTGGCAACACACACAGCTCATCCCATAGGCTCAGGCTGCCTCTACCCCACAGTTACTGCTTGGCGGTTATGCCATTTCCAACATGCTCGGGTCTCTGCCGCAGCTCCAGCATGCTCTTAAGACAAAGGACATTCATGTACCAAATCATAATATCATTATCTGACCTCCCACATTGGTTACAACTACAATAATAGCATCAAACATACAGTCCATGCGCAGGTATTTCCAGTGTGCCCTCACAGCTGTTTTAAAAACATCCTAGCTAACTCAGAGTAACTTGACTGTGGTGACTCGTTAATCAGTTTTCGTGTAGAAACCATCTTTTCTTTTGTAGTTTTTGTTGTTGTTGTTGTGGTCATTTATTTATTTTGAGATGGGAGGTTTCTCTGTGTAGTTCTGGCTGTCCTGGGACTCACTCTGTAGACCAGGCTGACCTTGAATTTACAGAGATCCACCTGCCTCTGTCTCCTGAGTGCTGGGATTAAAGGCGTGGGCCTCCATGCCTGGTGATAGTATTACTTTTGCAGAATCCAGACTGTGCGTCCTGTACACAGTCCCAACAGTTGGATCTGTCTGATTTCTTCTTCGTTGCTCCCTGATTAGATGAAATTTTAACAAAATGAAACTGCCTGGTCCTGCATTTTGATCATGAGTGGCATATCAGTGCCTGGGTGCTGACAGAAAGTGCCGGTAGATTTATCGGGTGGAAGGGGTCATCCTACAGCAGTTAAGGCAGTGAAGATGTCCCCCACAGGCATGCCTAGTTAAGGCTTTCTTCTGAAGTGACTCTAGGTTGTGTCGAGTTGACAAAGCTAACCATCACAGAGGCACACATTTTACTACAGAAGGGAAAAATAAATGACAGGTTCGGTACCCTTTGCCTGACATGCTTGGGGACAAAGTAGTTCCTATTCTGGTGTTTTTCAGATTTTGCAATATTTACACAGCCCCTCCTTTCCTTCCTTCTGTTCCTTATCGTCTCTTTGTGCCTGTACATTGTGTGTCTAAGTGTGGAAGTGCGTATGTCACCGAGGGAGTGTGGAGGTAGGAGGACAGCTTTCAGAAGTTGGTTCTTTGCTACCACCATGAATTCAAGGAATTGAATTTAGGCTTGGACAGGAAGTACCCTCCCCTGTTGAGCCCTCTTGCTGGCCCAGCCCTTCCTAGACTTTTAAAGATAGATCATCTTTAATCCAAATATCTGAAATTCGAGACACTTCAAGTTCAGTGTGTCATCATAGTGCTTGAGATTTTGTGTCATTTCAGATGCAAACTCTATGGATTAGGGATGCTCTGTCTATGGTCTATTCAAAGGTGGTATGGGTTATGGGTCAAAACAGGTGAGATGAGTGATTGATGAAGGAACCTGAGGAGACCTGGGAACATGGGAGGAGGTGTTGGGGTTGGGTGCTTCAGTCTCGGTCAGGGACACTGTGGAAGTGTTGGTCGCTTGCTTTTGCAAGAGTTGACTTTGCGTCTGTAGCTCTTGCCCTTGGCATGGCTGCTGAGCTGCCAAGAGGGAGGTATGTCTATGGGTACAGCTGCCTTTCTCAGCACTTAACTTGGTAAGGGGAATAAAGAAAAGGAAAGTGGGATTTACCGTCTAGTAACAGAATGGTAGAATCATATAAAATACTGTCAGATTTTACCTGATATATTTCTGTGCTCGCGGTACGGGAGCCTGTTGGACTTCTCTGGTGGCTCGGGTGTGACCGTTCTTATTTAACCTGGACTTAACTTCCCCTCCTTCTAGATCCCCTGAAGGTGGAGGGGAGACTCGGGTTATCAGAAAACTGAGGGCCGGCAGGAGGATGGGGTGAAGACAAGGCGTGTCACTTAGACTTTCCTTGTGGTGACAAAATACTTGAGAGAAACAACCTTGGGAGGCAGGAGTGGTCTTGGCACACTGCTCCCAAGTCTGCAGTGAGGCGAGCATCACGGCCGAGAGGGCATAGATGAGCCAGGCTGTTCACTTCAGAGTGACCATGACCCAGAGAGAGACAGATCCAGAGGGGGGTGTGCTGCAGCACAGAGCCTCCAAAGCCCTCCTGCGGAGGAAATGGGTGACCTGTGGCGATGGCTGGGTTCTTAGTGGAATTGTCAGGGAAAGTGGTAACACTGGGAGGTGACACTGGGTCAGAGGGACTTGGAGTGAGAGCTTCTGTCTCTGTGTGGTGTGAGATGACAGGCTTGGCCTCGACAGGACAAAGGCTTTCCGTGGTAACAGCAGGAAGGGATGTTTTTATCCCTGCAGGCCTTACTAGGCCACTGTCCCATGACTGACCGTCCTCAGAGGTCAAAGTGGGGTCTAGCAAAGACTTAAGTCCATGGATACGATCTCAAAGTTAGGCAGGTTTGTGGATATGCTCGTTCTGTTTTCTGTGTGACTTTCACTCCTTCCCTCCCTCTCTGCCTTCCTCTCCTCTTCCCTCCCTCCCTCCTCTCCTCTTCCCTCCCTCCTCCTTCCTTCCCTCCCTCATTCCCTCTCTCCTTTCCTTCCTTCCTCACCTTCCTTCCCTCCCTCTCTTCTTTCCTTCCTTCACTCCCTCTCTCCCCTTCCTTCCCTCCCTTCCTTCTCTCCCTCTCTCCCTCCCTCCCTCCCTCCCTCTCCCTTCCTTCCCTCCCTCTCTTTCTCCTCCTTCAGCAGCAGATTAAACCCAGGGCCTTCCTTGTACATGAACTCTGCCACTGAACTACCCTCGCAACTCCAGTGTGGCGACTTGAGAAAAAGATAGAAAATTCCATCCTGGATCTTCCATGTGGCCATCTTTTCATAGAGCTCTGGGCTGCAACTGTCAGGCCTGTTTAGACTGGCATATGAAGAGAAGAGGCAGGGTTAGTGTAGCACTCCCCCCTCCCCCACAGCACAGATCCAGTGTCTCTCTGACAGGTGCCACAGGTATTGGCTGAGTGCCTGCCATGCACTGTGAACCATTACAGAGATGAGAAAGGTATCGTGACCTCTGCCTCACAGAGCTGCCAGCCTAGGAGACACAAGGCCAACTAGGAATGCCAGAGAAAAAGGAAGCAGGAAAGGCCATTGATGGTGGTGGAGGGTGTGGTCTTAGGAACCAGTAGCAGATCTGCAGCCAGATTGCGAGCGTGTGTGTGTGTGTGTGTGTGTGTGTGTGTGTGTGTGTGTGTGTGCTGTTGAATGTTTTCACAGTGAGCAATGACACAGTTGGACTCACCCTTTATGAGGGTCATCTCAGTCATCTTGCGTTGGGCAATCCACCCAAGTAAGCAAGAGTCTGAGAGGTGATGGTGACTTCCGAGTGTGCTAGCCAGGCGGGATCCCACTTCTGAGTTTTGAAACAGAAGATGACAAGTGTCTTGGATAGACTGTGGCTTATGGGCACACGTGACACCAGAGGCACGTCGACTTTGGAGTGCAGCCACAGCAGAGCAATGTCCTTCATCGTAGGGAACTGATATTAAGGGGATATCATTGGCTTTAGAGCTTACTCTGTATCCAGTCACCACATTGCTCCACCTCTGGCTGTCTTAGAACGATGCTGACCGGGCTGTCTCTCCTTTCTGCCCGGTTTCACTTTCACAGTCAAGTCGATAATGTTTACACAGGGCTCCATTGTTTTCCCTTTAAGAAAGTCAACAATTGAAAGAACCAGTTAAGTCCTGCATTGACTGCGAGGCTGGGCTGTGGGTTAATGAACACACTTGGTCTCTGACTCGGGACTGTGGATGGTGCAGGCTGTGCTGTGGCGCACAGGTAGGAAGCACAGGTCTCTTCTGAGGATGCTCAATGTGTCAGGTCAGGGAGCTGTTGCAGGTTCTCATGCTGAGCGGTGACACAGCTGAACCCACCTTTTGTCATTTTTAGGGCCCACCAAGGGACGCTTGGAACCACCCTGTGGAAGTGGACTGAGGTTGGGCCACATCACTACATTTTCTGCTATTATTACAAAGATGAAATTTCATAAAATCCTAGATACACACATTGGTCTCCACGGACCGTTGATCATGGTCTCTCTACTGACTGCCATAGAACCTCCCTGCCCAGGGAGCCTCGTCAACAGTCTTGTTATGCGTGTTACTACGTGGATCTGGCTGCTTCCTGTGGCAAAGATGGTGTGGCAAAGTAAAACAAAGAGTGCATTAGGCTTCATTCGTAAAAAGCATTTTCATAAGATAAATAATTTAAGCGTGTTCCAAAGCAATTCATTTTTATAAGGAACTATTAATAAACACGACACATCAATTTTTCAAAGTCTTCTTAAAAGACTAATTAGATTATTTTTATACCCCACCTCGTTAGCTAGCCTTAATAAGATGACTTAAGGTTTAATAATATACATTGAAACTAATGTTAATTTTAATGTCGTCGGATTTATAACCAAAATGTGAATGTTCTAACGATTGAACTGTCATGCCACATGATCGCTATTTGTGTGACTTGCTTTGGGGCTTTGCGTCTGACTGGCTCAGCATCGCTGTGTCATCTGAGATGTGCCCATCCTAATTCACGGTTATGGCCAAAGTTAGCACACATAGTACTAATTTTGCCCATGATTTCTTCCTTAATAAGAATATCTACGGAATCAGGCCTATAATTCCAGTGACCTAAACAGGAGAATAACCCATTCAAGGTCTGACTGAACTACAACGTAAGTTTGGAGCCAGCCTGGGCAACTTAGAGAGACCCTGTATTGAAATGAAAGGCCACACAAAAGGCTTGAGGGTGTAGCCCAGTGGTAGATGTAGCTCATGTCTACAGTGTGTGAGGCCCTGAGTTTGGTCCCCACTCCAGTCCCTCCCCCATAAACAGTCACTGTGTGGAGGAAAGCCAGCAATTATAAACTGGCAAACACAGTAAGAGTCTGCCACGGTTGTTGCGCGGGTCTTGGCAGCGCTGGTGTGAAGGGACTACACACAGCCTTGGGTTGAGGCCGGAAATCGTTCTTTTCTTTCCCACTCGTAGGAACCCTCAAGAATGTAAATAGGTACGTCAGTCTACATCCTTAATGAGCCTGTCATGGCTGCAGGCTGTGAAGGAAAGGTCCCAGGCCCCGCGTCAGAGCAGCCGACACAAGCTGGCACATCTCAGGTTCCATGCTGATCTTTGGTGGCCTGTTGTTGCAACAACAACCTGGGGTCCTGTGGGCTGAGTGCCCTCACGTGGGCCGTTCTGACGGGCAGTTCCTGTGTGCCAGTGGCTGTGGCCAGAGCCACAGAGAAGCTTTGTCACATACGTTCCCAGTGTCCAGGCTGGGCTAGTCAATCAGGCATCTTTTTTCTTAGAGTCTTTTCCTACCCAGCCGTCCGAGTTGGGTGTTACACGGCTGCTTCCATAAAAACGTGTTCTGAGAACCCAGGGTGATTGGGAGCTAAAGGGCTTCTGTGTCCTGCTTCACAGACCCCAGGAGACCATTTCCCCTTCCTGATTACCACTGTCCTTAGGCCAGTCTAACAACAAAGCAGGAAAAGTAGACTCATGTCCCTGAGTGGAAAACCAGCAAGAATCTGTGATCTGTGGTCACCTTAAAAAAAAAAAAAAAAAAAGACATATGTCTAGTGGTGGTAGCACACGCCTTTAATCTCCACACTTGGGAGGCAGAGGCAGGTGGATCTCTGTGAGTTCCAGGCCAGCCTGGTCTACAGAGTGAGTTCCAGGACATCCAGGGCTACACAGTGAAACCCTGTCTCGAAAACAACAACAACCACCAAACTTAGTGAGTACAGTCTTGGATGGTCTGGAACTAGAACTCATTGTCTTCCTGCCGCGGCCTTGCGAGGGTTTGAATTTAGGCAGGTCCTAGACACCTTGCGGCCATGTTTAATCTCTCCAGAGTAGGGACTGTGGGGGAAATTTCTATTTTCATGCCCGTTTTACTGAAGGGAAACTGAAGCTCAAAGCTATGTAACACGCATCAGGATGCTTCATTAACAAACGATGCTTTAGCCATGCCATGGTGGCACACACCTTTAACACCAGCACTCAGGAGGCAGAGGCAGGTGGATCTCTTGAGTTCCAGGGCATCCAGGGCTACAGGGAGACGTTATTTTCGAAACAAACAAACCATGGCTGTTTCAAACAAACAAACCTGGAACTGGAGTTACAGACACTTGTGAGCTGCCATGTGGGTGCTGGGATTTGAACCCGGGTGCTCTGGAAGAGTCAGTACTCTTAACTACTGAGTCAGCTCTCCAGCCCGTGAATTTTTTTTTTTCACAAGTGTATATGTGTCTTGGGACTGAGATGTAACTCAGTGATAAGAGTACTTGCTAAAAATGCTCAAAGCGTTTGGTGCCCAGCACTTCAGGGAGAAAGAAAAAGAGGCAGGAGTGTGTGGGAGTGTTCTGTCGCTGCGGCAAGATATCGGTGGCCGGAGCAGCATTACAGCTTACTGCTCAGGTAAGCTTCACCCCTGCCCCTGGCATCCAATCCCCAAAGAGTCTGGAATGTTACGGTGGAAGCTTCCCCACAAGCACCTTCCCCAGTCTCTCTCCAAACCCTGTCACGTCTCAGAAAGCCTACCAAATGATGACCCCTCCCCCAGAGATGCTCAGGACCACTCCTACAGGATGTTTAAACTGCCCTCTGGAAAAACATTTAGACTGGTCTCTCTTTATATCTCCTCTCTAAGGAGTTGGAAAATCATCCGGGACCATTTTACCCATGAACCGTGGGCTTTTTCTAATCCAGTTTGGCTTGTTTTGATTTGTCTTGCAGGGTTGGTGGAGAGGCTTATCGGGGCACAGAAATTTGTCATTTACAAGCAAGAGGCAGAAATACACACACACACACAGACACACACACACCACACACACACACACACACATATATGAGAGAGAGAGACATATCTATATATATCTATATATCTATATCTATATCTATATCTATATATATATATATAGAGAGAGAGAGAGAGAGAGTGCCAGAGGAGGGGTGATAGAGAGAAAGAGGAGAGACTGGGGGGGGGCGGGGAGAAAGCATCTGGCCTCAAAGCCCACCCCCAGTGACACATTTTCTCTAGCAAGGCCATACCTCCTCTCCTAATCCTTCCTCAAACAGTTTCACCAACTCAGGACCAAGAAAGCAAATGTGTGAGCCTCTTGGGGGCCAATCTCATTTAAGCCGCCACAGAGGGTGATCTTAAATTTAAATTTTTTTCTAAAAAATAATCTGATCGAATGATTGGACCAGGTTTGAAACATATCTACGTGAGGAAGATTGGTGAATCCTGTAATGCCATGGGCCTGGTCAAGGCTTTTGTTTTTAAAGATTCATTTTATTTGTTTGTTTGTACGTTCATGTGTATGTGTGCCTGTCTCTCTGTCCAGATACCTGAGGAGGTCAGAAAAGGATGTCAGATCCCTAGGAGCTGGAGATATGTGTGGGCAGCCACTACATGTGCTGAGCTGCTCCGAAAATGCAGTAAGCACTCTTAACTGAACAACCTCTCCAGCCCGTTAGCTTTGTTCTCTGAGAGGTCAAGATGATAGTTCCTTAATTCTGAGCATGTGTGAGACGCGAAAAGGTCAGGGGCATTATTGGGCGGGGTCTAACCTTGAGAATAGTTAATAGTTAATAGACACAGTTAGCTCCTTTGTCTCTGTAATAGGTCTGTCTTGGGGGACGGGGCTAGCCCCAGGCCCCAGGTCACTATGGGCTGCTCACATGCGGGTGTGCCCTTGCGTTTGGTCTTCACCACTGTAGCTGGCTTTGTCTCTGATCAGCAGGTGTGTGAGGTAAAGGCTATGCTGGGGCGTGACCGTGTTCTTTTGGGCTATTTCACTTTTCACAGCTCCCTTACTAGGAAGTAACCAACCCTGTGACCTAAGCTAGGCTCCCTTCAGTTCCTCATGGGCTACCCAGAAGCACTGTCATTTGGTCCAGGAAATGTCAGCTTGCAAAACTTGACATCATGTAGGAGGACTGGACCGCTGGGGTGGGGCCTGTTAGATTTAGAGGGACTTGATCTGCTGCGGCAGCCATCTAAGTTTAGCTGCCAGGGTGGTCAGTGGGAGGTGGATGAGCCGAGGGGGGCAGGGGGTAGAGGAAGACTGGGCACCTACTGACTGGCAAGCGTCACTTCTGGGGGACTCGGCTTCCTTATTTGTAAAATGCCGACACTTCTGCATTCGTCTATTTTCTTCTCTGCGACAAAAATGCACGACAGAAACAGTGTGCTAGGGAGGCGGGGTTTATTTTTGTCCACAGGTGAGAGCGTTCAGTCCATCATGTTGGGGAAAGCGTGGTGACTGGCATGGGCTGGATCTGTGACTGCAGGAGTTCGCGGTGGCTGGTCACGTCTCAGGAATAAACCGAAAGCAGAGAAAACTGACTAGAATAGCGAGTCTGTGACCTAAGACCAGTGTGACCCAAGGCTAGTCCTCAGTGGGCCACTTCTCAGCCTGACCTTACCTTTTAGGGATTCTGCAGCCTCCCTAAATAGTGCCCCTAGCTGGGGGCCACGTGTTAGGATATGAACCGCTAGCAGATATATTCCATATTCGTGCTAATGGGCACCTTACCTGGCATGCCACTCTGGAAAACTTTTCCAGCCAGCTTCTTCCCCTAAGTCTATTTTACAGCCCAGTAGCCTTAAGGCTTAAAGATTTTAAATGGATCCTTTCCACAAGGGGATTCCTGATGGAGAAGCGCAAGGAACAGCTTCGGGTTGAGTCTATGGATACTGCAGGGCTTCGTGATTTCCTTCAGCTGACCAAGTTTATGACATGTTCTGTACATTTCTAGATCGAAGTCTAACAGCAAAGTGCACAGATTAAGTTGGACCCACTACAGTCTTGCACAAAGCCCTATGCAGGCGCTTGGATTAAGAGGTCGAATATTGTCTGCTCCCCATTCTCCCTTCCAGGCATTACCCTCCACAGAAAAGTAACCCCACCCTGGGAATTTTATTTCTGCTTGTTTTAAAGTTGAACTATATGTATATTGTAGGATCTTCCTTTTTTTTTTTTTTTTTTTTTTCTAGACAGAGTTTCTCTATGTAATCCTGGCTGGCCTGGAATTCACTCTGTGGACCAGGCAAGCCTCGAACTCACAGAGATCCCCCTGCTTCTACCTCCCGAGTGCTGGGATTAAAGGCGTATACCACCACCTGGTGTTCTTCTTTATTTTTAGGATCTATCTTGGTGATGCCTCATAGAAGTTCCCAGGACAGGGGATTCCTAAGCGGGACAGGGATTGCCCTGGCCCCAGGTGTCCTTCAGCTGCCTCTGCTCCTGCCCTCCTGCCTTGGTGCTATGCCAATCATCATTGCCAGTGTATTCTGGGAGGTGGCTAAGGTAGTAAAGCGTGTCTAGAAGTCTTTTTAAACCAGTTAATCAGGGGGCTGGAGAGGTGGCTCAGCAGTTAAGAGCCCTTACTGCTCTTGCAGAGGATCCCAGTTTGGTTCAGTTCCCAGCACCCACGCCAGATGGGTCGCTGTGACATTAGCACCAGGCAACCTGGTGCCGCTGGCCTCTGTTGATGCCTCTAGTCTGTTGGCACTTGTATTCCAGTGCACATACCCACACACAAATACATAAACACCTAAGCAAAAACAAGACAAATCAGCTCATTCAAACAAGGAGTTCTGTCACTGTTTATAACAGCTTTTAAATTGCTTTCAAGAGTGTTCAAAACCATTTTGTCCAGTACTGAAAGTATTTCTTGGGTCATTGAGACAGAGTATTGATTTGTAGCCCAGGCATGACTGTCTTTTACCTCAGTCTCCCATGTGCTGGAGTTACAGGTGTTTGTGTTATCACATATGGCTTTGTTTTCTCTTTCTTTCTTCTTTTCTTTCTTTCTTTCTTCTTTTCTTTCTTTCTTTCTTTCTTTCTTTCTTTCTTTCTTTGTTTCTCTTTCTTTTTTCTTTCTTTCTCTGTTTCTCTTTCTTTTTCTTTCTTTCTCTTTCTTTCTTTGTTTCTCTTTCTCTCTCTCTTTCTTTTTTTTTCTTTTTTCTTTTTTAGGACAGGGTTTCTCTGTGTAGACTTGCTGTCCTGGAATTTTCTCTGTAGACCAAGCTGGCCTCGAACTCACGGAGATCCTCCTACCTCTGCCTCCCAAGTGCTGGGATTTGTACAAAAGGAAGTAAACAATTTTGGGTAGTGGATGTGAAAAAGGCATTTGTTTGTGTAAGAGCTATGTGTGGTAGATCCTACAGCTTCTCCTGCACTATGGGTAGAAAGACCCCAGTAGGTATTATTTTGAGCGATATAGACACATGGACCATATCTGTCTCTCCGTGTCATCTGTGTGGGTGCAGTCAGTGTGTGACTTTAGGCTGGAAAACAGAACTTGTGAATGCTTTATGAAAATAGTGTTAGTCCCTCAGCCAGCTCCAAACTGAATGGGCAAATTTGAGATCTCTCTCTCTCTCTCCCTCCCTCCCTCCCTCCCTCCCTCTCTCTCTCTCTCTCTCTCTCTCTCTCTCTCTCTCTCTTTCTTTCTTTCTTTTCCCCCCTCCCCTTTGGCTTTTTGAGACAGGTTTTTTTTTTGTGTGTGTGTAACCTCTCTGGCTGTCCTGGAACTTTCTCTGTAGACCAGGCTGGCCTCTAACTCACTGAGGAATTAAAGGTGTGCGCCACCACTGCGCAGCCAATTTCTTACAGTTGTATTTTTAGAGACATACCATTGCACATTGAACTTCATTCTGTTTTAGACAGCCTGGTTACAGAATTGTGGAAACTCAATCTGTGACTCCCATTTCCTGATAATCAACATTCTCCAGAAGAGTGGATGAAGTGACGCACAGATATCGTCCAAGGGTTTGGGGCTGGTTCGTTTCGTGTCTGGGATGCCCAGGGAGATGGTTTGCCACTTAGTAGCTGAGTTTTGTTGGAGAGGAGGAAGTCTCCAACCTCACTATCTGTGGCCCGAGTTTGTGAACTCCGAGATAACAGCACCAGAACCCGGGAGCTCCACTTGACCTCACCGGAAATGAGATCAGAACCACAGGGAGGGTGGATGTCTGTCAGTCCGGAATCTGTTGTCTCTGTGTTGATATCTGCTGGTTCCCCAGCAGTAGCTCCAGATGGCTCTTTTTCTTGCTGGGCAGGTTAGCACTCAGGATTGTCAGGCCATCCCAAATGCTTTCGTTCTCTGATTTTTCTTACAGTTGAGAAATTCTTTCGACAAAGAAGAATTTAATCCCTTTACTGGGACACCAGGTGATCGGTGACCGACTGTCTCAGCAACCGGTCCTTACGAAAGTTTCTCAGGAAGTGGCTTCTGTGGGGCCAAGTAAAAGTGAGGTCTTTCCTGGGAGTAGTTTTCTTCTTCTTCTTCTTCTTCTTCTTCTTCTTCTTCTTCTTCTTCTTCTTCTTCTTCTTCTTCTTCTTCTTCTTCTTCTTCTTCTTCTTCATTTTCAGTATTGGAAATTGAGTCTAGGGTTTTGCACACTCTAGGCAAGCACCCTAACTCCCATCTACCCCAGCCATGTTTATGTGTATGGATAAATGTATGTCTTTAATTTGCAATATGGTTTCATTGTATAAGCAGGTTGGCTTCAAACTTGGTATTCTCCTGCACTGGTCCCTGAGTAGCTGGGATTACATGTGCGTGTCACCATTCCCAGCTAGAGTTTGTATTTCAGTATGTAAGAGCACGCTCCTCCCCTAAACATAATGTGACTTTAAATAAAACATGTTTTAAAATAGGCAGAGTCATAAAGAATTCCCTCTTTGTCTATAGATGCTCCTCAGTGTATAATGAGAATGCCTCCTTAAGACCATAATGATAGGCTGCAAATATCAATGTCAAAAATATAGGTACCACTCTCCTAGAGAAGACTGTAAGACTATACTGTAGGGTGTAGCAGTATCGTCCTTTTCTCAAGGCCCTCACTTCCATAATGCCCATACTTATTATTATTTTTTTCTGATACAGGGTTTTATGTAGTGCAGGCTAGTCCTGAATTTACCACGTAGCTGAGGATGACCTTGAACTTCCAATCCTGCTATCTTTACCTCCTGAGTTCTGGGTAAAAGACAGAGAATACCACCTCGCCTAGCTTTATGTGGTCCTGGGAATTGAACCCAGGGCTTTGTGTGTGTTAGCCAAGTGCTCCACTGCTGAGTTACATCTGTGCCAGTCCTTGAAATGTTTTCTTAGCAAGCTCTAACATTGCTTCATTGAAAAATAAATCAAAGGGAATTCGTTCACTCTGTCTCAACCTACTGAACATCGTGGATGAATGGGTAGCTTCCTTACGTATACGGGGATGCCACCACTGCTCCTTGCTGCTGCTGGCCTGACTTGTGAGACGGGATTAGATTCCATATTGTCCGGTCAGAGAAAGATTCAAATCTAAAACCCCAAGTTTCTACCAGATGGATGTGGTGTGTGTGTGTGTGTGTGTGTGTGTGTGTGTGTGTGTATGTGAATGTGCAGGTATGTATGCCATGAGAGGCCAGCCATCAATGTTGGTGTCTGCCTCTACCTCTCTCTGTCTTATTTTCTGAGCCAGGTTCTCTCACTGAACCTGGAGTACACAGATGTGGCCAGACTACTTGGCTATTGAACTCCTGGGTTTCATCCACCCACCACTGTGCCTGGCAGCTTTTTTTGTGACTGGTAAGGATCCAAATTCAGGTCCTCTCGCTTGTGAGGCAGGCACTCTACTGACCGAGCTGCTTCCCCATCCTCCACAGACTGCTTTTGAATCATCGTCATAGGGAAAACCAGAAGCTAGCGTATGAGAAGCCCTCCTGTGTTTAGTGTGTAGAGTGCGAATGCAACAGATCAATCCCACAGATCGCTGTAGTCCTGTCCCTTGTCTCCTTTAGCTCCTGTCTCCAGGAGGACCAGCTTGTCTGGTTTCTTCTGAGCTCTCCGAGCTCCCCTGACTCGGGTTCTGGCCTGTCCAGGTTGGTCCTGTGTTTCAGGAGATGAGGGGATGTGCTTAGGCTGGCGGCAGGAAGGAGGAACCGCTAACCGGAAGGCTTGGCCAGCTGGAGGCTGAAATGTCACTCACTCTGTCTTCCCTCTGTCCAGAGTGCTTCCTCAGTGGGATAGGACTGTCCCTGTAAAACAATGACATAGTCCAGCCCTGGAGGGACAAAGTGACCGGCTGACAGGCTCCTCCATTGAGCATGCTCAGTAATGATATCTGATTTCCCATCAGCCTCGTTAGCAAGGTCAGGTGTTAGCATCTGGTGCTTGGTGGAGCACGGGTCTCACATTCAAGCCTGTAATGGCCGCAGCACTGGAGGGGCTAACACCAAGTATTGGCTGGGGTTGTTCCCACGTCTGAAATGTGCTGCTCACTGCATTTTGGTCAGTGGCAGGAAAGCGTACAGAATGGCAAGCTGCACTGTCTCCGCTCCCCCAGCACTGTCCATGCTGGACTCCCTAATTCCCCCTCTCAGGGTGATTCGGAATCCCCTCCAGGGCAGGGAGTTTAGAACTTGTAAGTCGGGAGGACTGAGTCTAAAATTGGGAACACACTGGGCTTCCTGACAGTACATTCTCTCTTTGGGGATCTTAGGTCCTAAGTCTGTTATTTTCCTAGACGGAGGGGAGTCACTGCTGACACCAGGACAGAGCCGTAAGCCCATGGTGGATGACTGTGGTTCAGGGTTGCCACCCAGACTCCCGTTGGCCTCCAAGGAGGTAGCCCTCACTGTCCCCAGACCTGTGTCAGAGTTAACAGGCAATCCAGAAACCCAGGCTCACCCTCGAGGTCTGATTCTTACTCTCTGCACCGAGTGCCAACTGTAATCTCAAGCCTCACTCCATTTTTCTGTGTCCCAGAGGTGGGTGTGGACAGCACCCCTGGGACCATGGTCTGCTTCCCACCCCAGTCTTGTTTCTCTGCTCTGTTGATTGCTTCCTGCACCCTTGGGCACCATCTCCCGTCCTTCTGCAGCTTTCCTCTGTCAGTTGTCTCCAGGCCCGGGCCCATCCTCCTCTTACAGACAGAGGGCCTTCGTGTTGGGCTTTTCAGTGTTTCTCTAGAGAAATAAGGCCATTAAAGCTTGAAGCAGTGTTTATTTGAAAGAATAAGCTAGGAAAGATATTCCAAAACAGAGTTTGGAGGGATGTGGTGGATAATAAAGTTGTTATTAAAAGTTATATAAACATATAAATAAAAGCAAATTTTTACATGGATTCGGGGTGTAGTGGTAGCGTGTTCATCCGGTATGCTCAAGGCCCGTGTTTGAGCCCCATCATCATCATCATCATCACCATCATCAACAACAACAAAATTCTGTTTCTAGTACTCCTGTTGCCAAAGTTAATTTGGCTAGCATCTCGATTTTGCTGGTATGGGCCTAATTTTTTGTTTTTGTTTTTGCTTTTGAGTCAGGGTTTCTCTGTGTTATGGCCCTGGCTGTCCTGGAACTCACTTTGTAGACCAGGCTGGCTGTGAACTCATAGAGATCCGCCTGCCTGTCTCTGCCTCCTGAGTGCTAGGATTAAAGGTGTGCGCCACCACCGCCTGGTCCCAATTCTAACTGAAAAGCAAGGAGGGGAAGACATGTGTTGTTAGATCAGAATGGATTGGTGTGCTGCCAGGTTAGTGCCCACGCTGAGCAGCACACTGGGGCCCTGAACAATAATAAGAAATCCGTTCTTGATGTGCTGGCATTGCACGGGTGTCCCTGCTTTGTTCTATCAGAGCCGGTGAAGGGGAGTATGGAGAGGGCTCATTGCTCTTTCAATGGAGGAAGCTTACTCTAGCTGGAAAGGAAGCATTGGTTGTTGTCTCTAATCATGAACAATCGTGAAGGGAAGGCTTCCTGGCTAGTTTCCCAAGCCACACAGAGAGCTGTTCACAGAGTGCCTCAGAAGTGTCTTGGGAGAGGGCTCTCCTTCCTGCCGACTAACCCTATCTTGTGCCAGAGTGACCAAGCTGGCACCGTATGACATCTGCATTACACAGATCATCAAATCGGTGTGACAAAGGTGACCGTGTTTGCCTTTTATTTCCCCGGAAAACTCACCTCAGAGGGAAGCCGATCTTGCTTCCTTCTGATCCCTTCTGACCAGAAGCTAAAAACCCGGAACCCTTCTTCTGCATCTGCAATTTGAGCAGATGACCAGAGGGTCTGACTGTAACATGAAGGGGCCGGCTTGTTGGGGTTTCTGTCCCACCCGATACCCCACAACCGGCAAGTCCCAAAGAAATCACAGAGTCTACATTAGGTTATAAACTGATTGGCCCATTAGCTCAGTCTTCTTATTAACTAATTCTTACATCTTACAGTAACCCATAATTCTTGTCTGTATTAGCCATATGGCTTGGTACCTTTTTCAGCTGTCAACTCACATGTTGCTTCTTCGGTGATCTGGGCAGGAATGGCGGAGGGAGCTTCCTCTTCTCTGGCCTTCTCCTATTCTCATTACCCTGCCTCTACTTCCTGTCTGGTTGACCCACCTATACTTCCTGCCTGGCCAATCAGCATTTTATTAAAATACATATTGACAGAATACAGACAATTTTCCTGCACCATTTCCCTCCTTTTTTTAAAAAAAAAAAAAAAGGAAAATACCCATAGTCCATTTGTTGGGAATGTGGGCATAGTATTTCTGGCTACTTCCTGCTGGTTGGGGGTGCTGATAATCTTATAGGGACCTAAAGAAAATTTAGAGTTATAATCAAGTCCTGACTGGAGTATCCTGTGAGTCTTGATCATCTCAGGCAGCAGTCTTGAACCTGTTCTGGATGAAGAACTCTGTCATCTGGGCCATCTGTTCCTATTGGAGATTTCTCAGGTGGTCTTCCTTTATTGAATCTGATTTTTCTTAACTCAGAATGAATCCATAGCCTCTCATTTCCTGTGGAAACAAAAGCACAATCTCTTCTCCAAAGTAGCATACCTTTTGACTTCAGTTTTGAAGCCAAAGTATTTTCAAAATACCTATCTTGGGTTAGTTCAGCAGTATTTATAAACAAAAGTCCTTTAGCAGCTGTTGCTCCTTCCTCAGCATTCAAACAATTCAAAGAGAGCATAATAGCATACAGTATCAAGATTCTCTATGTATTTTCCATCTTTATTTTAACCTCTATTTCTTTTATTTTTACTTTTACTTTTTGAGACAGGTTCTCTGTATATCTTTGTCCTGGAATAACGCTGTAGACCAGGCTGTCCTTGAACTCACAGAGATCCATTTGTCTCTGCTCCCCAGTGCTGGGATTAAAGGCGTGTGCTACCACACCTTGAACTCACAGAGATCTGTCTGTCTCTGTCTCCCAGGCATTGGGATTAAAGGCGTGTGCTACCACACCTTGAAGTCACAGAGGTCAATCTACCTCTGCCCCTTGAAGTCTCAGAGGTCAATTTACCTCTGCCTCCCAAGTATTGGGATTAAAGGTGTGTACCACCACACCCAACTACTCTCTTTCTTTCTTTTTAACTTTAAGAACTTTAACTTTTAGCCTGCATATATTTTAACACACTGTAAACCATTTAGAAGTTTTCTTTGTCTTTGAATCTCTCTTTACTGTATATCTCTCTTTTTCTGACCACATGAGGCTTTAATTAACTAAGCAATATGGAGAGCCGTGGCTTTGACGGCTAGATCCAGCCCATTCCTTAGCTCTCCAGCCTCATGGTGGAGGAACCATCAGAGCCATTTTTGTCATCACAACTCTACAGTGTATCAAGGTCCCTGCTAGCAAGAACGCTGCAGCATTCTGTTCACAGACCACACTCAGTCAGACTGCCTGCCATGGAGGAACACTGCTTCCTGGCTTACTTACCCCGCTTTCTTATACAAGCCAGGACCACCTGCCCCAGGGTGGTACTAGCCCATGGTGGACTGGGCCCTCCCACGTTAATCATTAACCAAGAAAATGTCCCACAGAACTGCCAGTATAAAGGAGGCATTTTCCCCATCTGAAATTCCTCCTCCCTGAGGGCCCTTGTTTGTGTTAAGTTGACAAAATCCTAACCAACACAGATATCTTGAGGTTGGGGGGGGGGCAGATATTTCTTGGTTGAGTTACTGTAGCCTGTGTCTAAAGCTGACTCAGTGAATGCTGGTTAATAATGAGATTGACCAAAGGCCAGTGGGGTTGTAACTGAGCTGGAATTCCTTCAGACTATAGCAGTCATGATTCACTGAGTGAACGTAGTACTCCCATGATAAATTTACAGCCTTTATCTAACGCTTGAAAATGTTTAAGGGCCAGTTAGGTAAAAGGTACAGGGTGTATTATTTTTGTCTCAAAATATGTATTATCTATAGTTTCTTCTTTAAAATTAGCTATTTGAATTTATTACATATTTACCTGTAAATGGCTTAGGTCCTGATTCTAAGGCCTCATCAACAGATTTATGTGTCTAGCAGAAAATGGGTTAATTAGCTTTGAACTGGGTACTAAGGTGACTTTCTCAGCTTTGTGAGTGCAGAGGTGAGGTGTCCTGCTACCATGACAAGGGTCAAGCACATAAAGATTCAAATCAAATGCCATAAAAAGCACAGTTCCATATGTCAGTGCAATTCTGTTGCAATCCTTTCTGTCCATAGGGGAGTCTGTCTGTTTCAGTTTCAGTTTAAGGCCAGCACCAGTCACGCCTCTTAAGTATAGTAAGTAGATAGACATATAATACCATATGTGGTATATGATAATGTACTATAATGACATAAATCCCTTTACTTAGGTTGTAGTAGAGGCTGTGTGAAGGGAGTAAGGCATCTTTAATTTAATTCACAATGTTTTTGTTTGTGAAACATATTTACTTTTCCATTGTTTGCTTGGTTTGTCACTACTTGCATTACTACTAATGAACAAATTACTGCCCTCTCCACTGTAGCTCTTCCACAGAAATGGTGTCCCGAGGGGAAGCACACGTGTTTATTATTCTGGTCACGGTCTAGCACCAGGTGTTAAAGACAATCATTCATGGCTTGGTAATAGGTTGTCACCAAGGCAGAAAATTGCGGGCAAAACCAAATTGTCCTATACTGATTATACAATCTCAAGTCATTATGGTTGGTGATGCTCGGAGGGGCAGAACCGCTTTGCAATGAAGGAACACGGCAGAGGTCTCTAAATGGGTCAGGCGGTTCTAACAGATACCCTGCCCCCCTCCTGCTTCTTTTAATGAAAAGCTCCTGTGACTGAATGGCCATAAAAAGAGTTTTGTCTAACCGACAGGACAGGATTACCAAACGCATGGTCCTGGCAGGCATCCAGCCTGCTAGTATTTAAATGATGCTCACTGTTGGCTGTCGTGACAACCTTCGGGGCCTTTCATCAAAGGAGGCACAGTTGCTTAGGAGGGTGCTAGTGTAACCTGGAAGGTGATAGCCAGAAACACTTCCCCGCTTCATTCCTGTTAGGATATGGCAGACTACTAAATACATGTGGATGGATGAGATGGTATTGGGAAATACGTATTTGGTCTTAATCTCTGTGTCCTGACACAACCAGAGTTTAGGGTTCTCGGAAGACTTGTAGTCAGTCTCCAGAATGTTCAGTGCCAATAAGAAGCCTTTCACAGCAAAGACAAAGGCGAGGTGAGGAGACTTTTTTCAGTCCTGCACATAACCTCTGGGGAGAGGGCCTGACTGCTGATTTGGTCACCAGTGGCCAAAGGTTTAATCAGGCATGCCTGTGCCAAGTGCAGTGATGCCTCCCTAAAGGTTCAAAGAGCAAGATTGGGGTGCTCGAAGACAGATGCACTTGTGGAGTTTCCCGGAGGGTGGGGCATTCAGAGAGGGTACGGTAGCACCGAGTCCTGTCCCCACTCCCTCCCCTTCTGTGCCTTTGCATCTCTATCTTTCTAATGTCTATATTGACTGGAAAACATATTTAAGTTCTGCTGGTAGAGGAACCAAATTTGAGGGGAGTGTCATCGGAACACCATAGATTTGTAGCTACTTGGTCAGAAGTCCATCTAGAACAGAGGGGCACTCTCTGAACTGGGCCCTCAACTTGAGGGTGTGAGGTGGTCCCTGGGTAGATGGAGACTGAGCCCTCAGCCTGAGGGTGTGAAGTGATCTCTGGGTTTCAGAACAGAGCTAATTACTGGAAAGCAGTCTGTGTCTTGAGGAAATCAGCCCGTACAGTGCTTGGTGTCTGCGGGGAGAATCATACATGTGTGGCCACAAAAGTGGCCTATGTTATGGCAGTATTATATGGTAGGAAAATTAAGGAAGAAAAAAAAAACCTTTCTAATCTACTGAGACAGCATTATTTCCAAATAGGACATTGGGAAGATATTGACCTTTAAAAAATGGATTGTAATGCCTGATATAATGACATGCTATGTAAACAAAGGCTATAAATATGAATTTTCCTGCCGTAAGGATTTGTGAGTCAGGCTTGGTAACTTACAGCACTTAAGAGGCTAAGACGAGAGGATTGCTGTGAGTTTGAGGCCAGCTTGGGCTACTGAGTAAGACTTTCCTAAAACAACAAACCCACGGAAACCAAAACTAACCCAGAATCCGTAAGAACGCAGTCTGGAGGAGTTCGTCCTTCACAGGGGAACAATGTAAGGAGCAGAAATAGGTCGGACAGGAAAACAGCTTGTAAGTTAGGCTCTCCTCCGCGGTCTTCTTCTTACCTTTTTCTCCCTTAGTATGAGGCCTTGCCATGTTACCCAGGCTGAGTTCAAATTCCTGGGCTCAAAGGCCTTAGCCTCTCAGGCATCAGGGACTATAGGCTCACAGGTCTCAATAGAGCACCCTTAAGGGACCATCTTCCTCCTTTGTCATCTGGGTAGCTGACTACGGGGTCAACATACTGCCCATACTCCAGTCTTGTTTGTTAGACCTTCACAGGTACCCTTCCCTGGGAGGGAGATGGGGAAAGGTAGCTATCAGTTTGGTGACCAAGCACTTTTTTATTTTATTTTATTTTTTTAAGATGTATTGATTATGTATACAACATTCTGCCTCCATGTATGACTGCATGCCAGAAGAGGGCGCCAGATCTCATTACAGATGGTTGTGAGCCACCATGTGGTTACTGGGAATTGAACTCAAGACCTCTGGAAGAGCAGTCAGTGCTCTTAACCACTGAACCATCTCTGTAGTCCCCCCACCCCCCAAGCACTTTTTTAAAACTCAAGTTTCTTTCCCTTATAGATGAAGAAGCAACATGAGATTGCAGACCCCAGGGGCTCTTTTACATGCTTTATAAAGTTTCAAGAAGGCTCTCCGTAGGCCAACTTTGTGATGCAGTTTAGAATAGATTGTTACTGTAGACTCCGGGCTCTGAGAGAGAGAAGTAACAGCCTTGGGAAAAGTCTTGCCTTTCTGGTTAGACTAGCCTTAAGCCCACAGTTCCTACCTTTACCCTCTCCCTTCAAAGGCTCTGACAAGGGTAGGGAACTGAATGCCCCTGCTGTGATAACTTCTCAGCACAGGCCAGCCTGTTCCTCCCTCTCTAACCAGAGTGATAGATGTCATCTGCTTCCCTGACACTTCTGGAAAAGCAAGTTCTGCTCAGGAACCTGATTTGCTTTACTTTATTGCCCCAGGATGACGTCACTTTACAGTAAAGACAGCCTCTTGAAATGCAAAGTCAGTGAACTGGGTAATTAGCAGTGACTCACAATGTCCTCACACACCTACTGATGCCACTTTGAAGGAGTGAACTAAGCAGGCGTCCTTGGGAAGTGATACTGACAGCTGCCCCACAGGGGTCTTCAAGGGTAGCAGCGGCCTCCAGTGAGCACTGTGGTACATAGGGTCGGTAGCATGTGACCTCTGAGTTCAGAAGCCCAGCCTCTACTGTGTGGCATGCTGTTCCTGGTCAGGCCCCTGGCTGGTGCCAGGCTGAGGCAGGCACTGGGCCCCAGTGGGAAATCATTCTCCAGAAGTGTGAGAGGCTGATTCTGGGCACTCCTGGGATAGAATGAAGATCGGAATAGGGTTCCAGAATTGGGCAGTCAAGATAAAACCGTTGTGTATGGGTGGATCACAAGGCCAGAAAGCATGGATAGAGCTGATGAGGCCTTATTCCCAGCTCTAGTCCTCCTGTCCAGGGACAGCCTGTCCATGTGAGAGGGTCCCTGGTGGAGGAGGATGCACATTGGACAGGGAAGTCACACTTGACCACGAGCGTTGATCCCTTCCCCGGATTGCACTCACACATACACATGCACAAACACACACAGCGACCGTGCGGATTGCTGGCTTCTGAGCTGTGGGTAGCAGCTGTCAATCCCAGTTGCCCCGGCATCTCCTGCTGCCCCAGCAGTCCCCCTCATGGACCGCATGGCCAGCTTGCTGTGAAGACGAGGACTGACTTCATTTTTCCCATGGGGCTTTTTTATATCTCTCCTGGGTAGAACATATCTCACAGCCATTGCCCACAGGCGTCCTGTATGGCAGGGTGCCTGGAGACCTTAGAAGGAAGAAGTAAGGGATTATGTTAGCACATTCCAAAGCAGCCCCACTCTGGGGCTGGGGGCTGTTCCCTGTGAGTTTAGCCCCATTCGCAGCCTGCGTCGCCTAGCAGAAGGCAGAGTTAATGTCTCCACAGTCCAGGCCAGACTTCACTAAAATGGTGGGTTTGATGTGAGATTGTTCTTTTCAAACAGGGTCTTTGGGAGGGCTGGGTAGGTGTCTTCTGGGAACAGTAGGGCCAGGTGGATGCTCTGCCTGGCGGAAGCGCTGGCTTCTCTGGGTTTCCAGCCATTTCCTGCCTTCCGTTCTGCCGGAACAGACAGTCTTGGACACAGACACTAGGGAGGAGGGACACTAGACTCTGATGGAGACTGTAAGGACGTTTCCAGGGCCCTTAAGGATATGCTGTGCATTTTTTCCATAGATTTTTTTTATTTTTGCCTTCTAATATATTTTAATTTGTAAATGTTGTAGATGGGAATAGTCTTCATTTAAGAAGCAATCTGAAGCCAGGTGGTGGTGGTGCACGCCTTTAATCCCAACACTTGGGAGGCAGAAACAGGTGGATTTTTGTGAGTTCGAGGCCAGCCTGATCAGCAAAAGCTAGTTCCAGGACAGCTAGGACTGTAACACAGAGAAATCCTGTTTCAAAAAACTGACAAAAAATACTGACATGGTGGCACATGCCTTTAATCCCAGCATTCAGGAGGCAAAGGTAGGGGGATTTCTGTGAGTTTGAGGCCAGCCTGGTCTTTATAGTGAGTTCCTGGACAACCAGGGCTACATAGAGAGATCCTGTCTAAAGAAGGAATCTGCTCAGGCTTGGTGCCACAGGCTTGCGATTTCAGTTGCTGTAGAGGCCTCAGGCAGTAGAATCCCAAGTTCAAGGCTAGCCTGGGCTGTGGTGAAATCAAGGCCAGGCTGGGCCACTTAGTGAGATCTTGTCTCGCTAATGAGAAGGGCCAGGATGCAGCTCAGGTGGGAGAGCACTTGTCTACCAGACCTAGTGTTCAAATCACAATAGCACGAAACAGAAAACAAACCCAAAGTAAGCGAATCACGTGCTGGAATAGAATTCTCCCCGGAGGGATAAGGACTTCAAAATTCATCCCTGGGGCCTACTTATTCCTCAGATGACTCTGCTTCAAATAATTTATTTTCTGAGAATTTTGTGATTTTTTTTCTTCTTACTTTTGCATCTGGTGACTTTCCCTTTTTGGACGTTGCCAGCCTGGAGAGGAGGAATGATGTCTAGACACACACACATCGCTGTAATTTACTCAAGAACCAGAAGCAACCTTTGCTGAAGAGAGTGAGCAGGGCAGAGATTATCTTAAATAACTGAATGTTTAAGGCCTAAGGAGTAGACAGTCGGAGTGGTTCCCCCTGGTACCCACGAACTGCACTCCTTGTGAGGGCGGGTGTGTCCCCAGATTTCCCAGCCAAGAAGGCTAGTTCCCAAGAAAGGAGCCTCTGGCGTAACTCCTTATCACAGCTCCTGCTGACACAGACAGCCTCCAGAGCCCGGATGTGCTTCCTGCTCCCAGCTGCTCCAGGGTGTCTGCTCAGCGCCTTGCAAAACCAGTTGTGTTACTCATCCCCCCCCCCACAACCCACAACCAAAGGATCCTTGGCAGCTGCCTGACACAGCTCACTTGCAGGCCCCATCTGCATCTTTCTTTCCTGTGGTCTTAGGCTCCCGCCACCACGGTGGCTGGCGCATGACCCATCTTTTTTTTTTTTTTTTTAAATATTTATTTATTATGTATACAATATTCTGTCTGTGTGTATGTCTGCAGGCCAGAAGAGGGCACCAGATCTCATTACAGATGGTTGTGAGCCACCATGCGGTTGCCGGGAATTGAACTCAGGACCTTTGGAAGAGCAGGCAATGCTCTTAACCACTGAGCCATCTCTCCAGCCCACCCCGCCTGACCCATCTTTAACCACTCGGCTTCCCAATCTCACTCGTGAAATAACTGGCTCTGCAAATCCCTTTTCTTGTGCACAGCTTTGGGTTTTCTCCCGTTACTTTTTATGCCATATTCATAGGAAATTTAATCTCCCCTCCTTACGTCTGTTTATCTGTGCTTGTATGGGCTATGGACACTGGTGCCATGGCGTGTGTATGGACATCGGATAACATCATGAGGGAGTTGGTTCTCTCCTTCCACCATGTGGGTCCCAGGAAAACAACTCGGGTTTTCAGGCTTGGCCATAAGCATTCTTACGGGCTGGGCCATCTTGGTAGCCTTTGATAGGAAATTTGGAACAAGCAGAAAAGATTTTATTTACTGTCTCCAGTGGGGAAATTCATTGTGCTGGGACACTGTTCAGATACACACCCACAGCCAAACATTAGCTGAAATTCAGGGAATCCTGCAGAAGAAGAGAAGAAAGAAGTGTAGGAGACAGTGGTCGAGGACATCACAAGAAAACTCACAGAGTCAACTAACCTGGGCTCACAGGGGTTCACAGAGACTGAACTGACCAGGGAGCCTGCATGGGACTGAGCTAGGCTCTTGTGTAGCTTGGTCTTCTTGTGGGACTCCTAACAGTGGGAATAGGCGCCGTCTCCAACTCTTTTACTCTCATACTGGGTCACCTTGCCTAGCCTTAAAATATGGGGAAGTGCTTAGTCTTGTTATGTTTTGTTGATGCTCGTGGGAGACCGGCCCATGAGTATCAACAGAAATGGAGGAGGAGTGTATTTGGGGATAAGAACACAGGAGGGATGGGGGAAAATAACTGGGAGAAGAAAAGGGAGGAGAAAATGTGGTCGATCATCTTTGGTCGTCTTTGGGGACTTTAGGTAGCTTCTCGGTGATATGGACTTTTAAGTGATAACTTACCCAAGAATTCTGAAGAGATCATATTCAATGGTCTGCATGAGAACACTTTATAAACTGAAACCAAATACAAACATAAAAAGAAAAAAAGAGATGATTTGTGTGACCTGGAAAGATTATTGGGGATTCCCAGAACAAGGTCATTGCCCTGATCTATCTTTGGCCAGGAGGAAGTTACCATCTTGGGAAAGAGAATTCCTAACCGTGGGGCCAGGAAGTGTAACCTCCAGACATGCTGTTGAAAGTGCCAGGGAAATAGTAGCTGTGGGCAAACCCTTGGCTATCATAGTCACGTGTCCTGGTCATCTTCCCAGAGACAGGATAGAAGGCAAGAAGTCAGAAACTGGTGTCACAGACCAACAGACTTTGTCACAACAATTCTCTGTCCTTCTTAGGGCCCTTTTATCCACCCGTCATTTCTCTTTATGAAGAAGGCATCTGAGCTTGTAGCCCTCATTCCTTTGGGTCTATATTTCCGTTCTTCCCTGGGATGCCCCTGAGCACACAATGAATGAGCTTATCTAGCTTTCCTGTGTCTGCTTGCCATTGACTAACGTCAAAAGGCCATGGGGTCCTTAGAGAGTGGAGAGAAGGTCTTCTCTCTCCTGCCCTAACTATGCTTTGGCTAATAGCTGCTGAATCCTATACACCTCTCAGTAGGTGGGTCCAGTACTGGTTCTGTCCCAGAATTCACTCCTCTGCTGCCTTGGGTTCCGGCCTCTACCAGGCAGCCGTCCTGTTGCCCATGGATGTTGTCCATAGCACCTGCCTTTGTGCATACAGGACTCCTTTTCTTCTAACCCAGCCCTGCTCATATGCAAGCACCACCTCTACAAACTAACTGTAGAGTGTGGGGGAGTTCTAGCAAACAACAGTTTCAGGAGCCAAGAGTCAGGAGCGCTTGTGAAGCACTCTGGAGGACTCCAGCAGACAGAGACCAGGGCTTGGCAGGCATGTCCCCCTCCCCAACCCCTGTCCCTGTTCAGATCTTCTCCTTGTGCCATGGCTCGTCCTCAGGACCATTCTCTTCTCTGGCACCTGGACTGATTCTGTTTGCCTCCGGAAACCCAAGAAAATGCACTGTGGTCCAAAAATATCAAGGTAGCCCCTGTCCATGTGCTCCAGCTTTTCCAAGTTTGCCGAGACAAGAACTCATGGGAATTATGAAACACTCACAAATGAGGCTCAGAAAGAAACTGAAGTTGGCCAAAGTCTATCTTTGCCTCCACATTTAGTGACAGTTATATTTAACTCATTGGAGTTTAGGAGTCATAAAACCTAGTTACCGATACCAACTCTCACTGCGGCGCAGGGGTCATTAGGCAAATGGGGGCCACGATGCTTAATTTTGCTGATTTGTCATCGCTCAGCAGATAGGGGCTCTGAGGGCTGTGAATACAATGGATTTATCCTTGTATCTCTGCACTAACAAAGGTAATTTGTCTCTGGAATTCTTTCTCCTTTGGTATTTTAAAGCAGTAGTAAAAAAAATGCTAGTCTCTTTTGAAAGAAAAGATGTCTCATCTACTCTTGCTCAGATCAACTTAACATCTATATAAATTGGCAGCAGTGCAGCCATTATTATTTATATTTAATAAAAACAGTTAGTTGACAATGGCTAAAATGAACTTCTCAACTCCAGGAAAAGCCAATTTTGTATTTGCTATTTTATTTTATTTTATATTCATTTCTATATTCTATAAATTATACTTTGACTATCTATCTATCGATTTCTGTTAGTTTATTTCTTGGTTTTTTGAGACAGGGTTTCTCTCTGAAACAGACCTGGCTGTCCTGGCACTCCCTTTGTAGACCAGGCTAGCCTCAAGCTCACAGAGATCTGCCTGCATCTGCCTCTTGAGTACTGGGATTAATGCTATCTGCCACTATGCTCGGCAGGACCACCTATTTTAATTGATCGTAACATCCCAATTTTCACTAATAATGAGGTCAATAAAATCTTAAGCACATTTTATATCTTTATTATAAAAAATATAAAAGGAATTGATTTAATTTTGATAATTATTTTTTTGGATAAAAAAAAATCTTGTTTTTAGCCAGGCTAGGTGGCACATGCTTTTAATCCTAGCAGTCGAGAGCCAGGGACTGGTGGATCTCTGAGTCTGAGGCTATCCTGTCTACAGATCGAGTTCTAGGATAGCCAGGGCTACACAGAGAAACCCTGTCTTGAAAAAGCTAGCAGGAGGGGAGGGCAGGTGGGTGGAGAGAAGAAGGAAATTGCATCAGACCAGTAACAGGTAAGGAGATTGATGAGATGATGTGATACCTCACAGAGAACAGGTCAGGGCAGGTGGTCTGCTTCTAAGTTCTAGCTTTTAAAGAAGTTTATCGGCATTTTCTCAGATTCTTCCAGAAGAACAGAGCAAAAAGAAACACATGCTAACCCACCTTAGGAGGTCAGTCTTACCCTAATACTGCAACCAGAGACAAAGATGCAAGAAGACCTTAGACCAGAACCCTTACTGTATAGGGGTGTGTGTGTGTGTGTGTGTGTGTGTGTGTGTGTGTGTGTGTGTGTGTGTATCTATGTATGTAGTAAACAAAACCCTACAGATATTAAAAGGATTATACACTAAAGTCAGGTGGGATTTAACCAAGGAAGTTAAAGGTTTACTGAAAGCTAAAAATCAAAACAAATAAAACCTCCCAGAAAGGCCCAAGAACATCTAAGTAAGCGGGGCTGTATCCCTGTTCATGAATTAAAAAACTTAATGCGTTCGGACAATGATTCTCCCTAGAGTGGGCCACAGAGGCAGCACTATTACTATCCAAAGTCACAAAGTCATCCCCTCTTCTGTAGGAGTAAAATCTACACTTTCAGACAAGAGTCTCGGTACAGTCAAATGATGAAGAAGGTTAGAGGTCTCACATTTCCCAATTTTAAGGCTTATTGCAAACCTACACTAATAACAACCAAATGGGGTTGACATAACAGTAAGTCATTGACGGTGGAATCAAGTTGAGATTTCAGAAATAAACCTCTCCTTTTGTGGTGGGCCGATTTTGACAAGGGTACCCCAATCATCCAATGGGGAAAAATAGTCTCTGTAACAGTGGTGCTGGGAAAATGGTTATTCATGTGTTTTGATTGGACCCTGTATTAGTCAGGGCTCTCTAGAGGAACAGAAAATACAGAATGAATCTATATGTAAAGAGAAAAGGGATTTATTAGGTTGGTTTAAAGGTTGTGGTCCAGCTTTTTGTCAGTGGGAAGACCAGTAATCTGGTATTGTGCAGTCCACAAGGCTGGATGCCTCAGCTGGCTTCAGTATGTGCTGGAATCCCTAAGGGGGCTCTAATGCCAGAGCCAGAGAAAGCAGGCAAAGAGAGCAAGCTTCTTTCTTCCATGTCATTACATAGGCTGCCAGCAGAAGGGGAAACCCAGATTAAAGGTGGATCTTCCCACTTCAGAAGATCCAGATTAAAAGCGGGCTTTCCCACTTCAAATGATTTAATTAAGAAAAAAAATCCCCAGTAGGGGCTGGAGAGATGGCTCAATGGTTAAGAGTGCTTGCTGATCTTCCAGAGGAACAGAGTTTGGGACTCATCCCCTGCCTGTAACTCTAGCTCCAATGGGTCTGACACACTGCTCTGGACCCTAGGGTACCGGCACACGCATGCACAAGCTGCTCTGGACCCTAGGGTACAGGCACACGCATGCACAAGCATACCTACACCTATAAGTCAAAATAATAAAATAATTTTTTGAAAAAAGCAACCGAAGGAATTGGGAGAGGGGAAGAGCATAATCAGAATATATAATATGAAAACATTTTAACGTTAAAAAATAGCTCAAAGTGAATCAAATAACTCAATATAAGGGCAAAGTCCATAAAACTACTAAAAGAAAAACATACAGTGGAATTTTCCTGACTTTGGGATTTGGCAGTGAATTCTTATATATGACAATAAAAATATGAATCACAAAAGAAAAATGCATAAGCTATACAACAGTCAAGTAAATAACTTGTGTGCATAAAAGGACAATATTAGCAATGGGAAAGACAGCAGTCAGAATGGGAGAACATATTTACAGCTCAGTGTCTGGTGAAGTCTAGCACCAGGTATAGATAGACAATACACTTAAGATTCAACACGGAAAGACAGATCATGAAATTTGAAAGCTACAAAGATCTGGGTGGTGGTGGTGCACGCCTTTAGTCCCAGCACTCGGGAGGCAGTGATCATGACTTACTACTTAAAACCCAGCACATGTAAGGCCTAAAGTCAAAGTTGTTTGCACAGAAAGCTGTGGCTCAGGAGGTCTGCAGTGGGCTTCTCGGGTAACAGAGCTTCAGCTTTGGTAGGTAAGTGCTTCCATACCTCACACCGGTGAGAAGTTGTAATTTAAGGTTTTTGTTTTGTTTCTTGTCTTCTGAGACAGGACTTCTCTGTGTAGCCCTGGCTGTCCTGGAGCTTGCTTTGTAGACCAAACTGGTGTTGAACTCTGAGATCTATGCTTTTGCCTCCCCAGGGCTGGGGCTAAAGGGGTGCGCCATCACACCTGACTTGAGAAATTGTAATTTAAATTGTGGCCATTTTGTTTTTAAAATTTTAAGTGTAGATTTTTGAGTTGGCTCAGAGGTTAAGAGCACTTATCACACAAACCTGACAATCTTAGCTGGATTCAGAACTCAGGCAAAGGAGGAAGGAGAGAACCAACTCCCCAGAGTTGTCCTTTGACAGGAAGAGATACACAGTGTCCTGTCTATAGTTGCACAGCAGCATGTCTATAAGCACACAGTGGCATGTCTACAGGTGCACAGTGACATATCTACAGGTGCACAACATCATACCTACAGGCGCACAACAGCATTTCTACAGGTGTACAACAGCGTGTCTACAAGTGCACAACAGTGTGTCTACAGGTGTACAGCAGCATGTCTACAGGTGCACAGCGACATATCTACAGGTGCACAACATCATACCTACAGGTGCACAACAGCATTTCTACAGGTGTACAACAGCGTGTCTACAGGTGCACAACAGTGTGTCTACAGGTGTACAGCAGCATGTCTACAGGTGCACAGTGACATGTCTACAGGTGCCCAGTGATATGTCTACAGGTGCACAGCAGCATGTCTACAGGTGTACAGCAGCATATCTACAGGTGCACAGTGGCATGTCTACAGGTGCATAACAGTGTGTCTACAGGTGCACAACATCATGTCTACAGGTGCACAACAACCTACCTACAGGTGCACAACAGTGTGTCTACAGGTGTACAAAAGCATGTCTACAGGTGCACAGCGGCATAGCTACAAGTGCACAGCAGCATATCTACAAGTGTACAGCAGCATATGTACAGGTGGCATGTGTGCACCTGCACACAAACATTGCATATACAATGATAGTAATAAAAAATGAAAAAAACAGAAATTAAATTCTAACCAATACAGATTAGAAGTATGTGTCTATCAATGGGGCAATGTAATAAAGTTTAATATATTCATACATTGCATAATCTTTAAATTGACTTAATCATAATCACCTCCGTGGACATTTGTCAATTCTTGTGGTGAATGCTTTCAAAATACTTTCCTATCATTTTTGAAATGTACAGTACATTTAGCTACCGTGGTGCGCTCGTACCCCGGAGCTCCCAGCTCCTATCTTACCATGACTCAGTACCCAGTGACATGTGCCTTTGTTGTTTAAGAAGTGACGGCCATGTTACGTTACAGTAATTTGGAGACTGGGAAACAGAAGTGTGTTAGTGTCAAGTTGTACACACACATAAAGGAACTAAGAGAAGGCTACAGAATTTGTATGAATTCCTCCATCTAGGTATGTCTGTTAACATTTCAAAACCAAACGCCCACGAGGAATGTACTGAGCAGGATCACAGAGTTTCAATGGTACCGGATGCAGCAGAGGGTGAGAAGTGAAGGCGGCACTGGGAAGGGGTCTGTGGGGGTCTTTGGAGGAGCTACTTCGTGCTTGTGTGCTCGTCATCACATGCAGAGTCATTTTATAGATGAACCTGTCACACAGCATTGCGTGCGGCAAATTTCCCCTCACACGTGCTGGAGCTCTTGCCACCACCCACCAGTGAGCACCCGGAGATCAGCTTTGTCCCTCTAAATGGCTGAGGCTACCCCCTTGTGACTAGCAGTTGTTGAGCCTTTGCCAGCACTGTTTAACCTCTGCGCAATCAATGGGACAAGGATTACTCTTGCCTTGTTTGTACAGACGGGAGCACCCAAGTACAGAGACTCTCGAGATCTAGATCTTGGGTGTCTGTTCCCTGAGCCCAGGCTCCAACCACACAGAATTCTGCACCCTCGAACTGAAATAGAGTGACTGTAATCCTGGTATTTATTACTGGACCACTCTGCTGTGCTGAGACAAGCCATGTTTATTTCTATGGGATGCGGCAAAGAAACCCATCCCATCCCCTCTCGCTAGTGTCCCTGTCTCCCCTCTCTTCTTTTCTGTCTCTCCCTCCCCCAACTTGTGTGTGTGTGTGTGTGTGTGTGCTTGCCTCTGTGTCTTTGTGTCTTTGTACTAGGGGATTTCAGGTGTGGTCCAGGCTCAGCTTCTGTCTTCTTTTCACGTGGTTTTATTGTCTCTCTGGAAACTGAGCTCCCTAGTGTAGAATTACTGTAGCCCCAGCTGACAAACAAACCTCACCTGAGCAGGTTGGGGGGGATCTACTTGGGGAGTCTGGGGAGATGTGAGTGTCGAGGGAGAGATCTGCTGGCCAAGGGTGCTCTGGTTTTGTGAAGGACTGCAAGGGAACACTGCTGGACACACACAGTTTCTGTGTTCCAGCTGCGGGGGAGGAGCGGAAATAAATTCCCTGCTTGGGATCCAGCGTGAAGAAGCAATGCAACTTAAAACCTCAAGCTGCACCTTTCTTCCCATGCTCAGCAGAATGGCAGGCTGTCCCCTGGCTGTCCCTGGCGTTCATGGTCACATGGTTTCCTAGTTAGAGACATTAGTGGGAAGGCAAGTTCGTGGAGAGGGACCCTGAATGCCTAGGCTGAATTGTCTGCGACTCTGAGAATTCCTCCTGGGGGGTACTGATCCATGTTTCAGAGAAAGACTGTCGGTTGCATACGCAGAGGGAAGATGTCGGGCACGGATTCTTCAGCATGTATTTGTGGGTGACAGATTCTTGGGATGACTTTTTGTGCTCGTTTGCGGGAGAAGCTCGGCTCATGGATAAGGAGGCCAACTTTCCAAAGCCGCTGTTCAGGTGGGGCAATCAGAGCAGGGTGGACCAGAAACATGCTGAGTTCAGGGAAGGACCGGAATAGCTTTCTTGGCACCTGAAGTGGTCCAAACCACTAAGTGAAGAAACAGACTTCCTTCAGTACATCTGACCAAATCATCTGTAAGCTGGCTGGGTTGCTTCAATCTAACTGCAACCGTCCTGACTGTTCAGGAGAGAGCTGGGAGCCGAGTGGAGAGCGGGCAGAGTGAAACCACAAAAGCCTCCCCTCGGAAACTAGAATGGAGATGTCGTTCCTGCAGCAGGTCACCGTCTTTCTTAGCCCGTCCAATTATCTTTCATTTCCCCTCATAATACCAGTCATATTTTTATAAAACCAGAATGTAGACAGGCATATTTTCTGGTAGATGAATGGTGTACATCATTTTGTATAATTTAATTTTGTATAACTTAACTTTGTATAACTTATTATGCAGATTAAATTAAGTGCCTGTGAAGTTGTGCCTCCAAACCATGACCTTGGCTCCCAGAACAAGATGAATACCCCAGCATGAAACGCGGTCACGTGATCCCTTCTGATGCTTTTGGCAGAAGTGAGTGACGGAAGAAGCTGGCAAAGTCTTGACACCAGACTGTAGCAACCTTTGCCAGGCTTCTCCACATGTCAACTTTCTCTAGGTAGGAGAAGTCACATCTAGGACATAGATCACATTAACAGCCAGATGAGGCATCATCTTGCCAGAAAAAAAAAAAATCACCTCCCCATACAGACTTTCATGTGTGCACATGTGGTTGATATTAGAGACCCTAAGGTCCTTTTCTAAAATTCCAGGGATGTCATAACCAAGGGCTGAGGAGGCATATGTTTGCTTGAGATGGAGAGAGGGATGGTCGGAGGGAGCGGACTCAAGCTCTCCGTAGGGAGCTATGCTCTGGATGTGAACGGAGTTTAATTTTGCCTCTTTATCATAGTGGTGTAAATAGAAGCATTGCCATCAGTTTTTCCCAATGAGCAAAGCACCACATGGAATCTCTGGGCACTGAGACCCTTGCGTAATCATGAGTGATTTTACAGGCTGTGTCTGCTTCAGAAGGAAGAGAGGGGATGTGTCGTGCTTTGAGTGTGCAGTGTCCCTGGGGTCATGTGTTTGAATGATCAGCCTCTAACGGATGCACTGTGTGGAGAAAGTGTGAGCCCTTAGGAGGTGGGGCCTTCTGGGGTTTTACAGCCCATGCTCACTCCGATCTACTCTCTGGTGCGCAGATTGGCAGAACTAGAAGCGAGCGGGCTCACTGTGCGTCTGCGCTCACAGCCACGACGGCTCCGGTTGCCGTGTCTTCCGGACCACCATAGATTGCTCCTTTAAACTGGGAGCCAAATAAAACTTCCCTCCCTTAAGTGGCAGATTTGGTCCACAAGACCTACAACAACGAGGAAAGTAAGCAGTACAGATAGCATGGTGGGAAGGGGCAGTAGCAAGGCAGGGTGGTTGCTATGGGCACAGTCCCAGGAAGAACCAGTTAGCGACATTCGAAAGTCATTGTATTAGGTTTTGGACAGGGCAGGTGGTTCAAAAGGACACTGAGACATATTCCTATGGATGAAGGAGTGTATCAGAAGAATTATTAATGCCATAAACAGACAGTAAGGCAGACAGACAGACAGAGGGGTAGCAGCATGGTAGACTTTGGATCCCAGCACCAGAGACAGACAGCGCAGTGGCATCCCTGAAGAGGAGCAGAACCTGTGTGACTGGGGAGGGGGGGTTGTCTCTTTTTATACATCGAGCGGGAGTGGGGGTGTTCACAGCAAGAGTTTGGCCAATCTCTGGCTCTCGGGCAGAAGGCAGGGAAAGAAGCCGGGAGCAAGACGTGGCACATCCGAGTGAGCTGTCAGGGCACCAGCCAGCCTGCTTTCTCTGACAGCGGGATATGTCACAGCCCCTGTCAGTGTCCGCGGGAAGAGAGTCTGGATCCTGACATCACATTCTTACACATTGCTTGCTGGGCCTCTTTGTCCAAGACTTTGCTGTTCAGCGTTTCCCCCAAAGCCCTTCAGGATCTTGAGCGAAAGTGTCTTTTATGAGGTGTTAATAGGATGACCTGAGGCGCTGAGATGAGGAGGGAGCACCATCTCCTCAGTCCCATACCAGCAGTTCAACTTGTGACGGTGGAGGGGGGGGCAGATGTGGGAGATGATGGGGGGGAGCATGTGAGGAGGGGCGTGGGGCGCTTCTGCTGTTTCTTCTAAAATGTGTCCTGGTCCTCAAGGCTCCCAACCAACGACTGACCTGTAGAGGGAGGGGAGGCCTGGTGGCTTGGTGTTGGATGGCTTGCTGAGTCACAGTGGATGGGGATGTAACAAATAAAGGACAGTTTTCTGCTGAAATGCAAAGGCACTTGATAAAACAACATAGCAGGCCTCAGAGGACAGTGTTAATGCCTACACAAAGCATCTCTGAAGTGAAATCTGAAAAGCAAGTTCTGAGGTCAGTTTCTCTGCTTTCCGTTCGATCTATCGCTCCAGTATCTCCTCCTTGATCTATTGCTCGGGTTTCTCCTCTCAAGATTTACTCTTCGACTGAATTACTGTTTATGGGGGTGGCTCGTCATACATGCTTCTGTCATTTGTTGACTTTAGGTTTGCCACTAGTATGAAATCATCCTACGTTGGTTTTGTTAGGTAAGCAATGCCGTCGTTTTCCTTTCTCATAGTCCAGAAACTTCTGTGGAATATTCAAAACAATCGTTCTCAGAGCAGAGTCTCCTAAGCCCTCCGCAGTGTTGCCCTCCTCCATTCTATGCCAGCCTCTCCCACTGCTAACTAGCTAACCCTCCATTCCCTAATTAGCAAAACGAGTCTCACCCTCCTTCCCTGAGGTTGCTGCAGGAGTCCAGCCTGCAGCCTTCTGGGTGGAATTGGCACTTTATATATGTCCTCCCTTACAGCTGCATTAGTTACACACGGCTGCATAACAAGCGGCCCCTCCACTTACCAGCACAAACCAACGCAAAACAGCATGTCCTTGTTTCCTCACAGTTTTTGTGGAACCTGTGAATGAATTATAGGCCTCCCTGTTCAGGATCTCTTACAAAGCTGGTGTCAGCTGGGACCACAGCCGTTCCAAGGTGGACCTGGATGGGATTTGCCTCCACATTCTGTCTGAGGCCGCTGACAGAATGTAGTCCCCTGTAGCTTACGGCAGGCCTGTGCTGGGGTCTCTCTCAGTTCCCGATCTCTTGGTCCTTGTGCAGCTTACTTCATAAGGTTGAACAAGCGCTAGAGAGAAGGTGAAGGGGTAGAGGGGCGTGTGGGGATGAAGACAGTCACATTCCGCAGAAGGGATAAGCAACCCTGTTGCTGTATTCTGAGGAGTAAGTCCTTAGTCGAGCTATGCACTACAGTCTCCGGCACTTGGGGAGCACTGGGAGTCATTTTGTAAGCCGTCCATTACAACTGTGCTTACTCTTTTGCTGTCGTGGCAACTCAGGAGAAATAAAAGGTATTTTGAAAAAAAGTAACAACAGCAACAACAAAAAGCACCACCAAACTATGTCACAGTAGAAACCCTGAGTTTAGAGCTTCGTGTCTTGGTAAAAAAAAATTCTGTATGATTAGGGGTTCCCTCTGTGGATGGGAACTTGAGGCGTTTCCCCAGCTCCATTTGTTGGGTGACTTGTCTTGCTCAAACAAGAGCTTGTGAAGGAAGGAAATTCGCAAAGGAATGGTTGGTTCCTTTGGCATACAGTCCCCAAAAGGAAAATCTGTGTTATTTTATTTATTTTTAACATGAATACTTCCAAAGACTCACTAGATGAACCCAAGTTTCTGTGTAGCTGTGCAGAGTTTGCACATTGCCACAAACTGCTCTCCGAAAATGACCGGATGCCGCAGGGGCTATTCTAAGAACAACAGGAAGTGAAGGAATTAAACTTCCTCTTCTTCCTCATTCAAAATTGTCCTTGTTCTTCAGTTATCTGAGGAGTAAGGGTGAGACACTGGGATCCTGGCGCGGTGCCACACACCCGAAGCTCCTGTACTTACGAGGCTGAGGCAGAAGAATCATGAGTTAGAGACCAGCCTGAGCTACATCCAAAGATAAAAGCAAATAAAGCCCCCTAAGTCTATAAAAATGGATTAAAGTAAAAATATATAACTGAAAAATATAACCACTATTTGGAAATTATCTGTGCACCCCTCATCCTGTTAGGTGTATCTGTAGGAAAAACTGGAAGGTGAGCAGGGAAATCTCCAAAATGAAATTCAGAAAATGAAAACTAAAGAGCAAGATCTGTGCAGTGAGTCTTTCCTCCTCCTTTCCTCTCTTCCTCCCTTTCTTCTTCCCTCCCTCCCTTCCTCCCTCCCTCCCTCCCTCCCTCCTCCTTTTCTTTGTGTAATGGAAATACCTTGAGTTCCAGAATAGAAGTATTTATAAGGTAAGAGTAATATTTGGGGTCCAAGGGCATATCCCAATGGTTAGTACTGGGGTTCAAGGGCATATCCCAATGGCTAGTGCTGGGGTCCAAAGGCATATCCCAATGGTTAATGCTGGGGTCCAAGGGCATATCCCAATGGTTAGTGCTGGGGTCCAAGGGCATATTCCAATTGTTAGTGCTGGGGTCCAAGGGCATATCCCAATGTTAGTGCTCAGGGTCCAAGGGCCTATCCCAGTGGTTAGTGCTGGAGTCCTGGCTTCCATCTCAAGCACCACACATGCACATACACACTTGTATGAATGTGCACACCTGTATATATACACATGCACATGTGGGTTCTCTCTCTCTCTCTCTCTCTCTCTCTCTCTCTCTCTCTCTCACACACACACACACACACACACAAAATGCTTAAGGAATTCTAGATATTCCTTTTTATATAAACTGTTTAGCTTGGTGCCTGTGATTTCATATGTGGTCAGCAAATACACACTTTTCTCTTTGTCAATCTAATTATTATACTTATCCCTGCTCCTGTATGATATTGGCAGTATGGTCCTGGAGTCCAAATTAACTAGTCCTTTGTTTCATGAAGATCTTCCAGTCCTGGGAAACTCTGCTCCTTCTAAAGTCTTGGAAGTTAGGTTTAGTTTGGTGGATGTTATCTTTGAGATTAGAGTCACTTTCCTACAGGCTAATGTTGCAGGTGGATCCAGTTCCCCTGTAGAGTGCTGCAGTATGGTGACAAGGTGGGAAATAATTTGCAGCTTACTTTCAAGTGACTAGCTCACAGATACTCTGCAGGAAGCCAACCGCCGTCACTCCAGCTGACCAGCACCCCATCCCTGCCTTGGTTGCTCTGTCACATTTAAGTCTGCTGTGTTAAGTGTCCTCACTGCAGGAACCAGGACTTAGTTTGTCCAGTCTTTGCCCTTGGACACTGCTGCCTGCGTAGTGTATCCCCGTGTAGATGGTTGAATGAGCTTGTGCCACCTGCCCTCTGGAGGGAGGTTCCTCCGTGGTGACAGAGCACTGGCTGAAATGACGCCATGTCTGAGTCTTAACTTACTTTTCTAGTGAGAGAATCATTCAAAGTCCACGCTATGTCTCAGAGCGGTTTCCTGACTTGAGGATCGTTGAACAATGTCGTCTTTCTCTCCTTCACCAAGGACTGCTGGGGGGCTCTAGTGAAATGTAGTCTGTGGTCTGGGTGCTGTGTCCCCCTGTGACTGAGACTTCTGACAAGTATGTAAGATTTAGAGTCCAAATATTGACTCAGTGAATGGCAATAGAATAACTAATACAAAATTCCTCACTGTATGGTTCTGAGACTAGAGGGCTGCTTGAGTTCCCAGGGACTCCCAGGGGCGACATGGTGTCCTGAATCACTTCTGAAGTGTACAGATGGCTCCGCTTGACTTAGAATTTTACCTCCATGTGAAAGTATAACCTCACAGCCTTTCTGTGTTCCACTCCACAGGAGATATTCAGTATTTTGTTATAAAAAGGCTGTGTTAGAAGATTTTGCCAACTGCAGGCTAATATAAGTGCTTTGAGCATATTTAAGGTAATGCAGAGTAAGCTACACTGTTCACTAAGTTAGGATTATGCAATTGATAATAATTATAGATTACATGTTTATTATTAATGTACTCACGAGTTTTTCACATATTTTTGGGCAATGATAGTTTTATCAAGACACGGTCCCAGAGTAAACGAAATCTGTGTATGTTGTGGGTGAATTATATTCTGTCTACCCCATGGGTACATTTTACTCAACTTCCCCCTGGCTTGTGGAGTCAAATTTGGTTTTATTTGTTTTCCCAGCAGTAGGGACTGTCTCTCCATCATTATTGAATGTCTTCATACCATGCTGAGTAACTTGATCTGCGCAAAGGAAAACCAGAAAGGGGACAATCAGGGCACTTTAGGTCTGATAAGAAATTTGCGCTTGGCTGAGAGACTGATTTAACCTGACAGGAGCCTTCAGGAAGGCCTGACAGGGACCGGGAGCATGTGCTTCTGACTTTCCCAACCGGCTTGTTGTGTGACCTTAAGGAAGTCACATGAGCTTCCGCTTTTGCAATAACAGAGGATTAGACAAGATAGGCTGCGATGGTCTCAAAGTATAGAATGGAAAAACTATACATAGGCCAGTTTCCATTAGCATAAGCTCACTAAACATATGGTGGCCTTTTTTAAACTGAGGGCAGTCAGGACCTTTGCGCGTTCTCTCTCTCTCTCTCTCTCTCTCTCTCTCTCTCTCTCTCTCTGTGTGTGTGTCTATGTCTCTGTCTCTCTCTCTTTCTCTCTCTCTCTCTCTCCCCTCTCTTTCTTTTTTGAGACAGGGTTTATCTGTGTGGCCTGGCTGTCTTGGAACTTGCTCTGTAGACCAGGCTGGTCTTGTGTGGCCGTCATGAATCACTAGTCTTTTCCTCCATGAATCCGGGTCACAGTCCAGTTGTTTTTTGTGGGTCCATTCCAGTCAGGAGAAGGAAGTCCTTGAGTGGAGGGCACTCTCGGCTCTCCAGCCAACAGGTGAGCATGTCTTCCTCTTGTGGTCGTCAGAGGAACAACAGCTTTCCAAAGATGGAGCCCCCAAGTCCCAGAATTCAGGGGCTCCACCTGTCACCACCAGTCAGAGAAATTTCTTGGCTCTATGCTTTACAAAATATCCTATCTTCTAGCCAAATTAAAATGAATATATTTTGTTGCATTCTGCCTATGAAATGTGTAAGCAATAGGTATTGAGTCAAACCGTGAAAGTAAGACAAGACAAAGTGTACCTGTGACAGGGATCCCGCTGCACCGGAGTGGGCTTGCCGCTCTAGCTCACCAGAAAAGATGGCATGCCTCTTTCTCAGGCATCATTTCTCAGGGGTCATCTGTAAAAGTCAAGGAGTGAACTTAATGGTTGTAAGATGGTTATTGGAGGGCTGGCCTTCAGGCAGGCTCTACTGTGCACTTGGGGCATGGAGTCAGAGCAGAACCCCCCGGGACTCAGAATGTGTGTTCCCCGGATGAGCATCACAACCACAAGACCCTGAGAGTCAGGCCAGAGAGTACAAAAAGGAAGACCTCGGGCCAGGAGAACTATAGACATTTCCAAGTGGTAGTTTTAGGGTACAGAGTGTGGTGAGCTTGGGTGTGACCCGAAAACATGCGAGGGGAGGGGAGGGCCAGGTGGAGAGGCTGCTTTAGAGCCCTGGGTGCTGGGGTTGACATGAACGGGCACCTCGGAGTGAGCAGATACTCTGCTGTGCACCCAGAACTCCTCTGGGACCCCTGCAGGCTGGGAACAGCAGCCTACCACCTCCCACCAAGGAGGTCTACAGCCCAGGGAGATACTGGTATCTCATACCAGTGAAGTCGAACCTACTATCTGTATAGAGAGGCCAGGACTTGGTGAGGGGGGTGCTTATTGGGTGAGTGAAAAATGAGTAAATCAATGGAAGATTCCGAGAAAGAATTCTAAAACCATGAACCCTGATGTAGAAGGGAAAAAAAGAAACGGGTATGGGTACAGAGAGGGTGTGGTCCCCATCCCGCCGTGTTGCAGCTTCCAGGACACAGTTGCTTCCTGGAGGAATGCTTGCAGCATGGGGCGTTTGTTGTGCCTTCCTGGGCAGGGCAGAGCAGGGCAGGGCATTGCAGCTGTGGAGTTTCCGTTTCCCTGAGGCTGGCATGAAGAAATTCATCCGTAGGAAGGGCTTAAAACAGCTGAAGAGGGCAAATGGGCTGTCCCTGGGAGGGTGGTGAGGGCACCTGGGCCAGAATCCATGGGAACGTGTAGGCCAAAGGCAGCAGGCGTTGATTAGACTCTGAAATTTTTAAATTAATTAATATTCTCTTTCTCTCTCTGATTTGTTCCACTCTCCCCTTCCTCGCATGTTTTCAGGACACACCCAAGCTTACCCCATTTTGTGCCCCCAAACTACCACTTGGAAATGCCCATAAGTTCTCCTGGACCAAGGTCTTCCTTTTTTTGTACTCTCTAGCCTGACTCTCGGGGTGTTGTGGTGTCTCCGCCCCTGCCGTGCACCAGCCATGATAGATACTACATCCTCTCGGCTGTGATGCTCACCCGGGGAGCACACATTCTGAGTCTCGGAGGCTTCTGCTCTGACTCCGTGTTCCAAGTCCACAAGTCAGCACAGCAGAACCTGCCCGAAGGCCAGCCCTCCAAATACATCTTACAGTCATTAAGTCCACTCCTTGCCTTCTAGAGAGGACCCGTGTGAAACGCCAGCTTTTCTGGTGAGCTAGAATAGCAAGGCCACCTGTACATCCAGGACAGCATGAGGGAGTTCTCCTCTACCGTGTGTGTCCTGGAAATTAAACTCGGTCCTTTAGGCTTGGTGGTGTGCACCCTGTCTGAGTCACTTCATATGCCCCTTGATTAAGAATACTTGAAAGCATGCATGAGTGTTTTGCCCACAAGTATTTTCTGTGCGCCAGGAGTGTGTGCAGTGCCTGTGGAGGGCAGAAGAGAGTGTTGAACCATCTGGAATTCCAGATGGTTGTGAGCTGTTGTGTGGGTGCGTGGAACTGAACCCCAGGTCTTCTGCAAGAGCATCACATGCTATCAACTCCCGAGCCATCTCTCCAGCCTCAACCTTGGGGCTTTTAAAATCACACCTTTAAGCCAGGAGGTAGCGGCACACAATTTTTGAGTCCGGCTTGGTCTACAGAGTGAGATCCAGGAGAGTCAAAGCTACATAGAGAAACCCTGTCTCAAAAAAAAAAAAAAGCAAAATCGTACCTTTAGAAGTTGGGAGTATAACTCGTTTGGTCAGAGCAGTGTGAGACACGCACTAGGCCCTGGGTTTGATTCCTAGGGAGGTCTAAGCAAGGCACAGTGGTACATCACCCCTGCAATCCTAGTACTTGAGAGGATTAGGAGAATCAGTTCAAGGTCATCCATCCACATAGGAAGTGTAAGTCTGGCTCAGCCTGGAAACACTGTCTCATCATAAATGAATAAATAAGAACAAATGAAGTCACATCTTTAACACGAGAACCATATATATATACAGGGGAGATATGTATATATATGTATATATATATACACACACACATATATATATATATCTCCCCTGTATATTTCTAAGGTGTCTGGGTTAGCCAGCTTTTCATTTCTCTGGAAAAATACTTGTGACAAGCAACTCAAAGCAGGGAGGATTTCTTTTGTCTCATAGCTTCAGAGGTTCAGTTCATAGTGCGTGAAAAGCCCTGGGGTTGTTAGCTGGGGCACACGATACCCTTTAACTGGGAGATCCTGGTGTCTGTATATGTGGGGCTTCCCCCTCTACCCAGCTGGAGCTTCTGCTTAAGCTTATGTAGCCTCTTCTGTCCTAATGTCCCTGATGTCTTAAGTCCTGGTTTCCTAAAAAAAAAAAAAAAAAGTAGCCCTCTCTTGCTTCCTAGAGGGCCTTCCCATGACATTTCAGCCTCGTCCTCAACTGCCTGCTGTTTCCTGAGTCTCGGGCAGGAGCTAACTTGCTGCCTGCTGCGTTTCTCAGGCATGAGCAGTCTCTCCAGACACTGCTGGTATCATCTGTCTGGGCTTGGCCCTTGTGAATTTGGATCTGTTGTTCCCCAAACCACTTGGCAAGGTTTTAGAAAGGAAGTAGAGACACTTGTCTGCACTTGATTTCCATTGTGTAAGGGATCCCTGTGTTGATTAGCTGGAAAGAGCCGTTAGGTCAAGAATGAGACCTTAGACTTCAGCTTATATCCATTCACCGCATTCTAAGGCAATGTTGGAAATGTGGCAATTGGAATGTAGAAATCTTCCGGGGTGTTGCCTAGAGAGAGGCAGGTTAACCTGACAATGAAACCCACATGGCGGAATGCCACACATCTTCTCTATACCCCTCCTCCATTCTCCAACTGTGGAATCATATGTATTAGGAACATGCTAACTGCTGCATGTATGTGGGATGTGTTTCTAGACTTGCTTTTTACCATGCCTGTGTTCTTTCTTGGCACTATAGAATGTTCTAGTAGGAAACAGCAGACACTCTCTTCTGGTCCTGCAGTTCTGTCACCATGCCCTCTTGTCACGTGTTGTTGGATGTTCATGGTTATGCTTTCATTCTATTCTAGGACACGGGGGTCGGAAAATCAAGCATCGTGTGTCGGTTTGTCCAGGACCACTTTGACCACAACATCAGCCCCACCATTGGGTAAGTGACAGTGTGTTTCTTTATTGACATCACTTTTTTTTGGGCAAATATTTCCAACTCCACCAATGAGAATTGATCTCAACTCCAGAAATTTAGGGCTATTCTTGTATAAATTTTTTTTTCTTGTCAATCTTCTTCCTCTTGAAAGACAAGACCATTTTTCTTGACTGTCAAGACCATGGCTCTGAAGAGCAGGTTGCCTTTATCTCCGGATGGGAGATGGTGTACGTTGACAGCTTCTGATGTGTGGCTAGATTGCCTGTCTTTAATCCCCAGAAAAGCTGATCACTGTAGATTGAGGAAATCCAAAGTATATGTGGAATTAGGTTTTTCTTTCTGGAATGATATAATGCTGAGCAACCTCCCTTAAGTTTGCAGTGACAACATTGTTTCTGATGGTTGGGATGCCTTCTGGGAGCTGCAGTGCCTTATGGGAGCTGCTCTACTTCCTGCCTACTTTGCTCTTCACTGTCTTCTGGCGTCAGGAAGACTCAGCTCTCCTGTGTGTCTAAGAACGTCTAAGGCTTTTTCTGATGTAGTTAACTTGCACTCATAATTTTCTCTTTTGGAGCTTTGAGAAGGTGTTTCTAAGTTTCAATCTCAGAGAAAAAGAAGGCTATCAAGAACACTTCCTAAGTAAAATGTGGACTTACTGGAGGTTGGTGGAAATAGAATTTCTTTTTTTTTTTTTTAAAACAGATTTACTTATTATATATACAACATTCTGCCTCCATGTATGCTCGCATACCAGAGGAGGGCGCCAGATCTCATTACAGATGGTTGTGAGCCACAATGTGGTTGCTGGAATTGAACTCAGGACCTCTGGAAGAGCAGCCAATGCTCTTAATCACGGAGCCATCTCTCCAGCCCCCATGGAAATGGAATTTCTAAGTACCAAAAGCTTGATAGCTTAGCTACCCCAAAGCGTGTTAACTCGGTGAGCCACAATTCTGGCCTGAGGGTTCGTCTTGTTTAGCCTTTATGGCACTTTCAAAATTTTAAGCCAATATATGTTACTGTCCTTTCTGTAGTAAAAAAAAAAATAGCTGAAGAGACAGTTTAAAGGAGGAGAAACTATCTTAGCTTACGGTTGCAGAGGGTTCCGTACATGGCTGCTTGCCTTCAGATGAACAGAACATCATGGCAGCAGAAGCAGACAGTGAAGTTGAGCTGTGTTCAGGTTGTGGTGGCCAAGAAGCAGAAAGAAAGCATACAAGAAGAGGCTAGGGCAAGATACAGCATCTAAGGACTTGCTCTTAGTGACCAACTTCCTCTACCTAGACCCCACTTCTTACTTTTCATTAATGCTATTATATTATTAGCTCTTCAAAGGACTAATCAAGTCAGAGTCCTTATGATCTAGCAGTTCCTGGAAATGCCCTCACAGACACACCCATGTGTATTTCACTATTCCATTAGGTGTTTCTTCACCATGGCCAATTTTGAAGACTTTGTGCTTCTCTTGAGAGAGCCATGAATGTGGAATGGGTGTGGGGGGGGGTACGGCTGCCTGCCTGGCCACCCAGAGCCAGGCACATGGTACGGGGATTTCCTAGACTTATTATTACTGTTATTTTTGTCGGTATAGTTGTTTTGCCTTATCTACCCTGCTGGATTGTGATACCTGACTGATCCTGTGGACAGTTCAGTTCATGTCCCAGACCCAAGGGTTAATTGTGATGGTTTTCATGGGTCAGAGCACATAGGAGGTCACAGAGATACAGACCTGACTCAGACTGACCCAGGCAGAACTGGAGGTGTGGCTTCAGAACAGTAGGGCTTGTGTGACGTGGGTTTGATCCCAGCACCACCAATACCAACCGGACAGACAAACAGAGTCACTCTGCTCTCAAAGCCTGCTCTGTTCTTCCTGCTGGAATCACATTTGCAAGAAGACATCATTTCTGCATCAGGAGCATAAGCCCACGTCAGCTCAGTGACTCATGCTGGTAGTCACGTGGGTAGTGAAACGTGGCTGAGTCAAAGGCAGCTCCACCACAGGCTCTGTCCAGGCAGGCAAGCTGCATCCCTAGAGCGTCCCGCACAGCCTGCACCCATGCAGTTGTTGCCTTGTGCATCTTGTTTTATTATATTATGAAAGAGTATTTACTGTGGGAGGGTGATGCTTGCAAGCATGTCATAGAGTGCATGTAGAGGCCAGCACAGCTTGAGGGAGTTGGTTTTCTCCTTCCATCCTGTAGGTCCTGGGGCTCAAACTCAGGTTTTCAGGCTTGGTGGCACACACCTGTGATCTGCCTGACCCATATTTCCCAACCTGCCCCGAGAATCTTGTAAGCTTTAGGAGCATGTTGGGTCTTCTGAGTTTTGTTTACTTCTGTGTTTCCTTCTTATGAGCCTCCCTTCTCCGTCTAGGCAGAGTGTTTGAAATTGGGTGAGCTATCTGACCAGGAGAGTATAATGAGAATAAAGAGGAGATGCCATTTTCTAATGTGGTGATGGAAAATTTGAAAGATGGGAAATGGTTGGGGAGCAGACCATCCCGTCATTATACATGTGTACGTTGGTGTAACCTGAGCTTGGTACATGCATCCAAAGTGGAGCATGCTTTTTAGTAATTGTGTCTAAGGCTGCACGTGGCGGCACATACCTGTGATCCAAGCATTCAAGAGGTTGAGGCAGGAGGATTATGAATTTAAGCCCAGCCTTGGCCACGTAGGAAGTTCAAAGCTGTCCTGGGTTATATAGTAAGACTGTCTCAAACAAAAATAAATAAAAATAAAAATTAAAAGAAATAAGACTAAGGAGGCAGGGAAGCATAGCTCAGTGGTAGAGCAGGTGGTTAGTGATTACAGTTGAAACCCCGTCCTCAACCCCAGCCATCATCCCACAAATAAATAAATAAAGAGAAAATGGAAAAGAATTAAGTCTATGGAAACAGTTATACAAGGACACAGCATATGCCACAGAACACTGAAAAGACTTATAACACGGTGTGCAATATTGTCATTTTAGACAGTGAGATTGATTGTTGTTCATCGAAATGGAAAGGTTCATGGAGTATAAAGTGGGAAACCTAGCCCTAGATAGAGCATTATCCATTTTCCAACGAAGAGTTTGTATAAAAGCAGTTGAGTTATTAGTGGTGGCCATGGCTAGGTGCTGAACTAGGAGCTGATATTTATTTCCTTCTTAATTTTCATGTCTTGAATTTCCTTTTTATTTATTTTTTTTTTGTTGCATGTGTGAGGTATACACATTGCTTAGTGGAAAAGAATAAGATCCTCTTTTAAGTCTATTTGCTCTTGTCGGTCGTCTGGAAGGTCTTGTTTAAGTCCTCTAAAGGGAAATGAATAGATAATACTGGATTGTGCCACACAGGACCCTAAACTTTCCCTTCACTTCATGACTTGGTCACTAAGTGTCACATGTTAACCTCTGGTATGAGCATGGATGTTGGCAGTGGGTGCGGAATTGCAGGTACTCAATGAGGTTTCTGCATTCAGCCTCTTAGGAGAACCGGAGGCAGAAGAAATAGTGCTCTGAAGAGGCCCGAGCACACTGTGGAACTCCTGTGGAACTCCTGCTAGGTCATAGACTGGGCAAGACGCCCCGAGCTGCACCCTCCCAAACTGTAGACCGTGTCATCCAAGAAGAAGACCATTGCTGTGATACCTCAAAAGTTACCTTGATTCAGTGATGGAACCTCACATATAGTCCAATTCCCGATGTGACTAATTGCCATTTGTTTTAATTTCCATTTTTGCAGTACTGAGAACTGAGCACAAGGCCTCGTTCATGCCAGAGAATAGTCATGCTAAGTCTTATATACGTGAGCCACAATCCCAGCTCCTCTAAATATGCTTAAAACAGTCTTCAAAGCTCTTTCCCAGAATCTGGGATATAGTCAAGGCTCCTATTCAGCTGTTATCTCCTTTCCTTTAGTTTAGATTCTGGAAAAATCTTCTGGCCTTTTATTTATTTATTTTTTATGATATTTAAAGCACCCACAGCAGCTGACTTATGGAATGACCCTCATCTTACACTTACCTGCTTGCTACCTTATGATGACATCCAGACTAAACTTCTGCATTAGAGTTTCTATTGCTGTGAAGAGACACTATGACCCACAGCTACTCTTATAAAGGAAAATGTTTAATAAAGTGGCTTAGTTTCAGAGGTTCAGTCCATTATCACCATGGTGGGACGTGGCAGTATGCAAGCAGACACGGTACTGGAGAAAGAGCTGAGAGTTCTACATCTTGATCCAAAGGCAACAGGAAGTGAACTAAGGATCACATTGAACTTTAGTATAGGAGGCCTCAAAGCCATACCCCCACAGTGACACACTTCCTCCATCAAGGAAAATGCTTGTTCAGAGGAAAGAGGTTATAAAAAAGAATGACAAGTGTTTGATGATTTACTGGCACCTTAAAGTACTTTGTTTTCAATGGACCCATGCACACGCCTGTGTCATCTACCCCCGTGCTGGATAGTTTCATGTCAGCTTGACACAGGCTACAGTCATCTCAGAGGAGGGAACCTCAATTGAGAAAATGCCTCCATAAGAGTGGACTGTAGGTAAGCCTGTAGGGCATTTTCTTAATTAGTGATTGATAGTGGCAGGCCAAACCCATTGTGGGGAGTACCATTCCTGGACTTGTGGTCCTGGGTTCTGTAAGAAAGCAGACTGAGTAAGCCATGGGGAACAAGCCAGTAAGCATTGCCCTTCCAAGGCCTCTGCTTCAGCTCCTGCCTCCAGGTTCCTGTCCTGTTCGAGTTCCTGTCCTGACTTTCTTCAACAATAAACTGTGATACGGAAGTTTAAGCCAAATAAACCCATTTTCCCCCAAGTTTCTTTGGTCATGGTGTTTTATTTTTTTTTTAAATTATTTATTTATTATGTATACAGTACGCTGCCTGCATGTGTGCCTGCACAGCAGAAGAGGGCACCAGGTTTCATCATAGATGGTTGTGAGCCACCATGTGGTTTCTGGGAATTGAACTCAGGACAACTGGATGAACAGCCAGTGCTCTTAACCTCTGAGTCAACTCTCCGGCCCCCTGTCATGGTGTTTTATCATAGCAATAGGAACTTTAGCCAAGATAATCCCTACGTTTATTCAGACAGGTTGAGATTTGGCTATATTTTTCTGTACTTGCTGCTAGTATTGAATTCATGTCAGCACAGGGAATATGTTAGGACAACTTTCTGATTATGCTGTTTTGATGCCAAGGTTTTAAAGTCATAAAATAAGATCATTTTCCCCTTACCATTTTCCCCTCACATTTGTTATAAGAATATGACTTTAATATCTAAGGTTAGATATTTAATATCTCTCTGGCATCAAGAGAATATTATTCTAAGACAGTTGAATCTGTTTCTGCAGGCATTTTCTTTTAAAGATTTTATGCTTATTTTATGGGTATATGTATTTTTGTCTGCATATGTGTATGCATACCACATGTGTGCAGTATCTGAGGAATCCAGAAGGTATTGGATCCCCTAGCACTGGGATTACAGACAGCTGTGAGCTGCCATGTAAGTTCTGGGAACCAAACTTAGGCTCTTTGAGCCATTCTTCCAGCCCACACATTCTTTTTGGTTTGGAAGTCCAGCTGGATTACATAAAATGCAGGCTGTCTTATTTACAGTGGTACAACTCTCATTACTACTTCCTAGGGGACCAGAGTTCTTGGGGTCTTCTTGAGGCTTAACATGAGAGTGGGTTCATGAGTTTCTGTGGAGGTTTGATAATGCAGGGGGTTGACTCTCTTTTCAGGGCATCTTTTATGACCAAAACTGTGCCTTGTGGACATGAACTTCACAAATTCCTCATCTGGGACACTGCCGGCCAGGAGCGGGTGAGTACACACTTGTTTCTGACTTTCTAGGGATAAATTGGAGATAGCATCTGTGTTTTGATTGGTTGTGGTCTTTTGTATTGATCCCCATCTGTTACAAAGAGCACTCTCCTTGATGAGAGGTGAAGGCTATACTTATCTGGTGTAGAAGATGGAATATTAAGACTATAGTCAGGAATTATGCTGGTTTATTACCGTGGTAGTTGCGGGTTGACCTGGACCAGCAGGTTGTTCTCCAGTGACAGGGTCTCAAGTGGGGGGTGGCCAGGAGATGAGATGATGAAGAAGAATGTAGGAAAGTTTGGCATCAGGACGTCTTGCATAAGCTATGTCTTCTGCCAAGCAAGCTCATTCATCAGTGTAGCATCTTATATACTGTTTTTAGGGGTAAGAAATGGGATGAAGTCAGCAGGAAGCTTATCAGACAATGTCACACAAGGGGAACACAGGATATCTCAAGAGAATTACGCAGAGGCCTTGGGACTGATAACCACAGCCCCATACTGTGGGCAGAGTTAGGTTCTTAGGATCTGAAGCCGAAGCTCCCTCAAGGCTCTGGCTCCAGACCATTACCATCTCTACCGAGTGTCTTCCTGGTTTTAGAGAAGGAGCTGTGTTTCTTCTTCAACATCAGGATCGCAGGGAAAGCCCTGGATCAGCCCCAGCCCTGAACAGTAGGCTCTGCTCCAAGATCCATGATTTCTCTAGCCCTAGGTAGTTGAAAGGACAAGACTTGATTTCTCTTTTCTTGAGTGGACCTTAAATCCAATTAGACAGCTGTTGGATACTGACAAGGTATGTCCACCCCTTCTGCACCCATGGAGTAATCATGCCATGGTGGCTGTTGCTGTGGTTCTTAGACATCTTAGTCAGGTGGGCTTGTTGGTGGCTTCCCTTCTTTGGAAGCTTACCTAGCATCTTCTGGAATCATGAAAGCTGGTCCTCAGAGAGGAGGCGTTCAGATCAGTTTCAGCTCAGGGGCCTCTGGTCCCTGTTTCTGAAATACATGATGTCCTCAGCAAGAGCGATTTCATTTTCATCTCTGGGGTACAGTCAAAGGCAAGAGCAATAGCCTGTAATATGTTGGGAGTCTCATAAACAACCCCTACCAATGACTCAAAAGAGGGCTTCTTGTCCCTGGTTTCGGTGGAGAGTCCTTGGCTCTTGGAGAGGGGGGCATTGTTAGTTCAGATAGAAAAATTTCATTATACTGTTATGCATATTTATACACGAATTTAAATGTTCTATAGATATTTTTAGGTAAATAGCTAACAATATGATTCCTTATAACTTTTCCAGACATATTTAGAGTTTCCTCACCCCTCCCTAGTTAGGCCCCCCGCCCTGCCTTTCCCATTAACCCTTTCACGTCACAGCACCCTGCTGTTCCTTTCTCCATTGCTTCCCCAACCCCAATCTGCATCCTGGTGATGGACTGTTTTCATTATATCCCAGAGATTTTATTGTGTGCTGTTTTCATTTTACTCTCATTCCAGGAATAGTTTTTACTTCTTCTTTGGCCCAGTCGCGTATTGCATGTAGACAACAGATTTTGTTTTTTGATTCATTCAGTCGGTCGGTATGGTGTTTTGAATGAGAACAGCCCCTATCCACTCATGTATTTGAATGTTTGATTCCCAGTTGGTGGAACTGTGTAGGAAGGATTAGGAGGTGTGGCCTTGTTGGAGGAGGTGTGTCACTGGGGGTGGGCTTTGACGTGTCAAAAGCCCATGCTAGGCCAGTCTTGTCCTGTTTCAGCCTCTGTCTGCAGATTGGAATGTAAGTTCCTAGCTTTTTCTTCAGTGCCCTGCTTAACTTCCTGCCTCCATGCTTCCTGTTATAATGTCAGGGACTAACCCTCTGGAAGTGTAAGTGAGCCCCCAGTTCAATGCTTCCATTGTGGGTCGTCTTGGTCATCATGTCTTTTCATAGCAACAGAACAATAACTAAGACAGCCTATTTCTTTCGATTAGAGAATTGAGGCCATTAATATTTAATGTTTTTATTGAAATGTGCATATTAATCGAAGTGATTGTGTTGTTGATTTTGGGTGGTGGTGTTTGTGTTCTCGATGGTGGTAATTATGGCTTCACATTTCTTTCCACACACAGTCTCTTGGATTTGCTTTCTTTCTTCAGCCTGAAATACTGCTTCCTGTATATGTTTTAGGTTTGGTTTGTGGGATATACCCCTTTCTAGGCTATTTATATCCTGGGAAGTTTTTCTTTCTCCTTCAACTCTGGTGATGGTTTTCTGGGTGTGCTAGGCTAGGCTGGCTGTAATAGTCTTTTAGAACCTGGAATACACTGCTCCAGGCTTGTCTGCCTCTCAGAGTGTCTACTGAGAAACCAGCTGGTGGATTTTCTATTATATGTGACTTGTGTCTCTCTTCTTCTAGTTTTCCATACATGTTTTTTTGTTCTCCATACTTGGACCATGGATATTTTCTTTCTGGTCTTGTCTATTTGGTGTTTTACACCTGTATGAGTATATCTTTCCTTTGTTTAGGGAAGATACATATTCTATGATTTGAAGGTTTGGTTTATATGTGATGCCCCGTATTTCCTGTATGCCCTTTTCCTGTGTTTTAATTTTTATTTGGTTCAGACATTCTACTTTTCTTCTGCTTGTAGAGCTTCCCTTTGAGTTTTCTAGTTGAGTTAATGGGTTTCTCAATTTCATCTTCATTTCGGCTTGAGTCCTCTTCAGTGTTCTGTCCCTTCAGTACATTCGTTCTCAAGCCCTGGAGTATCTTCATTTCCATCTGCCTTGTTTGTGTTTTCTTGGGCATCACTCAGGCATTTAGTCTCCTTAAGTTTTAATTTCATTGAGCTGTCTCTTACTGTCATCTTTAAACTCTTTGAATTCTTTGACATTTATGATTGTTCTTTCTAATTCTGCCTTCTGAGTTTCACCTAAGTAATTCTCACTGGTAGATATTTCTGCAGGACTGTTAGGTTGTAGAGGAGATACTGACTTGATCTTTCATGTTGTTTGTAGATTTTTTTTTTATAAATGAGATCTGGGCATGTGGACTTCTTTTGTGAGTTCTCTATCTGATGTGGACAGAACAGGTTAGGACAGACGATGTGTGATCTGATTGGACTTAGAGGTTAGAAAAGGCTTAGGTGGAATTAAACCAGGTGGGGATTGGGCTAGTGTGGAGGATGAGCATCTTGGTCCAAACCTAGAGTGTGGGGTAGATATGTCTGAGTGGAGAGATTGAATATGGTGTGGTGAGGCCCTGGTCTAGAGATTGGTTGTAGTGCAAGCAGATGTGGCCAGACTAAGCTAGGGCACTGATTCTGGGACCTGGGCTGGATCCGGAGTGTTCAGAAGGGTCAGGCAGACTCACTTCACTAGACCTTGGAGAAATGTACAGGATCTGGCTGGGTGGAGAGACAGGATGTTCAGTCTGCTTTTTCATACAACCCAGAACCTCCTTCCCAGGAGCAGCACTACTCACATTGGGCTGGGACCTCTCACGTCAATCATTAGTCGAGAAAATGTTCCCACAGTCCAACCTGTTGGGCATCTTCCTGGTTAAGGTTCCCTTTTCCCAAATGACTCTAACAGGTTGACCAGAAATTATTTTATGTTGACCAACTTCTATTTTAATTCACTTAATGATCTTGTCTGTCTCCAAAAAGGTTTCAGTTTCTTGTCTTTCTCTCAATGGAAGAATAATCCTTAATTTTCATTTTTTGATACTTGTAAATACAATGCTCGTGTAATATTTATTTTATAGAAGTCCTTCCTTTAAAACTGAAGTTCCAAGCTGGGTGGTGGTAGCATACAACTTTAACCCTAGCCCCTAAGAGCCAGAGACAGGCAGATCTCTGCGAATTTAAGGCTAACCAGGTCTATAGAGTGTAGATGGAAGTTTCTGTCCTGCCTGGTCCTGCAGCTGTTCAGTCTGAAAGAAACACACAGAGACTTATATTAATTATAAACTATCTGGCCTATTAGCTCAGGCTTATTATTAACTAGCCCTTACAACTTAAATTAACCCATAATTCTTATCTACGTTTTGTCACGTGGCTTGGTACCTTTTCTCAGTGCAGCATTTTCATCTTGCTTCCTCTGCATCTGGGTGGTGACTGCAGACTGAGACTTTTCTCTTCTCAGAATTCTTCTAGTCTGGTCACCCCGCCTATACTTCCTAGCCAATCAGCATTTTATTAAACCAATATGAGTGGCAAATCTTTGCAGGGTACAAGAGCATTCTCGCATAGCAACAGAGTGAATCCTAGCACAGTCGGAGCTACACAAGGAAATCCTGACTGGTAAAACAACTAACCAAACAGAAGTTCCAGTATTTTCTGGTTAAAGCCCCAGGTTATAAGAATATTTCAAGAATTGGCTAATTTCCTGGCCTACAAATGCTAATCTCATTAAAATGTCTTTTTTTCAGCTAAGTTGAAAGCTCAAACTATTATTTATTTATTTATTTATTTATTTATTTATTTATTAAGACAGGGTCTCACTGTGTAGCCCTGACTGTCCTGAAACTCTCTCTATAGCCCAGGTTGGCCTCAAACTCACAGAGATCTGCCTACCTCTGCCTCCCAAGTGCTGGGATTAAAGGAGTCACCACCACCCAGGAAGAGTACATGCTTTTATAAAGTGTAGGCCTGGGAACCTTCTCTAAGCTGCCAGTCAGCTGTGCCTGCCGCTCCCCAAACCCAGCTAACATACTCACTGAGAAATGTGTGCTTGGAGGCTGACTCGTGTCTTTACTCACCTGGGTTTCTTTGCAGTTGATTGGGTATCTTTTCTTGCTTGTTTGTTTTGTCTCTGGGTTGTCATAGAAACCCACCTGAGTTTTGCCCCTTTGCTTTGGCCACGAAACAGGTGCTTTTATGAAGGATAATCAGTTAATTTCACAGGAAACTGACTTGGCATGGGCAAGCAACAGCGTGGTTTCTGCCACCCGCAGATGTTCCTTGTGACTTGCTGTGTTCAGATATTGCCCTGAATGCCCTGTATTGTAGCATCCTCTCCCCGGCACGGTGAGGTACCTGGGCCTACCCTCATTGACCAGCGAGGTCATCCAACCACAGAGAGGTTGATTATGCCACTGACGGCCATATGGCTAACGAGGCACAGAGCTGAATCTGATGGAACAATCTGGGTCCTGGGTTTCCTTTTTATTTATTTTAAATAGAAACCATAACCATACAGTTGAAAACACAGACATCCACCCAGTTATTTCTACCGTTGGCACAGCCTGCTATTCTTCAGGTACCACTCTGAGCAACTGATGACTCTCTCAGGGCGGTCGTGCGTCAGGACCAGCTGTTTCCATCACACCGTACCGTGCCACCCAGGAGAGACTTCTGAGCAGTCTGCACAGAGCATTGATGTTTCCGGGCCTGCTCTAGTGAGCAGATTGCTTTCGATTAATTTGGTACTGCCTGACTGTGACAGGTTCCCTGGGGTCTACGTCGAAGGAAAATAGCACTAGGAACATTTCAGTTGGTATTTCTAATAATCTTAATTTCTGATCGTCTTAGTTTATATTCCTAACACTTGGCTGCTATGGGTTATGGACACTGCTGATTATAGTAACATGTATGTGTGTATGTGTATATATGTGTATGTAGATTATTACAGTTCTGAGTATGAAACGGAGCCACCTCCAGCCTTACAGTCATAATTCTTAGGAACACTGCAAAGCAGTGATAATCATCTTTATGCTTCTGGGGAGATGGTTTCCATTTGACTAACGATTTCAGGTGAATGTGTGTGGGTGATAGCTACAGGCCCATACAGGCATTAGCCTTGCTTCCCCTCCGTGGCCTGACTTGGTTATTCTTGGGCTGGCCTGGTCTGCTGTCCTTTGATGGAGTCTCAGGTCTGTCTAGCTTTTCAGTTGTTGCTGCAGCTTGCTGCCAGCTTTAGTTGTGGTTGTAATGACATTGCCTTATGGAAGAGCTAAAAATAAACTCTTGACTCCTGCCTGTGCCTATTGCCATTTGTTCTGTTTCATTAATTATTGGAGTGGAGTGAATTTTATTACACACACACACACACACACACACACACACACACACATATACGCGTGCGCGCGCGCACACACACACTTCTACACCTTTGTAGAAATCTCCTACCATCATCCTCTTAGAATTTTAAACAAGAAACGTGCCTTTGGTGCAACATTGTAGCAATATAATGACAAAGGTTTCAGTGTTGGCAGAGGGTAAGCACTCTGCTGTGTTAGTTAATCACCATTTGCTCACCTGGGAGGCGAGTGTGCCAGCTTCTGCCTGGCATGCATAGCATGCTAGCAAATGCCCTACTTGCTTTCCAGCACCAATTCTCTTATATTTGTGGCACAAATGACTCTGAAAGTCATTTTCTCTGTGAGCACAGACATCCATTCTTTCCTGGTTGAAAAAGCATGTTGGGCCTTGATGTATATGTAACCTGCATCTTGCTTTCATCATGCTGCCTGGAATCTACAAGAGCAACAAGTGTTCTTAACCACTGACCCATCCTTCTAGCCCCTTGTTACGTTTTTTTTAAAAATTAACAAACATTAAAAATAAAAGAAATAAAGAGAAAACACAAATTTAGTAACTATAAGGAAGTCAGGGCTGGTGTCACGGGTTTGTAATCCCAGTTTCTCAGGAGGTTGAGGCAAGAGGTTAAGAAATTTCAGCCGGGCAGTGGTGGTGCACACCTTTAATCCCAGCACTAGGGAGGCAGAAACAGGTGGCTCTCTGTGAGTTTGTGGCCAGCCTGTTCTACATAGTGAGTTCCAAGACAGCCAGGGTCCCACAGAGAAACCCTGTCTTGAAAAACCAACTGAACAAACAAACAAATAAAAAATTTCACAGTCTTATGGAGTTAGGGTGAGTTCAAGAACTGTTGGGCAATTTAAGAAAGCCCATTTTCAAAAATAATACATGAGCCTGGTGTGCAGCCTGTGCCTGCAGTCCCGCATCTGAGAGCGGCGCAGTCCCGCATCTGAGAGCGGCGCAGTCCCGCATCTGAGAGCGGCGCAGTCCCAGCTTCTGAGAGCGGTACAGTGCCGCATCTGAGAGCAGCGCAGTCCCGCATCTGAGAGCGGCGCAGTCCCAGCTTCTGAGAGCGGTACAGTGCCGCATCTGAGAGCGGCGCAGTCCCAGCTTCTGAGAGCGGTGCAGTCCCAGCTTCTGAGAGCGGTACAGTGTGAGAGTGGCGCAGGCAGAAGTGTCACCATGAGCTTGAGGTCACACTGAGCTTCAGAGTGAGACTGTATCAAAAAGAATAAAACAAAGTAAAAAGTTGGGGAAGTTGGAACGGGAGAGACAGCTCAGCGGTTTAGAGCGTTTGCTGCTTTTCCAGAGGACCTGGGTTCGGTTCCAGCACCTACATTAGACTGCTCACAACCACCTGTAACTCCAGATCCAAGGAATCTGACTCCCTCCTTTGGCCTCTTTGGGTACGTGGGTTTTGAGGAGCCTACCAAAGAAGACCACTCAGACAGTTTCTAGCCAATCGACAGTCTTCATTCCAGCCAGCTGGGACTACACTCAGGTACTAGGGTACAAGTGTAGCCTTGAGTGTTTAGTAAGCAGGGGTTCTCAACTTGTGGGCTGTGATCCCTTTATGACTATTGGAAATATCAGATATTTATATCATGATTCATAACAGGAGCAACATTACAGTTATGAAGTAGCAATGAAAATAATTTTATGCTTGGGAGTCACCACAGCATGAGGAGTCGTAGGGCCACAAGCATTAGAAAGGTTGAGAACCACTGTTCTAGAGCAAGGAAGGGGATTTTAAAGGCAAAAACCACATCCTGGTATCTTGCTCAGCAGCTGGAAGTAGGAGTGGGGGGCAAGTTTTGCACAAGCAGCAGTTTAATAGAAGCTGGGCATCTTACCCGACCCACCCCAAGACAGGGTTTCTCTGCATAGCCCTGGCTGTCATGGAAGTCACGCTATAGACCAGACTGGTCTCAAACTCAGAGATCCACCTGCACCTGCCTCTCAGGGGTCGAGATTAAAGGCATGTGCCGCCACCATCTGGCAGCTGGGGCATCTTGACCTTGGTTTCCTAGACTAGAGTTGGGTAATTTTCCACAGGGATTATCATCAAGGAGATCACATTCTAGTCAAACCTAAAATGACCATGACGAGAATGCAAGATGGAGGCACCGCTGTACATGTGTCTTGTCCTGTCACACCTGTGTTCATGGGCACATACTGACACACCGACGTATACACGTAAAATACAACTTAAAAATCTAAGCCCAAGCTCTGCACTTACAGAAAAGTCGCAAAAGTAACCCAACAATTCACTAGGTTGGGGTAGCCACCACTAGCTAGAAAAGGCGATTGAGAGGCACAGAAGAGCTGTCAAAGGCCAAGCTAGAACGAGACGGTCACCTCAGCCTGAACCGCAGTCTCCAGGGTGTGTGATGACCAGAGGAAAGGCAGTGGGTATTTGGTAATCTTTAGTAAGAGGAACTGTAAGTAAAGCATGGATTCCAGAAAAGGCAGTCATGAAGAGACACGGTTGGTAGTTCAATCTTCTACGGGTCTCTGTTGGGTTCTCAACCAGTTTGTTGGAGGGCCAACTTCACACTGCTTTATTAAGACGTCTCTCTGTAGAATTTCCTCATGAACAGTCTAGAAAGTTCTGCCCAGAAGGTTCATGTATGTATGTATGTATGTATGTATGTCAGACACATACACACATACACACACACACACACACACACACACACACACACACACACACACGTGGAGGGCCGGACCACATTCTCCATTGCTTCTAGGAACAAAGGTAGAGATTGACCTCTGTGACCTCAAGGCGTGGTAGTACACGCCTTTGGTCCCAATGCCTGGGAGGCAGAGACAGGCAGATCTCTGTGAGTTCAAGGTGATGTAGCACACGCCTTTAATCCCAGCGCACGTGCTTGTTAACTCTCTACTGCTGCGTCCCTGCCTACACCCGAGGCATCATCTGGGATAATGGGCAGCGGACCAATCCAAGAGTGACACGTCAGAAGCGAGGACTGTTTCCTTTATAAGGGCTGGGTTCCCCTCATTCTGGGTCTCCACCATGTTGGCTGATGCTCGCTCTCCCAAGGGGCATTAAAGCTTTACTGCAGAAGGATCCTAAGTGCCCCGCGTCGTTCTTGCTGGCGAGAAGGTAGCGCGGGGCAACTGGTGCCAAAACCCGAGAAAAGGCGTGTACTACCACGCCTTGAGGTCACAGAGGTCAATCTCTACCTTTGTTCCTAGAAGCAATGGAGAATGTGGTCCGGCCCTCCACACACACACATCTGAAACTATACAAATAACATTGTTCAGAGATACTCACTACTTCCTTTTGTCAGAGATGGGGCTTTTCCTGTGTTGGAGTCTGCCACACCCATGCATGGTCTCTAGGGACTGGACAGGACTGGGGTGATAAGTAAAGGAAGAAAAGACAGACCAAAGGCAGACCCACAGAAAAGCTGGGATTGGGTGGACTGGGCACTCCAGAAGCTCAGCACGTTTATTATGTAGAGTTGAACAGGGAGGTGGGGTTATTGCCTATAGCTGGACAAGGAGACAGGATTATTACATGCAAACCAACAAGGAAGGAGGGGTCATGATATAGAGGCAGCTCCAGGAGGCATGTTGAGCTAGTCTTGGTAGGAACAGTCTCTGTAGGGGAGCCGTCTTCAGGCCTTAATGTCTTCCGGAAGAAGTGACGATGGTGGACATTTTCTGTAGACTCTTAACATTCACCCAGGGGACAGAAGGGAAAGCTTTGAAATTTCCCTCTGAACCTCACCCTGGGGAGAAAGCTTTGACATTCGTCCATTGGACTAATGCCATGGGGCCCTTGACATAGCCATGTCAGCAGCACACATCTACTTAGGACTTCACTCAGGCCTTTTCTGCTGATGTGAGATGTCCTTCTGTATATGTGTTGCTTTTATTGCTTGGTGAATAAAACTGTTTCGACCAATGGCTTAGCAGAATAAAGCCAGGTGGGAAATCAGAACAGATAGAGAGAGTAGGCAGAGTCAGGGAGACGCCATGTAGCTGCCCCAGGAGAAAGACACCAAAACAGAACCCGGTAAACCACAGCCTTGTGGCGATACACAGATTAATAGAAATGGGTTCATTCAAGATGTAAGAGCTAGCTAGAAATATGCCTAAACTATTGGCCACATAATATAATCAACACAGTTTCTGTGTGATTTTCTGGGTCTGCATGGCCAGGAAACAAAAGAACAGTCTCTGTTTACAGGGTAGGGGGTTAGTGAAGGGAGCCATGGCTGTGGAAGTCTCCTTTGCCTTTCCTCTCTCACAGCCCTCTCTTTACTCATTCTCGACTTCCTCAAAGCTGAAGTCTTTACCTTTTGTATCCTTCTCTGATTGCCTCAGGAGCAACGGAACCCAGCTTTCATCCTTTGCGAGGAAGCCACCCTGGTGACTTCCGTGCTTTGGAGCCGTAGTGGCAGAGGACTCTTGTGTCTGCATTTGCTCCCTCGTCACTTGTTGGTGTTCAGAGTAATACTCATCTGCCTTCTCTTCCCAGAACTCAGCTTCACCAGGACCTAGTGCACATACAGCCCTTGTCATCTGATTAGAATGTGGAGTTCAGGGGTCTGCAGCACTCAGAACTGCGCAACTGTTACTGCAGTCAGTTTTTTTTTTTTTCCCTTAGAACGTTTTCATCTTAATGGAAAGAAACTACCCAGACATCTGTCTTAGTCAGGGTTTCATCGCTGCGATGACACACCAGGACCAAAAGCAAGTTGGGGAGGAAAAGGTTTATTTGGCTTACGCTTCAGCCTTGCTGTTCATGTTGAAGGAAGTCAGGACAGGAACTCAAACAGGGCAGGATCAGGCCATCGACTGGTGTTGTTTACTGGCTTGCTCCCCATGGCTTGCTTAGCCCGCTTTCTTATAGAACCTGGGACCAAAACTTAGTAGACAAAGACAGGCAGATCCCTGTGATTCAAGGTCAGTCTAGACTGCATAGCAGTTCCAGGGCAGCTAAGCAAAACACCAGCGCCCATCCCTTCTTGTTTCTGACTGTCGTGTGGCTGTCTGTCTCAGCGCCTGTCGCCATTCTTTCTCCACCATGGTGGAGTCCACCCTCAAACTGTGAGTGAATTGGAGGTATTATGATAGTTGTGAGCAAGGTAATACAGAACCCATGTTTAAGCATAAAGTCTATGTGCGCTGCACACTCATCTCTTACGTATAGTCTGAAGGCGATACTGCAAAGTATTTTGTTTTTACTGGACTTCCACCTTGGGCACCCATTTGGCACACCGTCTTCAAATGCTGGAACATTTTGATTCAGAGACTGTACTGTGGATTGTACCTGTCCATTGCCTGGTAGACATTTGGGGTATTTCCACTCGGGGCTATTATGGGGGAATGGTGCTGTGAACGTTTATGGATAAGCTTCTCTGTGTCTGTGTGCAACTTGAGCATCGTGGGTAAATAGCAATGAGAAGACTCAGTGGGGTATGTGGTAGCTTTGGTTAGCATTCAGAAGAGCCACCAAGCTGTTTCTCCAGAGTGGCTATGCCATTTTTGCTTCCCACCAGCAACGCACAAGGTCATCGGTACTTCCCATTGTCAGCATCCAGTGTCACCAAGATGCACACTCATGTTTTCTTTCAAGAATTTTATAATTTTAGTACTTGCTTGTGCATCTACGCTCCATTTGGAGTGACCTTTTGTGCATCTTGTGTGGAAGGAATCCAGCTTTACTTGACGCGTCTGACTCTTCAGTTGTCCCCGTGGGACTTATTGGAAAGACTAGGATTTGCCCAGTTAACTGCCTGGCACCTTCATTGAAAAGCACTGAGCTTCAATGTGAGGCTTTTATTCTGGGCTTGAGTTTGCTTCCTGTGACCTAGATGCTCACCCTTCACCAGCACCACGCTTCTCTCAGCACTGTAACTTTGTACTAGGATTTGAAAAGAAGTACGTGTTCTCTATTTTCCTCTTTTCTGAGCTTGTTTAGGCTAATCTGAGCCCACTGCATTTCCACTTAAAGTCAGCCTTCACAAAATCAGCTTTCGCAAAGAATCGGTCAGGTTTTTAAAACTTAGTTTTTAAAATTGTATCTTATTTATCCTGTGTTCTTGTATGTGTGGTGTGTATATGTGTGTACCTCAGGCAGGTACCTTTACCCATGGAACCATTTTGCTGGCCCATTAAATTTTTTCTTTTAGTGTATAAAATAATGGACTTCATATGTGTGTGTGTGTGTGTGTGTGTGTGTATATATCTTTGTGATTTCCTTATGTTCATTCAACCATTACCCTCTTTTGACCTGTCCTTGTTTATGTCCTGCTGGTATCCTCCCCACAAATTGTTCCCTCTGTGCTTTCATATATATACATATAATTATATATACATTCTGTACATGGAAGAAAACATTGAATATTTATTTGTTTTTCCCTGCACCCATTATCCTCTCTTGACCCCCCGTCTCCATTTTTCTCTTCTTTACATCCTCTTTAGGGGACTTTTCTTCTCTTTCATGCTGCCCCTTTTACTTTTATCTGTCTGTCTGTCTGTCTATCCATATCTGTCTGTCTATCTATCTATCTATCATCTATTATCTATCTCTACCTCCACAACTACATATATACATACATATATACATTAATTTGAAAGATTGTACATATAGAGAAACATGGTATTTGCCTGAGTCTGGATTATTTCATTTAACATGATGGTCTCTTTGTTGAAGATGATGTCATTTCATTCTTCTTTATGGCCGAACGAGAGTTGTGTGTGTGTGTGTGTGTGTGTGTGTGTGTGTGTGTGTGTGTTGTATCACAGTTTTTATCCATTCATTTATTGCTAGACATCTAGACTGGCTCAATATCTTGGCTGTTGTGAATGGTGTTACAGAGCAGGTATGTGTTAGTATTCCAGGATAAGCCAACTTGCGTTTCTTTGGTTATGTACCCAGGAATGCCATGTGGCTAAGTCATCTGACAGCTATAGTCTTTGCACTTGGAAGATCATCCACGCTGATCTCAGTAGTGGCTGCAGCCATTTCCCCCACCAATAGTGTGCGAGGAGCCTCCACGTGCTCACCAGCATTAGTTATGGCTTTTCTTTGTGATTACAGGGAGATGGGATCTCCGTGTAGTTTTAGTTTGCAGTTCTCAAAAGACTAAATGTTTACTTCTTGACTGTTTATTTCTTTTGAGAAATGTCTGTTCAATTTATGAGCCTATTTTAAATTTATTTTATATGATTATTGTATGTGTGCATGATATGTATGTGAATGTGTGTGTACTACACTTTGTATGTAGAAGTCAGAAAATGGTTGGTTCTCTCCTTCCATGTGTATGTGGTTCCAGGGATCAAGCTCAGGTCCTCAAGCTTGTACAACAAGCACTTTTACAGGCTGGATCATCTCATAAGTCCCATTCTTCCATTTTATCATTTATATGATTTATATGTTTACATTTGAGTTATTAATGTATTCTACATAGTAATCTTCTGCCCAATATGTATTGAGCAGAAACCCCTCTCCCATTTTAAGCTCTCCCCCCATTTTGTTTTTTGAGACAGGTTGTTTTTTGAGCCCTGGCTATTCTGGAACTCACTCTGTAGACCAGGCTAGTCTTGAATTCACTGAGATCTACCTGCCTTTGCCTCCTGAGTGCTGGGATTAAAGGTGTATACTGCCACACCCAGCCCTCAAGGTATTTGATCTTTCAGCCAGGTCTTAGATCCATTTTTAATTGATTTTTATTTTTGAGAGACCAAGACGTAGCTTAAGTCTTGTCCAGGTACAGATGCAGTCTGAAATTGTATACCCCGACATTCCATGCATATACATTTACAGTCCTTCATAATATATAGTAACCTTATTGATCTTTTCTTAATAATTTTTGTTTGGAATTTATTTGGTCAGATGTAAGATTATGTCTACTCTTGCTTGTTATCAGCCCCCACCTACTTAATACATTGACTTCCATCTTTTTATTTATATTCTGAATGTGTCTTTGATAGTGAAATATGTTTCTTGTAAACGGCAAACAGTTGGTTTAAAAAAATTCAGTTTGTTAGCTGGTATCTTTTACTTGGTGAGTTCTTACAATTAGGATTGTTATTGAAGGGGCATATTAGTCGGGGTTCTCTAGAGGAATGGAGCTGACAGAATATGTGTGTGCATTGAACATATATGTATATGTGTTACGAATATATAATTGTGGCAGCTATTCTTGGTTGTCAGAGTGACTGTATCTGGAATGAACTATAATCCAGAATACTTGTGTTCTGGATCTTGAGGTGGGAAGACAACAGGCCTTTACTGAAGATCATGAAGCTGGATGATATACATCTTTAGTCCAGTTCTTGAGGCGGGAGGGAACACCTTTAATCTGGGCTACCCCATCTGCTGGAAGCCTATATAAGAACATGGAAAAAGGAAGGGTTTGTTCATCTGCTTGCCTTCACCTTGCCAGCTCATCCATTCCTTCACTGGCATTGGAACCTGCTTCTTTGGGATTTTAGCATATACAGAAGAGCAGCGGAGACTCCCAGCCTCATGGGACTGAGCAATGACTAGATTCTTGGACTTTCTATTCACAGTTAGTAATTGTTGGACTCAGCCCGTAAATCATTCCAATAATTTCCCATATAGATGATACACACACACACACACACACACACACACGCACACACACACATTCGTTCTACAAGTTCTATGACTCTAGAAAACCCAGACTAATACAATATACATGCGCATGCGAGCGTGCGAACACACACACACACGCACACAGAGTTTATTAGAATGGCTTACAGGCTGTCATCCAGCTAATTCAACAATGACTGTCTACCAATGGAAGGTCCAAGAATCCAGTAGTTAAGTCTGCAAGATTGGATGTCTCAGTTGGTCTTCAGTATATACCAGAATCCTAAAGAAGTAGCCTCTGATGCCATAAAGGAATGAACTTGCCCGTGAGAACCAGGGCAAGCAGGTAAAAAGGGCAAGCAGAAAGCTTCCTCCTTCCACATCCTTACATAGGCTGCCAGCAGAAGGTGTGGCTAGGATTAAACGTGGATTTTCCCCACCTCAGAAGATCTGGATTAAAGATGGCTCTTCCCACTTTAAATGATTTAATTAAGGAAAATCCCTCACAGATGTACCCAGCCTCTTGGGCTTTTGTTAATTCCAGACGTAGTCCAGTCGATAACCAGGAAGAGCCACCAGGTTGCTGATTCTTTTAATTTTGTTATTTCCCAGCTGGTCTGAGCATCATTTGTTCCTTTCTTTCTCTCCAATGCATATTAGAAGTGTATGGGTTTTCTGAGGCAACACAATTGAGTCTTTCTTGGCTTGCCTTTGTTCATCTACTTCTCTCTCCCATGTAATTCGTTTTTGCTGCACGCTGGGTTGCTGGTCGTCAGTTGCTCTAGTTTTTGCTTGCCTGGAACAGTCTCCGCCAATGATTTTCACAGATAACTTCAGAGGGTAGAGTACTCATGGCTGGCTGTTGTTCACTCTTCTGCCTTTTCGGCTTTTAGCATCGCTGCTGAAGGTCATCGTTCTGATGGACCAGCTTTTGTTTGTGACTTCGGTTTTATTTTATTTTATTTTTTTAATCTTGCAGCTTTTAATATTGCTCCTTTCCCCAGCCTTTTAACTATAAAGTGCTATAGAAGGTTCTTCCCTGGTCATGTCTGCTTGAAGTTCTAAACAGTTCTTGTTCTTGGATAAGATTCTTTCCCCAGGTTTGAGTAATTTTGCTAGGACTTCATGATTGTGTTTTCTGTACTTTTATTTTATATTATATTACTTAACTGTACTCTCTTTTTGAAGCAAATTTAGGTAAGGTTTTATTTTAGGCTTAAGTATGGTGCTAAGAGAGGAGAGAGAAACAGGCAAGAGAAAATCAGCGTGCAATACTGAATGGATGTGGGTCTCTCCTGTCCTCTATTGGCTTCTGAGTGCTGTATTTTCTCACGCTTGTCTTCCGTCATGCTCCCTCTTGTGTTTGCTCTAGTGTACTGGTGATGTTTTTTGATTGACTTTCTCATTTCTAATATTTCTGGGTGTAAGGTTTTTTTTTTTTTTTTTTTTGCATGTGCTTTGTTTTTGTTTTGTAATTTCTCATCTGAGTTCCTGACTTTCTTACCTGTGCTCATGAAATTTTATCCAGATCTGGAATTGATTCTCTCGTTCATTGATCTCACTGTACCCTTGTTGAAGTCCTAGGTCAGTTTTACAAGTGGAGTTTTGAATTCTCTGACATTTCATCCATTTCAGGATTTTTATGTGTGGTACAAAATTGTTAGGATCTTTAGAGGCATTGTCTTAACTTGACTTTTTGTTTGTTTGTTCTTGTTTTTGTGGTTTTATGTTGCAATTTGTGTAGCTATGGGCGTGAATATTCCCTCCAGCTTTAGTTTGGGGTCAGCTTAGGGAGACCATCTCCCCGAGGACGAGAGTCCAGCACTGCTAAGAGAGGAAGCAAACTGCTGTCAAAATGACACAGGCGGCTCAGGACGGGGAGCGGAGCCCGATGAAGCCGAGCATCAGCTCCGCTACAGCGTGAGAGAGGGCAGAAGCAGTACGGGTGTATATTTACGCTTGTGCCTCGACTGCACAGGCCAGATGTCTGTCAGAGGTGTCTCCTTGTTGGGGCATCTCTTTCTCTGTGTACCAGGAGCCTCTGCTGGCCACACACAGCTTTGCAGGCTGTGGGTGAGGCAGGACCTGTCAGGCTTCGATCGGCACACCACACCTCGGCTGGCTAATGGCCCAGCCCGAGGGGTGTCTCCTACATGTGCTCTGGAGTTGAGAAAGCGAGCAGAGCTTCTGGGGTCTGTGCTGTGGGGTCAGCCTCAGTGCTTTCCCCAGTGTGAGGCTTTCGGTGTGAGGCTGTGGAAGTCAAGCACCCTGCCGGAACGTCTCAGGCCACCAGGAGTGAACCTCAAAGCAGGTGACTCCAGGCTGACCGCAGGCCAGGGCTGTCACTCTCTGTGGTTAGCCTGAAGTGAAAGAGTCTGCCCAGCAACCCAGGCCAGGGCTGTTGACCACAGTGCCCTTCACTGCCTCAGCTGAATTTCTCAAGATTCGCGCATCTAGCCCGCCTCTCCACAGTGATCTTCCATGGCCACCTCCTAACCAGGCTCTGAGGCAGATTGCCATTCTCCCTACTCGATGACGGGTCTCCTCTCTTCAGTCTTCAGGATTACCTCAGTCCGAAACAACAGGTTTCTTCCATACGGCACGAGCTACATGTAACCCTCATAGGCAAAATGGTCCTCATCATAGTCTACTTTCTGTTGCTATGATAAACACCATGGTTTGGGGAGGAAAGGGTTTATGTGGCCTTCAGTTCCAGGTCACAGTTCATAGCTGAAAAGTGAGGGCAGAAACTCAAGCAGGAACGAAGTAAAAACCATCCTTGCTGGATTGCTATCTGTTTCCTAAGTGGCTCAAGGTTGTGTCAAGTTGGCAGTAAAAACTAAGTCACACAGACCTCCTCTCAAATTCTGACCTGTTACACAGCATTTATTGTCTGACCAGATTCTCAGCAGGATCCAGGACTCACAAGAAGTGTAGCTTGTCTGTTTAAAGGATTGACTTACATGTGCCAGAAATAAAAGACAATGCACGATACTTATTTCAAAGGCTTTGGTAGAGCCATGTGCCCGGGACGCATGCCTTTGTTCCCAGAATTTGGAGGCAGAGGCAAGCTGATCTCAGTGAGTCAAGGCCAGCCTGGTCTACAGAGTGAGTTACAAGATGGCCAAGGCTACACAGTGAGACCCTGCCTTGAAAAACAAACAAACAAAAAACAAAAAAGAAAAAGAAGGCTTTGATAGGAGAATGGAGGTGAGGAGTAGGTTCTAACACCTGTGTATGTACCTGTGACACCTGTATGTGCACCTGTGACACTTGTGTATGCACCTGTGACACCCATGTGTGTACCTGTGTCACCCATGTCTGTGCATCTGTGACACCTGTGTGTGCACCTGTGTATGCACCTATGACACCTGTGTGTATACCTGTGACACCTGTATGTGCATCTGTGACACCTGTGTGTACACCTGCGACACCTGTATGTGCATCTGCATGATTGGAAGCTCTTTGAAGACCTCCACCTCTCTTCTTTACCATGGGCAATTTAGGCCCATGTTGGGCTGTTGTTCCACTCTACAGGGCATTTCCTGAATTTGGGTTCCATCCTCAGGGCAGAAAGGAGAGGACGGAAGGGAAAGGCACAGCCTACTTTCTGGGACACTAATGGCCAACACTGAGCACTCTCTAACTGCACAGAGTTTCAGCTGCATCTGGTGACACAGGAGGGTGATGAAGGGTGATGGGTGGGAGAACCAGAATTTTAGGGCAACCCCCACAAGGTAGGCTCAGCTACCTATCTTGATATGGCCTCAGAAAAAAACAGACAGTGGAGAAACCAAACCAGACAAACAACAACAACAACAACAACAACAACAACAAACACACACACACACCACAAACAAACAAACAAACAAACAAAAATACCCCAAACCAAAAAAACAGAGAAATGGTGGGCATGGTGGTACACATCTGTAATTCTAGCACTCAGGAGACTGAAGCAGGATTTCCACAAGCTGAGGCCAGCCTGGTCTACATAGTGAGACCTTGTCCTAGAAAACCAAGCAAGAAAGTAAAGGGAGAGGGAGGATGGGAAGGCAAACAGCGAAGATTAAATCAGTGCAGCCCTGTTATGCAGAGCAGACAGAAGAGTGCAGTATGGGCTTGGAGCTAGAAGAATCGGGTCAGGAGGCGTAGGCAATGAAGCAGCTCTGGTCAAGGTGTGGCCTTGCCAATTCCTGACTCATCTCCAGTTCTGTGGGAGGCTCAGGAGTTTTTCTGCCTGGTGTCTTCAAGGTGACTACTTGGGCCTGAGGCTGATCTGCCCTTAAGGCTACTGCAAGGTTAAAACAGGGCTGCCTTTGTGCCCTCAGCCTTGAAGATGACTGTAGTGTGTGGGGCAGGCAGGCAGGCAGACACTCCTTTAGGTTGCTGAGGGACGCCTCCTGTGAACAAGGACTCCCGAGAAGGCGCTGTGTCTGTGCAGACTGACTGCTTAGCAGCCCAACCCTGTGCAGAGGTTGGAATGCTGTGGGTCCTGGGGTGACTGACCTTCCCTTGAGGTAGTTCTAGCCCTCTGGAACAGCCATTCCCTGTCCATCTCTACGTCTGAACCAACAGACAAAAATCCTGTGACCAACAGATAAAAATCTTTGGGAATTCATTAGCTTAGCTGACCACTACCTTCTACCATGCCCAAAGCTGAGACAATATCTTGGGTCCCAGATAAAGCTCTAATCTTGCTGTACCTCACTCTTTGATGCACCCCAATGTATTTTAAACTTGCCTTGATTTATGACTTTCTTAGTTCTGTAAAACTATAAAGCCTAGACAAAACTGCGTCTGTACTGGGACATGGCATTTGGAGTAACCTCAGTCTGTGCTCCCCAGGCCATAGTCACTCCAGAATAAACTCAGATTCCTTTTTAAGATTCTCATCTTAGAGAAAAGCCATGGTGTTTGTATCGGTGCCACGCAGAGTCAAACAGGAGTTTAATCTGAAGTAAAAGAGACAGGCACGGGAGGAGGAGACAGGCACAGATGGAGGAGACAGGCACAGGGGGAGACAGGCACAGGAGGAGGAGACAGGCACAGGGGGAGGAGACAGGCACAGGAGGAGGAGACAGGCACAGGGGGAGGAGACAGGCACAGGAGGAGGAGACAGGCACAGGGGGAGGAGACAGGCACAGGAGGAGGAGACAGGCACAGGAGGAGGAGACAGGCACAGGGGGAGGAGACAGGCACAGGAGGAGGAGACAGGCACAGGGGGAGGAGACAGGCACAGGGGGAGACAGGCACAGGAGGAGGAGACAGGCACAGGGGGAGGAGACAGGCACAGGGGGAGACAGGCACCGGAGGAGGCAGAGTGCCTGGCCTCACCCTTCTTTTTGTTTCCTCATGGGCCTAGTGTGGAGTCAGTCTTTTTCTCTGGTTTTGTTAAAAGATAACAGGTGACTGTTATCACTGGCTATTATTTTGGAGCTTTAGGAATTTCCTGTGCTTTCAAACACCCTGGAATCTGAATTGAGGCTCATGACTTTGGGAAACTGTGGGGGGGGGGGAGAGTACATTTTTACATCAGAGCAAATTTTTAAACATGTATGATTAGTCTAGTACTTGTAGGATTCTAGTTTTTTGTACCATCTTTTTGTTGTTGTTATTATTATTTAATTCTGGGAATTGAACCTGGGGCCAGATGCAGCTAAGAGAAAGCACTCTACCACCACACTAGCTATACTGACTCGAAAAATGCTAGTCTTGGAGCTGGAGAGATGGCTCAGCAGAGCGGAGCACTGGCCTTTCCTCCAGAGAATCTTGGTTTAGCTCCCAACACCCATATGATAGCTCACAATCACTTATAACTCTAGCTCCAGGGACCTGAAACCCTCTTCTGAGCTCTGCAAGGACCAGGCACACTGCTGGCACACATTCATGCAGGCAAAACATTCCTACACATAATATAAAATAATCTAAAAACAATATCAACAGCAAGAATGGACATCTTGCCTGTCCTGGTGGTGCACGCCTTTAATTCCAGGAGGCAAGGGAATACGTAGTGAGTTCTAGGGCAGCCAGAGTTACACAGTGACTCTAGAATATTCGTCTGTGCCCCTCTTAGTGGGAGGGTCCTTTGCTCCATATTGAATCATTGTCTATTGAAGAGGGTTTTTAGGTTGTGCCTACAGAAAGGAGGCAGAGGAAGCTTTTGTTTCTTTCTCTTTCTTGCTTTATGTTTTGCTTTTTTTGAGACAGGCTATGTAGTCAAATCTGTCCTGTAACTCACTATACAGATCAAGCTGGTCTTGAACTCACAGAGCTCTTCCTGCCCTCTGCCTCCTGGGATAAAAGACATTCTCCCCCACTCCCAGAATAAGGAAGTACTTTTGGCTTTCTTAAAAAGGAAAGAATCAGGACCGCGAGGGGTGCATTCACCCACTGATACAAGGGGACTGATCGAATGAGAGCTCACCAAGGCCAGCTGGACTGGGACTGAACGAGCACGTGATCAAACCGGATTCTCTGAATGTGGCTGACATAGGGGCTGACAATGGCAGTGGGTCTTGTTTTGTCTGCATGTACTGGCTGTTTGGGATCCTAGTCTGTTTGGATACTCACCTTCCTAGGCCTGGAGGGAGGGGGGAGGAACTTGAACTTCCCACAGGGCAGGAAACCCTGACTGCTCTTTGGACTGGAGAGGGAGGAGGAGAGGGAGTGGGGGGAGAGGGAGGAAAGGGAGTGGGGGAAATGGGAGGGTATGGGGAGAAGGGGAGGAAGTGGAAATTTTTATAAACAAACAAATAAAAAAAAAGGAAAGGAAGCTGGGGTGGTGGTGGCATTGGTGGCACATACCTTTCATTCCAGCACTTGAGAGGCAGAGGCAGGTGGATCTCTGTGAGTTCAAGGCCAACCTGGTCTACAAGAGTTAGTTCCAGGGCAGGCTCAAAATCTACAGAAAAACCAAAAAAAAAAGGAAAATAAAGAAGACTTGTCTTGATTTTGCAGAAGTCATGTATCATGTTAAAAGCAGCTTTTCATTAGCTCAGAAATATTAATACAGGGCCTTGGCATTATGGTGGCATTGTGTAGTGCTAACCACTGTTAATAGTTCTGTCCATTGCCCCAGTCCCTTTTCTGTCCACTCCTCCATTCTGTCAGGGGTCAGGATGTGTGAACAGGCATATTAACTAGGCTCTTTACTTTTCAGTGAAGAGAGGAGGTCTGTGTGGAAACGGGACAGAGAGATCCTTCATTGCTGTCTTTCCATTCAACGTCTGCCAGCTGGGAATGCTGGGAACGGCAGGAATTTTCTTCTGCCACCTGCCTTTGTTGCAATCCTCCCTGGCCTTAGGCACCTTTTGGCTTCTGCCCTTGACTCCCCTGGCCTTGACTGTGGCTGCCCAGAATTCCTGGGGAGGGCTGGAGCTCTTAATTGGGAGCTGGCACCTGAGGCTAATCTGCAGACTGGCCACAGACTGGCATTGTCCCCAGCTACCTCTGACTCTCCAGGGAGAGATCGTACTCTGAAAGTCATTCTGCAGAGTCCACCCTGCAAGACCCAGGACCTGAAACCGGGGGTGTCTGGCCCGGGTAATTCTCACCTGGGGAGCAGGACCCAGCTGGAAATGCGTGTGTCTGGAGACTTTATCTTTTCCTCTACTTCCCACTTTGCTGTTTTGCTATTTGTGATGTTATCACATGCGATTAAATAATTTTCCTGAAGAATTTCCTAGTATAATGCACTTACTGTATTATAGAGGTGGGAAATAGTGAGGGGAAAGAGGAGAGAGAGGAGTGTGTGTGTGTGTGTGTGTGTGTGTGTGTGTGTGCGCGCGCGCGCATGTGTGCATGTGTATTGTGTGAGTCCAATCTAAATAGAGACTCCAAAATACCTGTGTACTTGGAGTCAACAGTTCTGCCCCTTACAGCGATAATCAGAGATGATGCCCAGAGTTAGAGAAACTTCCACCTGCCATTTTTGTTTGTTTGTTTTTGTTTTTCAAGACGGTTTGGTTTCTCTGTATACTTTGGAACCTGTCCTGGAACTTGCTCTGTAGACCAGACTGGCCTTGAACTCACAGAGATCTGTCTGCCTCTTCCTCCTGAGTGGTGGGATTAAAGGCGTGCATCACCACCACCCAGTCTTTTAAGTTTTATGTATTTCTTTTGTCTACAGTGTTCTTCCTGCATGTATGTCTGCAGGTCAGAAGAGGTCACCCGATCTCATTACAGATGGTTGTAAGCTACCATGTGGTTGCTGGGAATTGAACTCAGGACCTCTGCAAGAGCAGCCAGTGCTCTTAACCTCAGAGCCATCGCTCCAGCCCCAGCTGTCATTTCTAAGCCCATCCTTTCCCCATTCCCATTTTATAAAATACAAAAGCCAAGATCCAGCCAGGCCAGGTCTCAGGATTTTCAGAGCCTTGTGCTCCTCACATTGTTCTAAGATCCATTGTGAAAAACTAGGTTCATATTAGTTCATTAAGATTGTGTATAAAAATGTTTTAAAAAATAATAGGAATTGTTGAGTTAAAACCGAAATAAACAGATTTCCCTCCTCTAGAAATATTTCCAACCGTTGGTGTGCTGATAATACCTTGTCGGCCTCTGGGCAAACAGTATGTGTTGGGTTCCTCAGACTTATTTGATCAGGAAACCTTTCTCCCCAGACGGCACCGTGGGGCTGTTTGTTCTTCAGAAAACACCCATGGGCCATCGAACCTCTTGTACCATTTGGGTTTAGCTATTGTCCAGTATCTTGTAGGACTAAACCAAGATCCATGTTCCCATTCCCTCGTGAGGAGACCTTGAGACTGTTTTTGATTCTTTGGTGTAACTAGAATAAATTCCGGTGGTTTGGTGACTGCTGCGATTATTACCTTAAGAGGCAAGATCATATCAAAGAGTCTGGGCGTTTGTCAGACTTGAAACACAGCGCCCAGTTGCCTTCCAAGAAGACCTTACCCCGCCCCCACAGCTTGAAAATTGAAGGTCCACATGCTGAGTGTTGTATCCTCTGGGTGGTGCTGTTGGAAGGTGGGAGACCTGTGAGCTGGGGCCTTGTGAGAGGTCTTTATGTCACTGGGGTCCTGAAGGGAGTTTGTGGGATCCAGGTGACTTCCTCTCCCTCCGTTGTTCTGTGGCCCCTCCTGGAGTGAGTGGCCTTGCTCCTTCTGTCGTCTGCCTCCTTACTACAGGCTGAAGTGAAAGGCCATTAGGATCGGAACCCCCAAACTCTGAGGCCAAAGGAGCCTCTCCACAAAGTTCAAAGTACGTGAAGGTCAACCCTTTCCCTCTTATGATGTTGACAACCACAAAAAAAAACAAAAACAAAAACAAAAAAACAGTCAGAGCTGTCGAGATAGCTCAATAGTTAAAAATGGATGTTGCTTTTCCAGAGCCACTGAATTTGGTTCCCAGCACCCATGTTGGACAGCTCACCATTGCCTCTGTAACTCCAGCTCCAGGGGGATCCAACTGGCATATACTTGTGTGTGCAAGCGCACATGCACACATGCGCACATGCATGTACACACACACACACACACACACACACACACACAAGTAATAAAAATATAATCTTAAAAAAGTCACATGCCGGGCTGGAGAGATGGCTTAGTGGTTAAGAGCACTGACTGCTCTTCAAGAGTCTCTGAGTTCAATTCCCAGCAACCACATGGTGGCTCACAGCCATCTATAATGTAGACCTTGCGGGCACACATGGAAGGAATGATGTACATATAATAAATAAATCTTAAAAAAAAAAGTCACATGCCCAAAGAACACAGATAACCATCAAGAGGCAAATTGGCTTTCCAGAATTGTCTGTGCTGCTCCTAAGTGATTAAATGCTACCTGGGAGTTACCCAAACACTGAAATCTGAAGCCTGTATTTTGTTGGGTAGCTGGCGAAGGGTTGAAATTGGCATCAGTTGTGTTGACTTTAAAATAGACTTCCAAGACGAGGTTTTAATAAGAAAGCTTTTACCAGCCTCCTGCAACCGTGACCTTTCTTTCTGGAAGAGTCTTTTGCGTCATCCCATCGATATTAATTCTGACCTCTTAGAAAGGAAATTATACCACAGCAACCGGTGGCTGACCGTAGGTGTTCACTTGTGCTCGACTTGTGTGGGATAAAAGATAAATATTGTAGGCCAGAAATGAGTTATCTCTTTGCCCTTCACAATTATTACTGTTTGGTCAATGCATTATTGAGTTTCAGGGTGAGACACTAGCTTTGAATTTATTTAAACCCCTAGGTCTCCAGCAATAAAGTCCTTTAAGTGGCTTCGCCAAAAGATTTATTTCAGAGTGGTTCCTTTGTGGGGAAGGAATAACGCATTGCGTACTGAGGGCTTTCAATAATTCATAGACCTGCACGCCATTGGCTGTTCAAGAGGCAGCTTTTGGCGGCAGAGCCCGAAGGGAAATCTGTGTCATGTGTCTGCCTTCTGGGAAGTGAGGCTTGCACTAACTCTAGCAGAGACTTGTTTTAAAAACAAGAGGGGAGGGGGACAGTAAGCACAATGGGCAGAGAGGCCACATTTTATGCAACCTCTACCTTTAGCAAAGCCGGGTGTTTATAGATAATGCTTTTTCCTCCCATGAACAGAAATTTTGACTGGTTTTGATCCACCAGGAGTGCATTGCCAAGGGTGGGCTGAACGTGAATCCTCGGAGCTTAGCATTTACGACAGACAAGGTGGGGAGGTCTGTGGATGTGGAAAAGATGGTGGCATCTTGTGTTTTGAGTCCTGAAGTGGTGTTTGTAGGCAGAGGAGCGTGGCAGGGTCTCTGCCTCCGTTCAGCCGAAAGCTTGGCTCTCCCTGAACACCGTACTTTGGTCCCCTTCTTAAAAGTCACCAGACTCCAGGGTGGCCTTCCTTCAGAGTGTAACACTGGAAGGAACATCCTGTCCCCTCTCCTGATCCAAGCATGCTAGTGAGAAGTACCTTGTGGGACACAGAAGAAATGAGGGCAGTTTTGTTGTCTTCCAGGAGAACTACAGGATTCATCTTCCCATTCCTCCCCCTCTCTCCTTCATGCCCCAGTAAAAATAGCTGGTTTTTGATTAATTTTTTGAAATACTTTATTTTGTGTGTGGCTAGGCTTTGGGGAGGACATGTGGCCATGCCACACTATACACATAGAAGTCAGGGGGCAACTTGTAAGGTTCAGGTCTCTGTAACTATGTACGTCCCTGGAATTAAACTCAGGTCTTCAGCCTTGACTATGCTCTCCCTCTGGCCCTGATTTATTTGAACCTAAAGATAGTTTACTTAAAGTTATTGTGAGATTCATATTAGAGAGCCTTTAAATGTACATATTACTAGAAATTCTGCAGCTAACATCTTGAGGATGATCGTGTGATACTGGCATTTGGACATTCCCTGCTGTTCACATTTTCACATTGAATTATATCATCTTTGCTGCCGTCAGACATTTCCAACTTAATACTTGTCAAAAGAGCTTTTTTTCCTTTAAACAAAAATTCTCCTCTTCATTTCAGCAGTTGCGGAACATTCCATTGTAAACACATGTCTTAGTCAGCCTCAGCTGTTAGAACAACATGCTCCTTAGTGGACGGTGTAAAATAGACCTTTCGTTGTACTGGCTCTGGACGTAGATCCATTGGCATCCTTACTGTCTTGTGAAGGCACAGACAATCTCCTTCGTCTGTACCCTTGCACGCTGTGTGTGGAGGGCTCCAAGCCCATCACGGAATCCACTTCATGACCTCATCTGACCCCAGTGACTTCCCACCTGACCTCCTATGACCTTCCCTCCTAAAGGCCATCATGTTGACAAGAGGTCAACATTTGAGTTGTGCAGGGCACACAGTACTTTATCTAGGATATTGCACAGTGCAGCAACGAACCTTCACTTTCTCCTTTGATTTTCCCCTCCATCATGACATAGGGAAATGGCTTTTCTGTGCATGGTGTTCACTCTAGAATATATTTCCTATAAGTAGACTTCTGGGCTGAAGGGCGCGTATCTCAGCTTCTGGTATATCGTTGGGACACTGTGGGACTAAATATCATCCCCATGTAGTAGATGAGAGTGTCTCCCTCCCCAGACCCACTCCAACACACAATCTAAGGCCTTTTAATGCTTATTAAATTAATAAATACCGAATCATTTTTAGTTCATTCTTTTTGTTAATTGAATGAGTTTAAATATTTATTGGTAACTTGGAGTGGTTACTTGTATAATCATCTTTTTCATTTCCCTCTTGAACTTTCTTTCACTTACTGGCCCTTTCCAAGACTTTTTTTTTAATTAAAAAATACAAATTGAGACTAGGTCCTCCTTAAAATATGCATGCAATGTATACATTTAGAGAATATTACCCGTCTTATTTAAGGATGAAAGACTCCAGTAGGCAGTGATACTTAGGTTTCTGGTTTGGAGGATGACACCCATCTAATATGTCACCATTAGCTGACCTTGGTAGGCAATAAAGCTTTACCTGCTAAAACTGGCAGTCAGCCGAGGCTCAGGGCACATGGCCTGCTCCTCCCCCGTGGCTCTGCAAGGGCCTAGTGCTCTTTCCTTTCATTTTCTCTCCCCTTGAAGTTAACTCTTCCTTGCCACTTTATGAGATTGTCCTAGGTCAGCAGAGAAAAGAAAATTCAGAGGATTCAACACTGAAAATAAATTCTGTGCCTGGCTTTTGGTCAAGAGGCCATTTCATGGTCTATAAACCACAAGTGTATGTATAGTTGGGAAGCAGAGTTTATTATTTAATATACGTTGTAGAGAAGTCTGGAGGGAGGGGTGGTTTAGAGCTCCTGCAGAGACGATGCATCTTAAAATTTAACATGTGGTGTAGGATTGTTTAAAGTCTGTTTGTTCACTGTGGCCTAATCTGCTCACCGCTTTCGGACAGTTTCACTCGCTGGCTCCCATGTACTATCGAGGATCGGCCGCAGCCGTCATAGTGTATGACATCACCAAACAGGTAAGAATGTCTTTCGGCTCCAGATGCCACTTGTGGGAACTGTCCCAGAGACACCAAAGCAGCCTGGCACATTGTGAGTCTTGCCAGCAGCTGACAGTGTGGGAGGCAGGGACAGAGAAAGCTGTGTGTCTTCCGTTCTTCCCCCACAAAGCAGCTCTGAATTATTTTCTCAATTATGAAAACAATACACGTTCATTTTAAAACTGACACCCCCCCCTTTATTTTACTTTTTGTGTATGAGTATTTTGCCTGCATAAATATCTGTGCACTACGTGTGTGCCTGGTTCCCACAGAGGTCAGAAGAGGGCACTGGATCCTTCGGAACTGGAGTTACAGATGGTTGTGAGTTGCCATGTGGGTGCTGGGAACCCAACCCCAGTCCTCTGGAAGAGCGACAAGTGTTTTTTTTTAACTGCTGAGTCATCTCTCCACTCCCTAAAACTGAGCTTCTATAAAGGCAAGGCCATGTCTATTAGCACTTTCCTTGAAAACATTTTAAGTTCTGACTGTTTTACCATTATAGGTTATTTCCTGTTACTGGTTCAGTTGCACTGTTCAAATATCAGAGATAATATTTATGTATACAAAAGTGTTTGTAGTTCCCCACTTATCTGTGGTTTGATTTTCTGTAGTCCTGGTTATCCAAGACCAACTCCCACCTAAAACTATTAAATGGAAAATTCCAGAAACAAGTCACTTGTTTTAAATAATGCGTTATTATGATTATTCTAGTTTGTTACTGTTAATACCTCATTGTGCTTAATTGTTTTCTTAAACTGCACCATGGGTGCTCATGGGACAGTGACACATTGTTTCCAGGGTTGGTTCCAAGCCACAATTTCAGACATCCACTGAGGACCATGGAGTGTATCTCCTGCAAAAGACTTTAGCAGGAGTGTATTTTGAGTGTTTTGATTTAGTGGCATTCCTTTTGCCACCGCCCGCCCCCCCGGCCTGGTCCCTCTGGAATGCTGGCCACTCTCTGATTCATGGCTGTTATATTCCATGAATTCCCACCACTTCCACCCAAATGTTCTGTAACTTTGGCCTCTGCCCTGGAGCTGGACCTAAACAGATGCATTTCTCTCTTGAAGCAAGCATCAGTATCCACTTGATTCTGATATCCTGGTTCCCACAGTGTCAAGGCTTTTATTTCTGATCAATGCTACTTGCTGCAAAAACTTAATAGTGTGACTTTTAACTTCTTCAAGTTTTAACTTTGAAAGAGGCATCTGTTATAGGCCGAGAAGTTAGCTAATGTTAACTAAGTGCCCCTTACAAACATTTTTTCCCACTGAATTACATAGGGTTCTTACATCTGCTTGTTTGAAATGCATTGGCAGATCTGTTCAGTGACTCATCTTGTTTTTAGGATTCATTTCATACCTTGAAAAAATGGGTTAAGGAGCTGAAAGAGCATGGCCCAGAAAACATTGTGATGGCGATTGCTGGGAACAAATGTGACCTTTCAGATATCAGGTAAGACGTATTTCAAGTGTGTGTGTGTGTGTGTGTGTGCGCGCGCGCGTACACGCGCGCACGTGTGCATACATTTCATATCTCCCATCCCCAAACGCCTCTGACTGAAATGGAATTATGTCTTTGCTTATGTTTCTGCTCTCTGTGTAATGATTTAACTGATAGCCCCTCACCTGTGGTAGTCAGCGTGATATGATTCAAACAGTAGAATTATAGGAAAATGACAGCAACTTGATGGCCCCTATAATAGTGAATGTTAACTGTGTAGCTGTGCGGAGCATAGCTGTATCAGTGCCTCTATTTATTGTTGGACTAGGTTGTTTTGTTACCTTTTTCTTTGTTATCATTACAACTAATACAGTTTTAGTAACACTTTCATATACAAATGGCAATGAGAAGTCTTAGTGTTTTCATGTTTGTCTTCGATTTTAACCTAAGGATGTAGTCCAGTCTATATAATGCTACTATTTTGATTTAATATCTTAATATGATACATTTTAGGGCAGCACCCCAAATGGCAATGGCTTACCGAACTTCTTGACCTTATGTCTTAGTCCTTTTTCTAATTGTTATATCAAAATACCCAAGACTGGGTTTTTATAAAGAAAAGAAGTTCATTATGCTTTGCCTAGAGTTTCAGTAATGAAACGCTGATGGCTATATTATATATAACATGGTAGAGAATTAGAAAGGGAGTGGAGGCCATATGCAGAATTGATCACATGGTGGGCAAGGGCACAATGAGATCCAAGGACTAATTTCTCTCTTTTACAACAACCCATTCCAAGGAGAGAAAACTACACTGATCCCTTCTGAGGGTTGTCCCCACCATGACCTAACCACCATCCATTCTTCCAGCATGCTTCTAGCTCATGAGCCTTGAGGAACACACCAAACTGCATATCAAACTGTAACGAGTAGAGAGTGCATTAGAGACATGATGACGAGCCTGTCAATCCAGGCTGTTAAGATGGCCGTTTATGAAATGAATGCTACTTCAGAAGGTTACAGGTTAGTCATCCTCTCTCATGACAGGGCCATTTCAAGACTACAGTGGATATCCGAAACTATAATCTACACCATACCCCATGTATGTTTTGACTTCTTTCTATATATAAAAGTCTATGATTAAATTTATTTTATATATCAAGCATAGTACTAAATGATTTAGAACAGCAACTAATAAAGTAGAATCGTTTGTAATAATAAATATAGTAAAAGCTACATAAAATGTAATGAATTATTTATTTCTGGAAATTTCCATTTGATATATTCTGACTCAATTGATTGTGGGTAACTGAAACCCTGGGAAGCAAAAACACTGATGGGGGATATACTGTTGCAAACTTGTTTTGCCTCTATTCCCTTGGCTCTGAGTTCTCAAGAATTCCAATCGTGGGTTTTCATAAAGACTACATCATGCTTCTAGTTTTGACATCTAAATATGATTAAACCAAAATGAAATAAGCATTGAAAATGGATCTTGCAAAAGTTCTTAACGTGGCATTTGGTAAATTGCTGTGTCTTTGTGTTTGCAGACACATTGTATCGCATTGCATCAGGTAGGTTTATAGTACCCGTGAACGCCACTTAATCGCTTATTTTTCTGGGGGTTGGACAAGTCTTTAAACTCTCCAGACTTAGTTCAAATATCCTTCCTCTTTCTTGTAATCCTGAAGCAGCTGTTTTGGCTGGTGTTTCCCGCTTTGGGTGGTCAGTGGACAGAGCCAGCTTTGGTGAAAGAGGTGGGTTCATCTGACACCTCACTGTGGTCACTGATAGAGAAAACTCCCCCTCTTTCTCGTTTGGGGGATACAAATGTACGTGCATGTGTGCGTGTGTGCCCATGCACAGTGTTGGATTGTAATTTAAGAAGACAGTGATTTTTAATTGAATGGGAGAGTTGTTTGCTATGTGGAGCTAAGACCTAGCATGTTAATTTTAGGGAAAAGGGAGGTGAGAAGATGTTGGTAATTTCCACGTGATCCAAACAGGCCTTCCCCTAGCTCTGGGGTTCGGTAGGTTCCAGCCAAGCTGTGGAGAAACACTGATCTGGCACTCTCTGTATTTCAGTTCCCCACATCTGACAAGGACCTTGTGGCCCATTGAAGGGATGTGGCCAATACAAGACGGGGAGGGTGGGGGCTCTTGATGAGGGACAGCTTCAGGCTAGCACAGACTGTCTCTCATTCCCAGGGTGGACTCACTGGTGTTCTCTGCAGACTCCTGCTGTGTGCACCACAGGGTACACGTCCAGCTAAGATGACCTGGCTAACAACCCACCCCTCTCACCCCTGACTGTAAAATCACTCAAAACCACTCTAGCCCCAAAGGATGACGACCCAACATCACCCAGCTACCATCTCCAGTGACACCATCAGGGCCTCCAAGGCTGGCAAAGTGCCAGCTTTTCTGCTCAACTTCCTTTGCGTTTAGTTTGGCCTCAGTGAGACCGGAATCAAGCTCGTTAAGAACCCGCAGGTGTTCAAAGCCTGGCATTATGTCTTTTTTTCTGTATACACAGTCATTTGAGAGGGCACTTGTTTTGATTATGCAACAAAGGAAATGACCTATTTTTGTAGTTCTTGTTCAAACTTCTGGATAGGTCAGTGAGAAAGATTATTTTATTTTACAAAATGAATAAATTAATCTATCTATCTATCTATCATCTATTTATGTGTATGACTACCATGGCATGCTTGTAGGGGTCAGAGACAACTGATGGGGGTTGGTTCTTCTAGCACGTGGGTCCTGTGGATCGAGCTCAGGCTGTCAGGCTTGGCAGCGAGCACCTTCACTCACTGAGCCACCAGTGTTGGATGAGTGTCTTGAGGTTTGTTTTACGGCTTAGCTGTGCTAAATCCTAGATAATGTTCTGTGGAAGCCTCAGGCCAGTAAGAGGCTCCCTCTTACCCCCACCCCCGTTTGTGTCTGTGGTGTCTAAGTGCCTGTGGAGGTCAGAAGCTGAGGT